>NC_079213.1:8062900-8171718 GCF_029633865.1 Lampris incognitus
GTAAATCAAGTACAGGTGGGTAAGGGGTTCGACACATATTTTAATTTTTGTATCTCATGATGTCACAAAAACCCTGACCGATACTCTCAAACTTTTTTGCCGGACCCTGTCCAGGCTTCCATGTGAGCATAAGCAAGAGCTTCCACAAGGCTGTCACAAGCATCTGATCTCCAAATTAGGGGTTTTATCGAGTCTTAGAAGGTATCGAATAGCATGTCATCATGTCAGCGGCATGCCAAAGGAGAACAGGTATATATATATGGATATATAGATATATATAGATATATAGACATATAGCTATATATATATATAGCTATATAGAGATATATAGATATATAGAGATATAGCTATATAGATATATATAGATATATAGCTATAGATATATAGCTATATAGCTATAGATATATAGCTATATAGATATATAGATATATACTGACCGTACACGGCAGGATTGTCAGTCTCTGGTCCGAAGCCGTGCAGCGGGGGGAAGCGGGTGTCCGTCCTCGCGCTGCCCGAAAGCCCCTTTAGGTGCGAATGCGGCGCGTGCACCTTTCCCCACGCGGAGGAGGCGCACGCACGTTGAAGCTGACGCGCGAGAGAGCAGACTGAACACAACAGTCAGCGAAACTGTCAATGAATGGCCCACGGGCAGGGTGAGAGGAAATACACGGAGTGGAGCTGCCGGAGCCCGGAGTGAACGCTGCACGCCGACGCATCGCTGACGGCGGAGGACGAAGGACCTCTTGCGTAGTGAAAGGACGGCGCATGCGCCGGGGGGGGGGTTCCTGTTGGCACCGTGCGGAGAATAAGCGTTGAAGTTATCACAATAAGACAAGACGACGGTACGTTACGATTCCAATTCCGGTCAGCAGACGCTTTTATCCAAAGCGACGTACATCCGGGGGTTAATACAACACAAGCAAGGATCCAGTCAGGGGGCAGCAACGCAAGCAAGTGCCAACAAACTGGGTTCGAGTCCGACGGGGCACATGTGTCAGCAGGCAGGGCACAAAGACGATGCATACAATATGGAGAGGGAATGAGAAGGGATCGAACTGGCTAAACGTGGTAGATTTGTTTAAACTAGATGGCAGGAGAATGATTGTTACCCCCCCCTCCTCCATTTTTGCATTATTACTTTAGTTAAAAGAAGCAAATCAGTGGTTATGCCTCGCAGTGTAAGACATTGTTGTCCACCAAAGTTTCGTGTTTAATTAAGCTTCAAATGGTGAACTGATTATTTTTTTGTACATTTATCCGAAACCCAAATGTTGGTCTAGGCGGCTGTAGCGCTCGTTAGCGTTTGTATTTGCGGTGCTGCAGCACCACCTTGTGGTCTGGGGCGGGGAAGGCGGAGGACCTCCTGTCTCGCTCCTGTTTTTTTTCTTGCTCTCTCACTTTCTCTTGTACAGACACCCACGTACACCTTCGTGCCGCCAAAATAGCTCTGACCCGTAGAGGCGTGGACCCCACCAGACCTCTGAAGGGGTCCTCTGGTATCTGGCACCAAGACGTGAGCAGCAGATCCTTTAAGTCCTGTAAGTTGCGAGGTGGGGAGGCCTCCATGAGTCGGACTTGTTTTTCCAGCACGTCCCACAGATGCTCGATCAGATTGAGGTCTGGGGAATTTGAAGGCCAAGGCAACACCCTGAACTCTTTGTCATGTTCCTCAAACCATTCCTGAACACGTTTTGCAGTGTGGCAGGGAGCATTATCCTGCTGAAAGAGGCCACTGCCGTCAGGGAACACCGTTGCCATGAAGGGCTGTACCTGGTCTGTAACGATGTTTAGGGAGGTGGTACGTGTCAAAGTAACGTCCACATGAATGCCAGGACCCAAGGTTTCCCAGCACAACATTGCCCAGTGGCGCAGTGGTTAGCGCGGTCGCCTCACAGTAAGAAGGTCCTGGGTTCGAGCCCCGGGGTAGTCCAACCTTGGGGGGTCGTCCTCTGTGTGGAGTTTGCATGTTTCCTCCGGGAGCTCCGGTTTCCTCCCACAGTCCAAAGACATGTAGGTCAGCTGAATCAGCCATACTAAATTGTCCCTAGGTATGACTGTGTTTGTGTGTGTGTGGCCTGGCGGCCTGTCCAGGGTGTCTCCCCACCTGCCGCCCAATGACTGCTGGGATAGGCTCCAGCATCCCCACGACCCTGGGAGCAGCATAAGCGGATTGGGTAATGGGTGGATGGATGGATGGATGGACATTGCCCAGAGCATCACATTGCTTCCGCCGGCTTGCCTTCTTCCCATAATGCATCCTGGTGCCATCTCTTCCCCAGGTGAAGGACGCACACACACACCCGGCCGTCCACATGATGTCAAAGAAAGCGCGATTCATCAGGCCACCTTCTTCCATTGCTCCACGGCCCGGTTCCGACACTCACGTGCCAATTGTAGACGCTTTCGATGGTGTCATCATGGGCACTCTGACCGGTCTCCAGCTATGCAGTCCCATACATGGCAAGCTGTGATGCACTGTGGGTCCTGACACCTGTCTATCATAGCCACCATTGACTTTTTCAGCAATTTGAGCTACAGTAGCTCTTCTGTGGGATCGGACCACGCTCCCCATGCGCATCAATGAGCCTTGGGCGCCCATGACCCCGTTGCCGGTCACCGGTCGTCCTTCATTGTACCTCTTTTGGTAGGTACTGACCACTACATACCGGGAAGGCCTGCCATTTTGGAGATGCTCTGACCTAGTCGTTTAGCCATCACAATTTGGCCCTCGTCAAACTCGCTCAGATCCAACGCATCAACTTCAAGAACTGACTGTTCACTTCTTACCTAATACTATATCCCACCCCTTGGCACCTGCCATTGTAACGAGATAATCAATGCCCCTCCCCCTTTTCCCCCCTCCCCAGTTGTATCCGGCCAATTACCCCACTCTTCCGAGTAGTTCCGGTCGCTGCTGCACCCCCTCTGCCGATCCGGGGAGGGCTGCTGACTACCACGTGCCCCCTCTGACACACGTGGAGTCGCCAGCCGCTTCTTTTCACCTGACAGTGAGGAGTTTCACCAGGGGGACGTAGCACGTGGGAAGATCACGCTATCCCCCCCAGTTTCCCCTCCCTCCGAACAGGCGCCCCGACACCCCAGAGGAGGCGCTAGTGCGGCGACCAGGACACACACCCGCATCCGGCTTCCCACCCGCAAACACGGACAATTGCGTTTGTAGGGACGCCCGACCGAGCCGGAGGTAACACGGGGATTCGAACCGGCGGTCCCCGTGTTGGTAGGCGAGATAATCAGTGTTATTCATTTACCTGTCAGTGGTTGTAATTAAGTAAGTAACCAGACACTCCAGGCACATACAAGAAAACGCACTGACCCACACATGTGCGTGGCAGTCAGGATAGCACGCAACACCACATATTCTCAAGGCGGCGTCGAGCGGGTGGATGCAAGAGCTGCGTGGCTGGAGATGCTTTACAGACTCATGCTGAGAGCGGCCGCGTACGTTCCAGCTATGACGCACAGACGCCAGAGGTCCCCCTTTCCCGCGCTCAGTCGCACCAGTGTGTTTCGAAAGCCACCTCCGGAGCGCCGTGCGCGAGGGCGCACCAGAATATCTTCCTTCCGGCGCGCTTTTACGC
This sequence comes from Lampris incognitus, assembly GCF_029633865.1. Taxonomy (NCBI): domain Eukaryota; kingdom Metazoa; phylum Chordata; class Actinopteri; order Lampriformes; family Lampridae; genus Lampris; species Lampris incognitus. The sequence continues at coordinate 8,066,500 of NC_079213.1, forward strand.
ACGACATTTGAAGGATCGCCAGCACGAGCAGCGCGTGTTTGGTAGCGGTTGGCGCAGAGCGGTGTGTGTCTGCGTGCGTGAAAGAAGCGTTGCCTCCATTGTAAAAGTACATTTTTTTTATTAATTGACCACCGCACAGGCCAACCTAATGAGCCGTCGCAGGTGCCGCGTGATGGACGACGCCAACAGCCAACGAGAGGCTCCGCGGTTGACATGTGACCTGTGTGTGTATATAACAGTGGGCATGGGTCAGTGCGCTTCACTTTTCTGCGTCGAGTTCCGAGAGCAGAACTGACGGCCCCGCGTGCGCTCGTTCTTCCGCAACCTTAACGTCAATTTCGGCCTAGCACTGGGTGCACGCGCCGGAATCGCCCGAGCAGTTCCCCGGTGGCCGCGGCGTGCCATGCGTTGTCCCGCGGGACCGGCCTCTCGCACACGATGAGGGCCGGTTTACTGGGACTGCTGTTCGCCGTCGGGCTGGGACGGGGTCTGTGCCAGCAGGACGCGGTCTTTGAGTTGGACGGGCGTGTGCGCCACCTCGCCGTGGCCAACAGCTCGGTCTACGTTGTCACCGAGACGCGGCTTTACCAGCTCGGCCTCGACCTGGCTCCGTTTCAGAGCCAGTGTCTGAGAGGGGTGTTGCAGAAAGGAGACCAGATTTACAACTTCACTTTCAACAAGGTGGCGCAATGGGAAGACGGGAACGCAACGTTCGCCGTGAACACGCTGATACCGTTTCCCGGGAACGGGACGCTAATCGTCTGCGGCGTCGTCGAGTGTGGTTATTGTGAGCTGCTGAATTTGACGGACATCTCCAAACCGGTTTACAGCGAGGCAGTGGAAGTGGGCTCTCTCGTACCGAACGATGCGTCCGTTGGTTTTCTCGTCAACGCGGTGACGCACGAGAGCAGCCAGTGGTACATTTTGGCAGCTATACAATCAAACAAGACTTGCTTTACGCGTGAGGGGTCTGTGCTCCTGCAAAACACGAACGATCAACAGACAGGGTTGATTTTTTCAGTTTCGAGCCAAAACACAGCTCGACCGTTCATCATGATTCGGCCCCACAGATCGGTCGAGTTCGTGCATGGCTTCCAGATTGGCGCAACCATTTATCTATTCGCTAATGTGCTCGAGAAACGGGCCACAGCTCGTCTCGTTTGGCTGGAGAGCAGGCAGAGCAAAGTCGCTACCCTGGGGTCTCTGCGCGGCGTCACCCTGCGCTGCTGCGCGCAGGACCACAAGCTGCTGGCCTCCGCGCAGGTCCCGGGCGGCTCGTCGGTCCTCTGGGCGGGTGTGTTCGGGACCGGCGGCCCTTCTGACACGGTGTTGGCCATCTTCGACATCAGCCCGGTCCGGGGCGGAGCCTCAGACAAGGACCCAGACTTCTACTTCACAGATAAAGATCTCAAGGTGGGTGAGGAGTGAGTGCGTAAAGAGCGCCGGTTCTAAATCCAAACCGGGTCTGAACTGTATCCGGTCTTGTGTTGGCGCCTAGCCTGCGGTGCTGTTAATAAGAACGTGTTATTGTGACGATAACCGTATAGACACGCGTCCGTGCGCGCGTTGTTTTGTTCACACGCGCATGCGTGCGTGCGCGTGTTGGAAGGTACACGTGTATTGTGTGCCGGGGTCAGTACGCACGCGTGCCTCTGCTTTTCTGACTATGAACGTGAGTGTGTTTGTATCGATCTTTCTGTCTGATTGTGTCTGTATTTGCGCGCGCGCGTTTGTTTGTTTGTTTGTTTGTTTGTTTGTTTAGGGCTTCATCCACACGCCTCTGGAGGCGGAGAGGGTGCTGCTCAGGCGGCGCTTCATGACCTCGGTGCTGGCTGTGAGACACAAGTCCTGGATAGTTTTCTTCGCTGGAACGGGAGATGGACAAGTCATTAAGGTGTGTGTGTGTGTGCGTGTGTGTGTGCGTGTGTGTGTGTGTGCGTGTGTGTGTACACCTGCTCAGCTATATGCATGGGGACCAACTGGAGTTTGGAACCATCAGATTGAAGACATTTTGGCTGGTCCTCGTGTGCGTGCGTCTTCTTTGGATTTGAGACGTTCAAGCCGAAGATGTCCTCCACGCAGACATGACGTGAAGCGTCCTGGTAACATTGTGTCCAACCAGCCTCGTCCAGTAACCGCCGATTCTCGCACAGCTAATGCGAGAACACGTGGATGGTGTTAAACAACATCTGTTAACCAACCAACCAGAACGCACCGGAGAGAAGAGAGACGCCATAACCTTCTCCTTCAAAGCGGCCGTGAGGGGGCGTCGGGGTGGCGTAGCGGTCTATTCCGTTGCCTACCAACACAGGGATCGCTGGTTCGAATCCCCGTGTTACCTCCCGGCTTGGTCTTGGGCCCCTGCAGACACAATCGGCCGTGTCTGCGGGTGGGAAGCCGGCTGGGGGTATGTGTCCTGGTCGCTGCACTAGCGCCTCTTCTGGTCGGTCGGGGCCCCTGTTGCGGGGGGGGGGGGATAGCGTGATCTTCCCACGCGCTACGTCCCCCTGGTGAAACTCCTCACTGTCAGGTGAAAAGAAGCGGCTGGCGACTCCACATGTGTCGTAGGAGGCATATGGTAGTCTGCAGTCCTCCCCGGATCGGCAGAGGGGGGTGGAGCAGCGACCGGGACGGTTCGGAAGAGTGGGGTAATTGGAATTGGCCGGGTACAATTGGGGAGAAAGGGGGGCGGGGGGTTAAAATGCTATCGATGCTTTGAGACGGAGCCTAAACAACTTTAACAGAAATGCCCCTCATGCTTCATGTTCAGCTCTCATGTCGTAACAACCTGTGTATGTTCAGATGAGACCTCACATTGAAACCTTAATGCTGGCATCATGTTACAGTAACATAGCGTAGTGAATTAGGGGGGGGGGGCGTCCGGGAACTGACACAACCAGGACGCGAACCCGTGTCTCCCACTCCGCAAGCGACAACTTTAACCAGTCGACAAAAGGGTCCGACCCGTTAGTCATGGACCAGCGTGTCTACTCATCCATGCACGTCACACTAGGATATTCTGTGTGCAATATCTTTCCCACACACAGGCATTAAATGAGATATCCCCTTTCTATTCACCATTCTTGCTCGGTCAAATGTAAAAATAAAATAAAAAAATCCATTCCGTCTGTTTGGCTCTCAAACCTTTTCCTTGTAACTCACTCTGACACAGTCGCTCCAGCATCATGGGTATACTATGTGGACAGCTCTGGCCTCCTCAGCTCTCCCTTTCTTTTTTTTCCAGTTGTTTGTGATTTTGGTGATGGAGACACTTAAAGCTCGTTTTCCTCCTGCGCGTCCAACACAATTCTCAGTTGACCAATTCGCTGCACATTGTCTGCTAGCGATAACTGGTTGTCCGTCACCTACCTGCTATTGGCTGGCTTTCCCTCTGTTAGACGCTGCTCACATGACGAGGAAGTGCGTGTTAGTCTAGACTCCGGAGACTCTAGACGTCTAGTCTAGACTCCGGAGACTCTAGATGTCTAGTCTAGACTCCGGAGACGCGCCACCGTTAACACGCTGTTGGACACACAGCAGCGTTTCTGGCCTCTCTTGTGCCCTAGGCGAGACCCCCCCCCCACACACACACACAAAAAAGCCCCATCTTCAGGGGAAATAACGCTTTCAATTTTACTATAATAAACACGCAATAAACAAAAGTGCAACAGCAGGTGTGCACAAAAGGTAAACTAAAAAGGAGACTCGACATATTATGTGCAGTTATAAAATAAATTGTAACCGGTTATTTTCTTGCCCGGTGCGGGATTCGATACGAAGTGTACTGCACCACAGGGCGACATCGCTAACCGCTCGGCTAAAGGGTCAGACCCGTTAGTTAGGGACTAACGTGTCTTATTAGTAGTTTACAGTCGTCACCCTCCCCGGAAGCGCGCCCTCGCACTTTGTCATTCCCGCGCTCCGAAGAGACTTCTGAGGATCAGCTCACTTCCGGATCCCACCGCTGCCACCAATGTGACCGGTTATTTTCTTGCCCGGTGCGGGATTCGATACGGGGTGTACTGCACCACAAGGAGACATCGCTAACCGCTCGGCTAGTAGTTTACAAAATTAAAAAAATAAAACACGAAGTTTTTACTCTTGTGCAATGAAATATTTAACAACAGGTGCGTCGCTCTCATCATCTCACTCACTCACACACAACAAATGAATAAGTCTTCATGCGTGTGTAATTCATTTTATTTTTATTAAAAATACTGCAGCGAATTCGGGGGGGGGGGGGGGTGCAGTCCGGGGCCGCCACGGCCGGGGCGCGAACCCGTGGCTGCCACACCGGAAGCGACGACGTTAACCGGTCGACTAAAGGGTCCGCCCCGGTAGTGACGGACCAACGTGTCTACTTATCCATGCGCGTTACAATACGTAGAGAATACGCCACTAAGATGGCGGCGCGCTGGACACAGCGGCTACTGCGGCTCACTGGTCAGCGCCATGTTTTCTTTGTTATTTATACGTCAGGTTTAAGTCTATTTACAAGTGTAGGTTATGCGAGTTTTTACAGCCTCAGAGCGGATTACTCGCCTCCCTCCGCCATCACGGACGATTTCCCCCCAACGACGTTATCCGCTCATCGGGCTCGCAGCGGAACACGCTGCCCCCGTCGGCAGCGTGAACAGAAGCGGGGCGGGCTACATGCGCAGAAGCGGGGAAGCGGGGCGGGCTACATGCTAAGCTAAGTAGCGCTCCCTTCAAAGTGCCCCTCCCCACCACCTTCATGGCGAATGCCCGGTCGTTAGCTAACACAAATGGACGAGATAAGACTCAGGCTGTCGTCTCAGAAAAGGCTGCAGAACCGCTGTCTGCTGATGCTTACGGAGACTTCACAGCAACATAGCCGACTCGGCAGTCGAGCTAGCGGGCCGCCCAGCCCGGTGAGATCCGCGGAGGAGGTTTGAGTCTTTATGTCAGTAACTCGTGGTGTAGCAATACAAAGGTCGTTGAAAGGCGTTGCTCCGCTGATCTCGACCTCCTTATGATTCAGTGCAGGGCTTTTTACCTGCCCAGGGAGCTGACGGCCATTACCACCATCGCCTCTGTGTACCCCCCCCCCACCACCACCACATGCTAATGCTAAGGTAGCGCTAAAGCAGCTACATTGTGTCCTCTGCATGTCTTGCACTGTTTGGCGAAGCCGCAGCCCTAATTTCGTCTTTACACGTGCCTGCACATTGTTTTTAATGGCAGTAAGTTGAGCCGAATTGAATTGGATATATATATTGTAACGTGCATGGATAGGTAGACACGTTGGCCGCTAGGTTACGTGTCGGACCCATGTAACCTATTTTTCTGGACGTACCTGTTAGTGATTTTAAGTTCCTGTTATAAGCTGTTGCCAGAGTATATGCCTTGAGCTCTTATTTTGAAGGCTGAATAGAGAGCGGAAGTGTTGTACGCGGTGTTGTCGCTGTGGAGTTCTGTTGGGGGAAGAATCCAAATAAAGTGGTCCTCGTGTGAAGGTGGAGCCTCCGTATTTGTTGTTTTATAGTTTAACACAGTATAGGCGACATCTACAAACCCTCGGTTACACTGGTGGCAGCGGTGGGATCCGGAAGTGTGCAGATCCTCAGAAGTCTCTTCGGAGCGCAGAATGACAAAGCGTGAGGGCGCGCTTCCGGGGAGGGTGACGACTATAAACTACTAATAAGACCCGTTAGCTAACGGGTCCTACCCTTTAGCCGAGCGGTTAGTGACGTCGCCTTGTGGCGCAGTACACCCCGTATCGAATCCCGCACCTGGCAACAAAGTAACCGGTTACAGTAAGTTGAGCCGAATTGAATTGGATATATAGTAACGTGCATGGATAGGTAGACACGTTGGCCGCCAGGTTACGGCTCGGACCCTTTAGTCGAGCGGTTAGCGATGTCTCCCGCGGTGCGGGCGACACGGGTTGGCGGCACTTCCTGTGCTTGCCTCCCGAATTCGCTACAACATAGAATGTTTTTTTAGGGGATATCCATCCATTATCCAAACCGCTTATGCTTATCCTGCCCTCAGGGTCGTAGAGAGAGAGAGAGATATTTAGGGGAGACACCCTGGACAGGCTGCCTGGACAGGCTGCCAGGCCATTAGGAGACACCCTAGAGGCGGCCTGCCCAGGGTGTCTCCCTGCCTGCCGCCCAGTGACTGCTGGGATAGGCTCCAGCGTCCCTGTAACCTTCATTGGGATTAGTGGCTTGGATAATGGATGGATGGATATATACTTTTAAGGAGCAGGTGGAGGCACTGATTGCAGGTGGCACCCTAAGCGATTGCCCACGTTGCCAATGACTAGAAACGCATGTTTGGACACAATAAGCTCCTTCATGTTGGGTTAGTTGGCGGCACGGTGGCGCAGCGGTTAGCGCGGTCGCCTCACAGCAAGAAGGTCCTGGGTTTGAGCCCCCGGGTAGCCCAATCTTGGCGGGTCGTCCCGGGTCGTCTGTGTGGAGTTTGCATGTTTGCGTGGGTTTCCTCTGGGGACTCCGGTTTCCTCCCACAGTCCAAAGACATGTAAGTCAGGTGAATTGGCCGTACTAAATTGTCGCTAGGTGTGTGTGTGTGTGTGTGTGTGTGTGTGTGTGTGTGTGTGTGTGTGTGTGTGTGTGTGTGTGTGTGTGTGTGTGTGTGTGTGTGTCTCTCTCTCGGCCCTGTGATGGCCTGGTGGCCTGTCCAGAGTGTCTCCCCGCCTGCTGCCCAATGACAGCTGGAGTAGGCTCCAGCATCCCCGTGACCCTGAGAACGGGATAAGTGGTTCAGGTAATGGATGGATGAATGTTGGGTTAGCATTCACCGTAACAGCTAACGCTAATAATCCCTCCTAAAATCCCCAAGCATGTCTGACAACTGTGTGGCATTAAGCCCAACAAGCCAAGAAGGACTTTCTCTGTTAACTCTGACCAAACACCAAGGCCTGACAGCCTGTTCAGCTTTATGGGGCTACTTCCCTTTTGATGACTAAATAGCTGGCGGGGTCGCCTGTTCCTTTTGCTGTTTGGACTGCGAGAGTTGTTGGTTGATTTCAGTTTCTGAATTGTTTGAGAAAGGGGAAGTGGAGGGTGCGTCTTATCAGTCTGTATATCTATATGTCGGCCTGTTTGTCTCCATCTATCGCTGTGTATCTGGGGATGTACCGATGCTGATGTTGGGCAGATGCCTGGGGCTGATATGCTTGCCGGGGTGTCTTTGGGATGTCGGTATTTACCATTTTGCGTCTGCTAAATGAGAAAAAGGCGCACACCCTGAATAATGCAAGTGACATCACATCCTGTGCATTTATAAATGGTTAAAAAAAAGACAATGTTCAACAACACAGTTAGGATTTTGAGTTGGTGTCCAGCTCAGGAGCTGTGCTGCATGTCTTCACCCTGTGATTCATGTCTATCTTCACTGGCTTGTGTAATGAAGGCTAATCCTGGGAAATGTTCTGGTTGCTGTGCTGCACTTAGTGGTCCTTTCTTCTGCTGCTATCATTAGAAGAGAAATAATCCATTGGGTGGAGGTGGTCTTTAAGAGTCTTAATGCTAGCGGTCATTTTTCTCTCCTGACCTCTAAGAGAAGCAGGAACCACAGTCATGCTGGGAAACACAGCCTCACTTCTTAAAAGCTACTGCAGTCATTGAGTGCAGCAAGACTTGGTGTTGGCGACTTTGTTTTATCTTTGGCCTGTTTAAGTGATATTTTATATTCAATAAGCCATTTAGAAATGTTTCATTCGCTGTCTATACTTGTCCTGTACCTCTGTATGAAAAGCAGGGAGACACCTTGGACATGTCGCCAGTCCATCACAGAACCAACATACAAAATCATTCACACACCATTCATATCTATGAGCAATTTAGAATCCCCTATTCACCAGACATGCATGCCTGTGGACTGTGGAAGGAAACTCTTCTGAACATGGGAAGAACATGCAAACTCTACACAGCAGGGCTCAAACTGAACAATTGATTGTTGACACTTATAGGGAAGTGGTCATGATTCAACACTACTTCATCTCTTGTAGGGATAGCAGACACGATACTAAGCATCCTTCTGTCTCCAAAATGTTGCGGAAATTGTGTGGAAAAGTGTCCGCCATTGATGTCACCAGTGGACAATCCATGAATGGACTGTATGGACTGCATTTATACAGCCCGTTTCTAGTCTATTGACCACTCAGAAGTGCTTTACTGTGTATACCTCACACTCACACACTGATGGGGGAGGCTGCCATGCAATGCGCCAACCTGCTCATCGGGAGCAGTTAGGGGAGTTCAGTGTCTTGCTCAAGGACACTTGAACACGCTCACCGAAGGAACTGGGGCTCGAACTATCAACCTTCTGATTACTAGACGACCCAATGTAGCTCCTGAGCCATCCAAATCTGCTATCCCAAATCTGCTATCCTTACTTCCTGGTTTTCCGCTAGTGTCGTGGGCCACATTGAAATAGGCTGCATTGTATGATGTCGGCTGTGTTTCAGAGACACGCGGAAGACTGCTCAGTATTATAGCTGCTAATGGAGTGTTATCCCTACAACATATATGTAGAGTTGAAAATAACAATTGTTTAATAAGCCACCGAAAGGTTATAATGATTTTTAAAGCCATGCAATTTATTAAAGCGCTCTCATTTCTTTGCTGCAAGCTTCCTGTGGACAGCGCCTATCGGCCCATGTGTACCACAGTGCTCTATGAGACGGAACTTGACTGGGCCGTGTTTCACAAAATGTACCTGGACCCAGTGGATGGTAAATACGTGTATGTGGCGTTAGAAAAACAGGTAGGAAGCACCAAACATGTTTGACATTATTCGACACAGATATGAAACCCTAGAACTGTGGTTTAGTGTGTGTGAGTGTGTGTGTGTTTTTTTTTCTCTCTAGGTGAGGCGTATACCTGTTTCTGACTGCAACACTCACAAAAGTCTGCAGGCTTGTTGGTCTGCACAGGATCCCTACTGTGGCTGGTGTGATTCAAAACAAAGGTAAGACATCCATGTATGAAATACGCATTTCTGTTTTAATAATTTACCTTTTTTTCTTAGTGAAGCAATCTTGTCAATTTTTTCCATTTTTTTTGTTTCTTTCGTCCAAATCAGACATGTATTACCGTGCTGATAACTTCACTCTCCTTCGTCTCGGTCTCCCCTAGTTGTACGTTCGAGGAGGATTGCTCAGATTCACTCTGGCTGTCTATTCCTGAAGACTCCAGTCAACAGAAAATGGTGTCTTATCAAATCCAGCAGGTTGGCAGTGGGCAGGTACAGACGAAGGACCAGTTCTTTTATTTCATGATCAGTTATGAATCACCAGCTGTGTCCTCCTCCTGTTTCACTCACACATTCCCCTATATCCCATAATTTCTCAGCTCACTTTAACCATGAACACCCATCTAACTGTGGGCACAAAAGAGGTGCTGACCAGTTTCACCTGTGAGTTCTCCGTGAGCTCTGATGACCTGTGTGACTTGGGTCCCACCTCAAAGTTCCCATTCTGCACCTGCCTTTTCAACAGCAGCAAGCTTCCTGCTGAAGGTTGGTGACCTTTGAACCCTTTATCGACTTTTTTTATAATATGGCAAGTAAGTTAAGAAAGAAACGGAGGAATGGATGAGAAGCTGAGAGAGACAAGGTTGAGATCCAAATATGGTGTCAGAATCAGAGGTGTGGATGGATACTGAGGAGGCTTCCACAGTTTACACTTGACTGGCATGTGTCTTGGTGGGACGGTCTACCTGAAAGACACAAGTACATGAAAACAATATTTTAAAGTAGAAAAAAGCTAAGAACATTGAACATCTGTTAAAAAAATTTTACATTTTTTTTTTTAAAATCTATGTACCCACAACTGTGGAAATATCTAAATACCTTAGTTGCATCTAAGTAAGGGCTTATTGGGTGACGAGTACCTTTCTGTACGATGCAAACGGGTAAGTACTAACAGTCACTGAATCCAAGTTTTAGTGGCTGACAGGACTGTACAACAAATCAAACACACCCTCTCTCCCAATGCCCAGCCACAGCTGCACCAAATGAACCGATCACAGCGGCTCACCATCTCCTTACCTCTTTATTTCAGTTTTTTTCCTCTTGTTTTCAGAGAAGCGTCGTCTTAGCAGTTCAACAAACTTTTCCTCAGCCTTCCAACCTTTTTGCGTCCAGTAAACTGTAAATGGAACTTGGAGACTGTTGTTGTTCAACATTGACCAAATGCAGTCAATAACCAGAACTAACCAGGACTCAGCTGCTATGCTAAACTCTGTAGTCACAGAGGTAATATCTACATATTACAGTAATCTACTTTACAGTATTAAAGCGTACAGTATTGCACTTGTCCACTAAAGACCATATAAACCCCCAATCTCCGAAAACTTCTCTCATTGTTTAGGATAGGGCTGTGCAACATGACTTTCAATTTCATTCAATTCAGTTCAAAACTTTATGGCAGACGCAGGGTCCATAACAAAGACAAACAAGGTAAAAGACAAACCCCAGACAATGCAAAGAGTAAACACAATAAAACAACTTAAATGGAACAAGTCAGTGTCTTATAGACCCTTTTACTGTTTGTAAACAGTGATGATGTACGTGTGGACGTGCGCACATTTAGGCAATGGAAGTATGGAGGAGTTAGCTAGTTTGTCAAACCATGCAAGGGGATTAACGGCGAAAGTTACCTGAATAAATTAACTTTGGCGAACGGCAACCGACTTCCAGATCCGTGTGGTATTACCGAGTGGGTGGAAGAAGTTACTAAGTGGCCTAATATCCAGTGGCCAGATATATGTACATACATATTTGGTGGAGAAACCAAGCGTATACACAAGAGAGAAGTTGCGGGCATACAAGTCACTGGATGCTTACAACTATGTTGTCTGTGGTCACGTACAAAATGTAAAATACCATGACATAGACTCAGAGTTTTGTGTCCTGAAATCCGAAGTCTTGCCAAGTCTTGTTTTGTGCACAACACAAAGATTCAGTTTACTGTCACAGAGGAGGGAATAAACCAGAGAAATATTCACATTTAAGAGGCTAAAAGCAGAGAATTTGCACAATTTTTCTTATAAATGACTCAGATCAAGGTGTTGTAAAAATGTGTATTTAATAACGGCTCTCAATTAATAGTTGCAGTTCTAAATTATTTTGAGAGGAAAACAAAAACAATGTTACATGTTCTGACAATTCACAGTGCAGTGCTGTTTGTGAAATGGCAACATATGAATGATAGAATTCACTCATTTTTTTAGATTTTTTGGGAACAACACTTTTCAGAGATTTGTGAGCGCGCCACCCACTATCACATCATCGAGAATGTTAACCTGTGACACTGGAATTACTGTTTGCAAAATCTTAAAGTTCTTCCATCGTCCAATTACTCGTTCCACATGTATCCTTACACGAAACAGTTGTCTCGATGAGTCCACCTCCTGTGCAGAGTTGCTTTTTTCCTTTTGTGAAATGAGGTATACGAAGGGTGGCACCATAAGCTGCAAGTTCATCTTGGATTAGAAATCCCCTGTCTGCCAGAATCTCATCATTATGTTCCAAAAGTTCCAAAAACCCTGATTCCTTTGTTATCTGCTTGTCAGAAACCCGCCCACCCCAACCAGGGGACAGAAATGAAATTGCTCCAGCTGGAGTGATGCCAATCAAATATTTAATGGTGTTGGTATGTTTATAATTTGACCATGTCTGGGCCCTGGCGGTTAGATTACTGGGTCTAGCAATGAAAACCTCTGCAATCTATCATGCACCGGCATCTTTTAAAGTTTCGCTTGAAGATTTTAGGCATGTTCTTTAGTATAGCTCCCTTACTTGGCCATTTAATGAGTGGCTTGAGGATTATGGCCATAGCAGGTATCCAGCTCCGACAAATATTTGATAAGGTGGTTTTTGATACCTTAAATCTATAGGCCAAATCAGTATTAGTTAGGCCCGGCCTTAATTTCATTAGCACAACCAATAGGTGATCCTGTAGAGAGGGGTTTTGGCTAATTCTTTCTACACTGTCTGTTATTTTTGCACACAGCCAGTCAAAGATAACGGAGGTAAGTCCTGTGGAAAAAAAAAAATCAGTTGCCCCATGTTGAACTTAATAGTGGCATAGGAAAACGTAGAGTTTTGCAGCTCCTCTTTAAGCTCCTCATTTTCAGCCTGTAGTTTTTCATACTCCTGCTGCAGGTTGACATAGTCATTCTGAAGCGGAGTGTACCTCAGGTTCAGATCATCATGTTCTGTCCTTGGGACTGGGATGTCCTCTTCAGCTTTAACAGAAAAGGGAACAGTTAGGATATGCCGGCACAAGCTCACAACAACTTGGTTAATTGCACACCAAAAATATATCCTTACCAGGACAGTGATCCATGCTGCTGACTTGTCCTGGAGTTTCAGAAGGAGCAGGCTGATTGGGCGGAGTGTAAACCCTTTCATGTCATCTCCTTTTCCTATGCTACCTTAACATAAGAAAAGCTAAATTAACGAACAGAAATACTGATCAGAGGCCATATTACAGGAAATTCCTAACTTGCAGATCCTATCTTAACTGTTTGGTTACGATTAGATGTAAGGTTATGATTGGCTTAATACCAACTGGAGAAAAACCCTATCTTAGACATCCCTATCTTCACTTCAAACTTAAGACGGTAAATATTTGTAATACAGCCCCATTTTCTCAACGCCAGCAGCTGCAAGCTCCAAAGTGCACTGAATAGCATGAAATGAAAGAGGGAAAAAGTAATTCTAAAACGATTAGGAAGTGTTAGGCCTAATTATTCTGACCTTTCCGCCTTTGCCTCGGGGTTCTGACTTTGTTTTGTGAACTTAAACACAGAGGGCACAAAATCAGGATTCTGTGAGTCCAGTGACGCCTCACCTGTAAATAGCCAGACACACCACATTAGCCAAATAATACCAGCTAACGCTGCTTATCGGTTACTTTAGCTATTAGTCTCCATCTAAACCAGGCATTCCAGTCAAACCAAAGAGTGGATAGATAACTTACCCAATATAAAATGGGCACTGCAAACGCCAGCATTTTGGATCGTGTCCTCAGTCCAGTTTTCATCAATACGTTTGATGGCTTGCAACCACAGGCGCCTCCGGTTGCTCTGAAATGGCCGTGATCCCGCCGGAATTCGGTAAAACTTCAGTCCGCTGTTGGTAGGCTAGCGATTCGTACAGCCAACCACACAACACCCGGACATTTTGGTGCTGGTTATACTTCTGAATAAACTTTGTAATCTCCTCTTCCTCGTCTGAATCCGTGAACGAATGGGAGACTTGGGGGGGGGGGGGTAGCATGTCACTTCCGTTGCCTAAATGCGCGCGCATACTTTTGATGACGTAGGCTGTAAAAGGGTCTATAGGCCTGTAGTTCTCTAGGCTGCATACTTTACCAGCTTTGTCCTGCCACTAACAGTACAGACAACATTGATATATATATCGTGTGACAATAGAAAAATTCTGTCGTTTATTTCGTTGTGTCGCAAATCACGCTCTTTACGGCAATATTTTGCATCATTTGGACGACACTTTCCGCTCATTGCCCAGCGTGGATGCAGGCAGGAAATGTGCATGAAGGCCATACGAACAAACATGGAGGACAGTGAGCGTAACGCAGAACGGGGGTAATTCCGAAACAGAAGGACGCCGACCAGCCAGGACAAAATGAGGAGCTTGTACCTAAAAGAGGAGCCACTTCTATCGTATGGACGTGGTTTGGGTATGAAAAGTCTGTGACACAGACCAGAAAACCGTACTTTGCAAACCATGCCGCACACCGGTCCCCACAACAGACTCCAACACCACTAAGCCTCTCTTAGCACCTCCGCAAGAATCACGTCAGACAGTACGGAGAGTCTACAGATGAGCGCCGCCAAAGCGCAGATGCGCAAAGCTTCCAAATATGAGCGAGTACCTCATATTTGTCGAGTATACAATTCAAAATGTAATAAGAAATAGGTCTTCCCTATTTCTTTCTTTTGAATGGTCAGGATGCAAGGAGTGGAGGTGACCAAGGCATTTGAGTTTAAATACTTGGGGCCAACTGTCCAAAGTAACGGGGAGTGCAGGAGAGAGGTGAAGAAGAGAGCGCAGGCAGGGTGGAGTGGGTGGAGAAGAGTGTCAGGACTGATGTGTGACAGAAGGGTACCAGCAAGAGTTAAAGGGAAGGTTTACAAGATGGTTGTGAGACCAACTATGTTATATGGTTTGGAGACAGTGGTACTGACGAAAAGACAGGAGGTGGAGCTGGAGGTGGCAGAGTTGAAGATGCTGAGAGTTTCACTGGGAGTGACGAAGAAGGACAGGATTAGGAACGATTATATTACAGCAGTGTTTCTCAACCGGGGGTCCGCGGACCCCTAGTGGTCCGTGGTGTAATTGCAAGGGGTCCGTGAAAATAAAATGTCTTTAAAAAAAGATCCTATGACATTTATAGAAATAGGATTATTTTACTCAAACGTGACTGAGACCTTTATCTACCTAAACTATAAAGGGTAACAGGACTTTTTTCTCTAATTACATCTGTTTCACAAGTGTAATTTATTGTATTTTAATAAGAGATCTCGCTCCCGTTTGCATTGTTAAAAGTTACTGCATAAAAATTCTGTTGTTACATATATCTGAAAGTTACTGAATACATATTCTGTTTTGTTACATATATCTGAACGTTACTGAATACATATTCTGTTTTGTTACATATATCTGAAAGTTACTGAATACATATTGTGTTTTGTTACATATATCTGAAAGTTACTGAATACATATTCTGTGTTGTTACATATATCTGAAAGTTACTGAATACATATTCTGTTTTGTTACATATATCTGAAAGTTACTGAATACATATTCTGTTTTGTTACATATATCTGAAAGTTACTGCATAAGAATTCTGTTTTGTTAACTATATCTAAGCTACAACTGAAAGCTCTTATTTTTGCCCCAAAGAGTGAATAAATGCTATAATGCAATTTAAAATGCAGTTTCTACTGTTTCTATCAAATTGCAACCCCCCTCCCCCAAGATCAGGTGGAGGGGTCCTCAGGGTAGATCAAAAATAAACAGGGGGTCCAGGACCCCAAAAAGGTTGAGAACCACTGTATTAGAGGGACCGCTCAGGTTGGACGGTTTGGAGACAAAGCAAGAGAGACAAGATTGAGATGGCTTGGACATGTGTGGAGGAGAGATGCTGGGTATATTGGGAGAAGGATGCTGAATATGGAGCTGCCAGGGAAGAGGAGAAGAGGAAGGCCAAAGAGGAGGTTTATGGATGTGGTGAGGGAAGACATGCAGGTGGCTGGTGTGACAGAGGAAGACGCAGAAGACAGGAAGAGATGGAAACGGATGATCCGCTGTGGCGCCCCCTAACGGGAGCAGCCGAAAGTAGTAGTAGTAGTCTTTCCGGCGTCCGGCAGCCTATCCTGTTGCCTACCAACACGGGGATCGCCGGCTCTAATCCCCGTGTTACCTCCAGCCGTGTCTGCGGGTGGGAAGCCGGATGTGGGTGTGTGTCCTGGTCGCTGCACTAGCGCCTCCTCTGGTCGGTCGGGGCCCCTGTTTGGGGGGGGGGGACTGAGGGGAATAGCGTGATCCTCCCACGTGCTACGTGCCCCTGGTGAAACTCCTCACTGTCAGGTGAAAAGAAGTGGCTGGCGACTCCACATGTATTGTAGTCTGCAGCCCTCCGCGGCTCGGCAGGGGGGGTGCAGCAGCGACCGGCTCAGAAGAGTGGGTTAATTGGCCAGATACAATTGGGGAGAAAAAGAGGGAAAACGTTTTCAAAAAAAGAAATAGCCTTTTCCATGTGGTCATTTTATATACACTATTTATTCATTAGATTTACAGAAAATTTGCTATATTGTGACATGTATCGTTATCGTGATATGAATGACCTATATCGTAATATGAGATTTTGGTCATTTCACATAGCCCTAGTTAGAATTTCTTATATCTTTGGACTTTCATTAGGTCTTCCTCCTGAAAATGGGAGAGTGGGGAGAGCTCGAATTTTGCTGAGAATCGAAATTTCCATGTCTTTTCCCACTGTCCTGTCTTGGAATAATGTGATAAATTGAACATTTCCTCGTTGTGCTGACACAGATTCTGGGACCACCTGGGGCGTCCCTGGACCCCCTTTTTCTTTTTAAATCCCCAGGCTGTGCTCTCATAATGCTGATTATATTGTTTTGTGTTGACAGGCCTGCATGTCACAGTCAATATCACACTCGGAGGAGTGCCTCTCACCGAGCAGTTGAAACTAACCAACTGCTCCAGCATCGCTGGACCACCCACCTATTTCCTGTGAGTCTGACACCTCCACTGGATTCTAATATATCTGTTATCAAACCAAAACACACACACAAAATTAACTTTGTATAAAAAACAGTGGCGAAACTGATTCAGCTGGTGCTAAGAGCTACGTGCTAATACACATGTTCATGTCTGGTGGCGTTTGTATCATGTCCATATTTACGGGGTTGTGTGAGACCAGGCCGCAGTAAACAGACTTCCCATCACAGGCTTCTGCTTTAGTGGTTTGGACAGGATACAGTTTGTACGACTGCTTAAGCACGATTTTGAAAACGGGGCTCATTTTGTCAAAACAGTACACACACCCACACGCACAAGTAGCAGAACACCTCAGCTCTTGCTCAAAATGAAACACCTCATTAAAAACGACACAGTAATTTGTAAAAAGCAAAACAAAACAAAAGAATTTTGTCACCGTATGGCACACATACGGTCCCGTATGATCTGATTGTGTGAACCAGATACGCACCGCTGTGCGCAATCTAAAACACTTTGAGGGTGTCTCCTTTTCTAATGATGTAGTCTGGGTTTGATTGTTTCAGAGATATTGTTCGAGTGAAGTACATGAATATCTTGACCAAACACAACACACAAGACCAGTACTGCACACTGATGAAAATATTTCTTTCTCTCCACTTTGTAAAATCCGTCGATACAATCATGCATGTCCAAAGATTGCACCGAAAATCAGAACAGACGTGTTCTAAATAGAATATAGCGCATAAAAACAGCAAAAACATTTGTGCAGACAAAAAAGAAAGCATGAATTAAAAAAAAAAAAACCCTGAGCATCACCTCTTGGCCTAGCTGGATCTGGCCATAGCACTTCCTCCATATCACAGGCTACGTCCTCTCTCTCGAGAGACAGCGAGGGAAGAAACTTCTAGAATTACGAATCTGCCCTTGCACAGACCCTGCATTAATTCAGTCGCAGTCCCCCTCCATGGCTTGAATGGAGGGGTATCCCAACATAGGGCTGGAGATCATAAACCTTCCACTGCCATGCCGAATAAAGCTCCTCAGCGGGGTTAAGGTGGAGAGAGTGTGGTGGGAGGTATTGGAGTGAAAATTGTGGATGCTGATGAAACCAGTTTTGGACCAGAGCAGATTTGGTAGAAATATACGGTATCCCTCATCTGCTGTGAGGACGATGTCTGTCTACAAATGTGAGTATGTGGGCTGTGTTGTAAGGACCCGAGCATGGCAGTGGAGGACCCCGTTCTCCGTGCTTGTAGCGCACATTGGGATGTTACCACCATGTTGGCTAGGAACATTCAAAATAGCTCTGTGGTCAATGATGTTGCTCCCTCTTCTTACTTTTGCCAGGTTGAACCCAGCCTCATCTATGGAGATAGATCCATGCGGGACTGCCTCAGCATCCATTTGCAAAATTCTGGGGAAAAAAAACAACATTGTGTAGTTCAGTGTAGGCCTACTACAAATCGACATGTAAAAAGGTTGTGTGCAGTGCACAATATTCACATCGCAAGTCTTTTACTCTCTCAGAATTTCTTTCAGATGGCATTCGGTAGAGTTATTAACCCACTCTTCTGAGCTGTGCCGTTCGCTGCTCCACCCCCTCCGCTGATCCGGGGAGGGCTGCGGACTACCACATGCCTCCTCCGATACATGTGGAGTAGCCAGACGCTTCTTTTCACCTGGCAGTGAGGAGTTTCACCAAGGGGATGTAGCGCGTTGGAGGATCACGCTATTCCCCCCAGTTCCCCCTCCCCCCTGAACAGGCGCCCTGACCGACCAGAGGAGACGCTAGTGCAGCGACCAGGACACACACCCACATCAGGCTTCCCACCCGCAGACATGGCCATATGTGTGTTTGTAGGGCTGCCCGACCAAGCCGGAGGTAACGGGGATTCGAACCGGTGACCCCCATGTTGGTAGACAACGGAATAGACCGCCATGCCACCCGAACGCCCGTGACTGATGTTTTTGTAAGGATTTGCCTCAGTGTCGCTGGAGAGACCTGACGGACATTATTGAAAACTGTGTGGTCGTTGAGGACGTTTGTTTGACTTTCTCTGAGGTGTATCACATTATTGGCCGAAACCATGTTCACAATAGCTGTTGCTTGTTCCTCTGAGAATATGGGGACTCTTCCTCCTTGACGTTCTCGACCCTCAGTCCTATGTTGACCAATCGAAATACATGTAAAATGTCACAGGACAGCGTACAAAGCCTTGTTTCAAACATGGAACGCAGCGAATGGGCACCAAAGGTACTGACGTGGTGCCCATAGGAACTACCCTGTACCGAGTTTACGGTCAACAGGAGAGAAAAGCTGTTTTTCACCCGCGCTCTTGTCAGAATGTCTGAATTTCTGTTGCAACAGAATATCTGCTGAGGTTGGCTGAACTCTGCCCAGCTTCTCTCAATGTCAAACCAGGGTTTACAACATGGACAACCAGTGTTGCTCAAATCTCTTGTGACAAATATGCGCCTCTTCCTCTTCCTCTTCCTCTTGCTGCAACATTGCCATTTTTGCTGAAGAAAGATAGTCTCACCTGTTGCCCTTTTAAAGTGCTTACACTTGATTGTGAGTTTACAATTAAACGCCTGAGTGTCTGTAACACCCGATGGCCGTGTTTGATCAGTGCTACGGTATTGTGAAATGGCAAAGAAGTGACGTCGTGTTAGATTTCTGTGTCTAATTTGGAGAAGTGTGTCCAGTGTTTTGCTAAACGTGTGAGGCTGAGAATGTGCTTCTGGTTGTGCAGGTTGTGCTCCTTGAATGTCAGGTTTCACAAGCTGTGTGTTATTTTTAATTTTAGTGTGTAACTCCTAAAAGACGGTGCTATCTGGGTGATAAAACGTCGTGTGTCTCATGTATAATAATGTCTGTTCTGTGTTCAGGTGCCAGCGGTGCATCACAGCTGGATGTGGCTGGAACAACAACATGTGCTCCTGGACCCACACAGGCCTTATGAATGTAATAATGCACGACGTCATCCATCCTCTTTTGAATACCAGAGACTACACATTGGTTATCCATGAGACCAGAGACCCGACTCTGAAACTTTTGTCTTGTTTTTGTAAGCTGTTATCAAGAGCAGAAATATGTGGCGTGGCGTATTGTTGGTGAAGCGTTAACATCGGAGAGAGTGAACGCCACGCTCTGTTAATCTGCCATTTGGCTTTTCGGACAAATCAAGGCAGCCCCTTGCGACTCCCTCGGGGGCTGTTGTGGGTCGCTTCGACCACGGTTTGAGAACCACTGCCACTGAAAGGTGCTCTTATGCAAACGTGTTGGTCCTCGATAGGGAGGCGGCCAGGCTCATAGTCATTATGCAACATGATGGTGGAGCGTTCGCAGTGCAGGAGGAGGAAGACTAATGACTCCTTGCCTCCTCCTCCTCCTGGTGAAAGGCAGTACTGCAGTTAACGATGCCATCAGAGGGGTTAAAACAGTGGTGTAAAAAAGCTACCACCACGATAAATCTGAAGGAAGACGTGTGTTCCCTCTTTTTCTTCCCTTCACTGACTTTAACCTCTCACCCCCCCCCTCACCCCCCCCCCCCCGTTTCACAGGACAGCGTTTGTCAGACGTTCGGTCCAGGACTGGAAACCTCGGTGAGTCTACTTCCTGTCGTCCTCACTGTGCTTTATTTTTTTGCCAGCATCCCTTAACGTTTTTGACTTTATTGGGGAAGTGGAAAACAGGAACAGAAAAAAACGAGTCTGTGTGTGTGTGCGCTGTCAGTAATGTCAAGTAGTTTGAATCATCATTTAATAATGATAACAAAAAGACGTTATCAGTCGCTGGTAATGAGCACAGGTGGCACTGCAGCAAAGGAGGTGGAAGATGAGTGGTTCCTGACTGGTAAAATGTGGGTTGTTCGCATTTTTTCCTGATCGGGTCACCTGATTTTTCAGAAGAGCTAAAACGAGAATGTGTTTGTTTCAGAAATTTTTTCCACAACAAAGTTTTCATGTTACTTGAAGCCCTTTGTAATGCCAGTCTGATTTCACTGAAATGAAAAAGAAAGGAAAAAAAACAACCTTGTATCTCATCTGTATATTATAGTTTAAACCCTTGTATTTGTTTCAACATGTGGCCTGATCCTGTGTTTCAAAAAGCCGTAAGTTTGGGTTTCCAGTTCTCAAAAATGTGTGTGTCTTGTGTTTTTTTATTGTCAGATGCCAGAGATCTCCTCCATTACACCAAGTGTCCTGTCCTTCCATGGGAAAAACCACGCCGTGATAAAAGGTCGTAACCTCAGTCCTGTGACCAAGGTGCGGCTTCAGAGAGACATGGCCTGCAGCTCAAAGGAGTGAGTGGGTTTAGGGACTGAACTGGTTCATCTGTTCTCATAATGTGTGGCAAAACCAAATAATAACAATGCGTTAAAATTGCGGATCCTTCGATTTCTTATGAGCGTGGTGCAGTCTGAGATTTTCATGAAGGTCATCGTCCTTTCTGCCACGTCCAGTCTAAACTCAGCACTAAAAATGATGGCAGTTTGTAATAATGGCAGGGCCAGATGGGCTTCAGCAAGTCTGCTGAGGAACTTTGGCAAACTATGTCTATAAAACATGTTTAAATAACTTCTTAAAAAGCATTTTCACAGAGTTCCTTTTATGTTTTTGACACATTTTAATCTTCTTTTTTTTTTTTGGTCAAGTTTTTCCTTGGCTACTTTATTGAATATTGACGACTGTTTTTAGAACTTTTAGCATTGTATTATTATTATTGTTGTTGCTGCTTGTAGTAGCAGCTGTAATCATAGCGGTTGTCTTATAATAACGTCTGAAAAGATTTGCCTTAATCAGTTCAATATGACTGTGAAGGACTCTGGTTAGGACTTTCTAGTCCAATAAATGCTAAATAATGGATGCATGCAGACTTGTAAATCTTTTTGTCTGTTTCAACCATTGTGCCATGCGGTTAGGTCTCCTGTGTGGAACAACACAGGGATGAGTCTGATGTTCAACATCTCCAGTGGGGACAAAGGGTCGGTGAAAGTGTGTCTCGTCCTCCCGGATGGCAGTTGCCACGGCAACGCCTCCATCTCCTACCGTTCCTCGCCAACCTGCCTCTCCATCTTTCCATCTACTACCTGGGCCAGGTATGACACAAACCCAGGCTCTGATTGAGAGTTTACATCCTTTTCAATAGGTATTCTCTGATTGCCAAGCATAGTGAAATTGAAAAGCTCTTGACTTGCTCAATGATGTTGTCGTGACCTCTTGTCCTGGAGGGGCCTGGAGGTCAGTAAGTATAGTTACTAGACAACAAAGATTTTGCTTCTTGAACACTTGGTTGTATTCTATGTATTTTGGGCGGCTGATCGTGAAAATTGGCTTAAACTTTTCCCATCGCATACTGTTTTGTAGATATAACCTATTTTTGCGATTTCCCATCATATTTCAAGTCTACTAGTATATTGCCCACAAAGCAAGCTGTTTTGGTCAGTCCAAGCATACCTGGGCATGCAAATGTTGTTTTCGGCATGCCTGGGCATACTTAGTCAGGTTAGATTAGGGGTGGGCAGCATGGTCCGGGGGGGGGGGGGGCCTGGTGTGGGTCTTTGTTCCAACCAAGCGGTTACACAGCACACACCTGATTCTATTAGTCAAACAATAATCTTGTTCCAACCAAGCAGTTATACAACTGATTCCATTAGTCAACCAATAGTCTTTGCTGAGAACTTTGATTTATAGACGTTGGTGTGTGGCTGCTTGGTTGGGGCAGGGACCTGCACCCACGCCGACCCTTTCTGGATCATGTTGCACATCCCTGGAGGCTATAAAAGCTACTCACATTTACAGATACTGTTTGGACGCATGTTGATGCGCATGTGAATAAGTTAATGGTGTAAATCACATTTCGGTGGCCTTACGCATAAGAAATGGGAAGCGATTGTACAGAAAACGGTTTGTGTTCGTTAACAGGTGTCTGAAATTGAGATTTGACTAGAAATGTAAAGCGCTTTGAGTGGCTGTTGCAGCTAGAAAAGCGCTATATAAAATGCAACTTGATTGATTGATTGATTTTCAGTTACTTCAGTAAACACACTTAAAGGCTCATTTATGCTCCCTTTACATACGAAAATAAATATGTCCATTTCAAATGCTGTAATTGTCACCGCCCACATACTTCCATGCATCCTTTACATTGGCATGGATGTTAAGCAATACATCCGCTAGAGAGCAGTTCAGGGTCAAAAGTTTGACGACAACTAACATGGCGACGGAAGAGGAGGTTGTTATAATGTACCTGTTAAGAAAGAGGTGAAAACGGAGGCAGCATTGTAGACAGCGGTGGTCTGTGAGGCCATTAAATACATCATAGGTATGTTTCAAATTCCTCACCAACTTATTCAACCTCTCCTCAAAGAGTTCCGCCATTTTATGTATCTTCATCATGTCTTGCTGGTCTCATTTAAACTGTTGGCTACACTGCTCCCACAATTTCCGGTGGTACTGCTCCATTTTGTCCGTAAGCGTTCAGAAAACGTGAACAAATACGGACGAAATGAACGCAGAGTATGGACAGAAGGCTCCGTCCGTATTTAACGCTGAGCATAAACGAGGCTTGTATTTCTGCATGTATTTAACATGTTGTTGAATTGTTGAATATATTTTCCAATCGTGTAATCAGGTTGGCATTCAGTAAGATTTCAAACAGTTGTTTGGCTAAAGAGATGTGGCTAATGCCTCATTTTAGCATCTGCTGCGCTTCTAGCTAACAAGTGGTGTCCAGTGGAAGTTATGTGTTGAACAAGTTAGCTCAGCCAAAGGGGTTGCATGACTATTTCCTTTTTCTTTTCTTTAAAACAAATTTTTATTGAGTTTTCAATATTCAACAAAAAGCAAGCTCAAAAGTTCAACTAAAAATAACATGTAGAGCCCGCCTGGAGGTATGGCTAGGTTACAGGAAGGTAAAATAAAGTCTCGATATATTGAAAAATATTTATAACTTTAGTTCACAAAGGATACAAACCCCCAATTTAACAACACAGCAAAAGAAAAATCACATAGATGGAAAGATAAAATATCTCTGAATAAAAATCCCAATGATTGTTTCTTACCAGTCACTTATAATTTCAAAGTATTCAATGACTTGCTGACAACTTCCACCAGACAAATTTTATTAGCTGCTATGCTGGAGATAAGTGGAGGTTTCATAACCCTTCAGCCAAAGAATTTTACTTATTTTAAAATGTCCATCATACATTTTCCAGGCTAGACTACTTCTTTTTAGACTCATCCCTTCTTAGTGAAGTCAAATCTGTGGAATATTTGGCAATTGTCATGTCAGATCATGCCCCATTGACACTTGAAATAAACTTCTCCAATCTCTTGACAGATCATCCTCCTTGGAAATTTAACTCACTATTGCTATTTGATGAGAAATTCTATGACTACCAATGAAAAGCTATAGAAACATTCCTAGATACAAGTATAAATGAATCCATCTCCCCCTCATTACTGTGGGAAACTTTGAAAGCATTCCTAAGGGGCCAAATAATTTTCTGTTCCTCTCATATAAATAAACAACGCAAAAAACAACTTCAAGATTTAACAGAATCAATATTAAACATAGATCGCCAATGTTCCACAAATCCCACACCAAAACTCCTTAAAAAAAGATTAGATCTACAATCACAATTCAGTTTGCTATCTACAAATAAGGCAGAGCGCTCATTACTCCATTCTTGTGGTTTTTATTATGAGTATGGAGAAAAAGGGAGTAGGCTTCTTGCGCATCAATTAAAACAACAATCTGCAACTCAGCTTATAGTCAGGTGAAGGACCCTGGTAATAACCTGGTGACAGATCCTAAAGAAATTAATAAAATTTTACATCATTTTACTCCACTTTATACACTTCTGAAGCGCCAGTAGGCAATTCCAAAATGATAAAAAATTTAAACAATTAAAATATTCCAACAATTAGTGAGGCTCTTGCCTCAGATTTAGAGGCCAGTAGGCCTGGCAGAAATTGTTACAGCTATAAGATCAATGCAGAGTGGGACGATGGCGGGTCCGGATGGTTATTCTACCGATTTCTATAAGAAGTTTGCTGAGAAGCTCTTTCCTCTTTTGCTTAATATGTTCCAAGACTCATTTGAAAAAGGTCAGTTACCTTGAACACTGTCAAGTATTCATATCCTTTCTTTTTTCTTTTCCCCTTTTTTCTTCCCAATTGTATCTGGCCAATTACCCCCAGCCGTCCTGGTCGCTGCGCCACCCCCTCTCTGCCGATCTGGGGAGTGCCCCGACCGACCAGAGGAGGTGCTAGTGCAGCGACCAGGATAAATACCCACATCCGACTTCCCACCCGCAGACACGTCCAGTTGTGTTGGTAGGCAACAGAATAGACCACTACGCTACCCGGACGCCCCCATTCATATCCTTTCTACTTAATAAAGACAAGGACCCCACTAACTGTAGATCCTTTCATCCTATCTTACTTCTCAATGTATAGATGTCAAGATCATTGGTCAAGGTCATTGCAAAGGTGTTTGCTCGCCACTTAGAATCAACTCTTCCAAATGTCGTCTCTGAAGACCAAACGGGCTTCATAGAAAATCTGCATTCATTCTCAAATATTCGTAAACTTTTAAATATTATCTATTCTCCCAGCAACAGCTCTTCTCCGTAAGTGGTCATCTCCCTAGATGCGGAGGTGGCCTTTGACCAAATTGAATGGGGTTTTATTCACAGTACTTGACAAATTTGGTTTTGGTAATAATCTTATCGCATGGATCCGTCTTCTCTATTCCTCACCACAAGCTTCGGTCTGCACTAACTCTATAAGGCCTCTGTTCTTTAATCTCTCCAGGGAAACTCGTTACGGGTGCCCCCTATCCCCACTGCTTTTCACTATAGCCATCGAACCACTTTCAATAGCACTACGGACTTCACCATTATTGCAAGGTGTGAGAAGAGGAGGGGTTGAGCGCCGTGTGACTTTGTATGCAGACGATTTACTAGCGTACTTAACTGGCCCTGAATCTTGTACATTAACAACTGTGTCACTCCTTGAGAATTTTGGATCATTTTCTAGGTAAATTAAACTTTAATAAGAGTGAATGCTTCCCCATCAATGAGAAAGCCCTACAAATTCGACAAGCTTCAGTCTGATTTCACTTATCCTATTCAGGTTTTAAATATCTTGGTATTAAAATTACTTGGTCCATCTCCTCTCGTTACACAGCAAATTTCACACTACTGCTTAATCAAATGCAACTTGACTTCAATAGATGGACTAGTCTGCCACTGTCATTAACTGGTAGAATCCAATCAGTAAAAATGAACATACTCCCGAAGTTTTTATGTTTTCCAGCGTCTCCTTATATTCCTCCGTAAGACATTTTTTTGCACAATTAATCAAACAATCATTAATCCTTTATTTGGGGAGGCAAACACCCCAGAATTAGCCATACTCTCTCCTCAGCAAAACAAAGAAATGGGTAGCTAGCTCTTCCCAGTTTTATCCATTACTGCTGGGCAGCAAATATACAAAAAATGTCATTTTGGCTCTATGCACCGGAATCTAGTTGGTGCTCATTAGAGGCTTAGTCATGTCGCTTGTCTTCACTTCCAGCATTTATCTTTTCATCACTCCTTATAAAACCATCTCGCTACACCTTGAACCCTATAGTACTTTCTACTTTAAAAATATGGATCCAATTCCGACATCACACAAACTCAAAACATCATCTGTATTAGGACCTATCACACACAATCAAATGTTCCCTCCCTCAACCCTTGACTCTACTTTCGCCAAGTGGAAAGATGTAGATCTACAATGTTTTAAAGATTTATTTCACAATGACATTTCCCTGCTTTGATGATCGACATAAAAACATATAATTTACCTCGCTCAAATATGTTTAGGTTTTTTCAAGTGCGTAACTTTATACATAAATAATTTCCCTCATTTACTTCTCTTCCACCCCAACTCGCTTGGGAAAATATGTTAAACCCTATCTTCCCTACTTAAAAAGGGCTAATATCATTCTTGTATGAGAGCCTCTTAGGCTTAGAAAATCATTCAACTCAGAAAATCAAAGCACACTGGCAGAAGGAACTGGATATTGAGTTAACAGATGACTATTGGGAGGGAGCGTTAGAACGGGTTAACTCCTCCTCATCATGTGCCAGCCTAACACTCATTCAATTTAAGGTTTTACATAGAATCCATTTTAGTAAATCCAGGCTAGCTGAGATATATCCAGGCTTAGATCCATGGTGTGACCGTTGCTCTCAATCACCCGCATATCTGACCCACATGTTTTGGTCATGCTCTGCACATCAAAATTATTGGTCTTTGGTTTTCAACACCCTTTCAGATGTCTTAGGAGTCCCCATTGAACCAAATCCACAAATTGCCGTCTTTGGAGTACCAACAAATAATTTGTTCTTATTCTAGAACACTAACCAAAGTGATATGATTGCATTCATATCTCTTCTGGCTCACCGAGGGATTCTTTTAGCCTGGAAATCTCCCTCATCACCATCACATTTTGGGTGTTTAAAAGATACAATGTCATATTTAACCTTAGAAAAAATTAAATATACTTTGAGGGGATCAGAAGAACGTATGTGCTCTAAATGGCAGCCTTTCCTTTCCTATTTTGCAAACCTGTCTGTATTACCCTGCAGTAGAGATCAGATGGTGATGAGAGATTTGTCCTAATTCTATCAAAACTATGCTAAATTTGTCATTATTCATCTATACCAGTGGTCGGGAACCTATGGCTCGCGAGCCATATATGGCTCTTCCGGTGACGGCATATGGCTCCCAGACAATTTTGAGTTGAAAAAAATTTTTTTTTTTAAAATCAGTTTGGAACTGATTTTAAAATACTTGTGATATTTCTTAATAATACTGTGTCATTTTAAAGTAAACAGAAATTAGTTTTGAAGATGAATTTCACGGGTCACCTGTGGGTCGGGTCGGGAACCAATGGCTCGCGAGCATGTCCGGGTCATTGTAAAGGTGAAGAAATCAATTTTATCAGATAGCCAACTAGTTTATCCGCTTCAACCCTTGTAACGGAAAAGATGGCGAAAAGAAAAAAAGACGATGATTACCGTGCATTCCAGGCTGCGTGCAAAGAGGAATTTGCATTTGTGGAGAGAGCAGGATCTGCGGTATGTCTAATATGCAATGATAAAATTGCATCGATGAAACGGTCAAATATAAAGCGGCACTTCGATACGCACCATGCTTCATTTGCATCGAAATCTCCAGCGGGGGACAGCAGGAAAAGGGCATGCGAGGAGCTACAGCGGAGAGTGCAGACGAGTCAGCAGCAACTACGTGTGTGGACCAAGCAAGGTGACGGGAATTCCGCTAGCTTTGCGGCTGCTTTGGCAATAGTAAGGAATGGAAAGTCATTCACAGATGGCGAGTATGCCAAAACATTCATGCTTGATGTGGCCAATGAACTGTTTGATGACTTCCCAAATAAAGACAAGATAATCAAACGAATAAAAGACATGCCCCTGTCAGCAAGAACTGTGCACGATCGTAGCATCATGATGGCAAATCAAGTCGAGGAAACACAAATTAAGGACATAAACGCCGGGACATACTTTTCTCTCGCGTTAGATGAGTCAACAGACGTTAGCCATCTATCTCAGTGCAGTATCATTGCCAGGTATGCTGCAGGTGACACACTGCATGAGGAAAGCTTGGCTGTTTTGCCAATGAAAGGGACAACAAGAGGAGAGGATTTATTCACGTCTTTCATGAAGTTTGCTAAAGAAAAAAAAATACCGATGGATAAACTTATTTCTGTCTGTACTGATGGTGCACCCTGTATGTTGGGGAAGAACAAAGGATTTGTAGCGCTTCTCCGTGAACATGAAAAGAGAGCCATCCTAAGTTTTCATTGCATCCTGCACAGGAGGTGTTTTGCGCTCAGACGTGTGGCCAGGAGCTTGGTGAGGTGATGTCGCTGGTCATTCGAGTGGTCAACTTTATTGTTGCCCGAGCTTTAAATGATCGCCAGTTTAAAGCTCTGTTAGAAGAAGTTGGGAATCATTATCCCGGTCTGCTTTTACACAGCAACGTGCGTTGGTTGTCAAGGGGGAAGGTGCTCAGCCGTTTTGCGGCTTGCCTGAGTGAAATCCGGACTTTTCTTGAAATGAAAGGCGTCAAGCATCCTGAGCTAGACAACACTGACTGGCTCCTGCAGTTTCACTATCTCGTGGACATAACTGGCCATCTGAACCAGCTCAATGTGAAAATGCAAGGTACTGGAAATACAATCTCATCCCTTCAACAAGCAGTGTTTGCATTTGAAAGCAAGCTGAAAGTCTTTCTCAGGAACATTGAAACAGGTCGTCTTCTGCACTTTGAAAGACTGCAACAATTTAGAGATGCATGCTTAGCAAGTGACTCCACTCAACATCTGGATCTCCAGCAGCTAGCTGGCTTTACGTCCAATCTCCTGCAGTCATTCAAAGCACGTTTTGGATAATTTCGTGCGCGCACTGGTCTTTTCAAGTTCATCACTCATCCACATGAGTGTGCAGTAGACAAAATCGACCTGACATGCATCCCCGGGGTCTCTATCGGAGACTTTGAGCTGGAAGTTGCTGACCTGAAGGCATCAGACATGTGGATGAGTAAGTTCAAGTCACTTAATGGAGAGTTGGAAAGTCTTGCGCAACAGCGAGCAGAGCTGGCGAGGGAACACAAGTGGACAGAAATGAAAAATCTTCAACTTGAAGACCAGCTGATTCTTAAAACTTGGAACGAGCTTCCGGTGACATACCACACAATGCAGCGTGTGAGTATTGCCGTATTGACCATGTTTGGCTCTACATATGCATGTGAGCAGTCATTCTCGCATATGAGGAACATTAAGACCAACCTACGCTCACGTTTAACTGATGGAAGCCTCAACGCCTGCATGAAGCTCAACCTCACCACGTATGAACCAGACTACAAGGCCATCAGCAAAACCATGCAGCACCAGAAGTCGCATTAAAAGTAACACATATTTAATTTATTATACGTTAAAAATACTATATGGCTCTCAATGAAATATATTTAGAAATATTTGGCTGTTATGGCTCTCCCAGTCAAAAAGGTTCCTGACCCCTGATCTATACCCTTGCAGCTTTGGCTGGCTTGCTTAATTTTTACATGTATTTTACAAATGTTCATTGTTTAATGCTCTTACCTATGAGACTTAATCAATGTAAACCCGTGAACTTATTATGAACAGATGAGACTGAGATATGGTATCATTTTATTTTCCGATACTCCTAAGGCATTGGGGGGGGGGCATTTGTTGTTTTGTCTGTTCTGTTTGTTTTGCATTTCTTCTAAAAATATAAAATGTGGAGATATGTGTTACTATTGGGTACTGTATTTGTACCTACATCTCCGATAAAAATACTTTTGGGGGAAAAAAAAGAAAGAATATCTCCTCTCTGATTGGCTGCCTCTGTGTGTTAGTGGGAAGAGGAAAACGACCATCACAGGAACACATCTGGAGTTTGTGGAGGGACTCGTCCACAGTCATAAACCAAGGCAAATCAATTATCAAATAAACGGCAACTCAACGGTGGGTCTCTTGACACACAAATATACACACACACACACACACACACACACACACACACACACACACACACACACACTCACAAATATCACCACACTTACTTAGAAAAACTCACTCTCACATACACACTCGTACACACCACCAGAAAGTTAAATTTCAACTGGGGCCATCAATACTAAACTTTCCCTCCAAATACATACTGTACTTTGGAAACATCATGTCACGTACAGTTTCATGTTAAAACGGTGCCTTCTTTTGGTGTTCTTCTTCACCGTAGACTCTCATCTTTGCCACGTCCTCGGCCGACAACTCTAACAACATATTTAACAGCAGCGTATCTCTGTTAGTTGCCAACAAAAGCCTGGCCTGCTCCACTCCCATCAGCTACCAGCCTGACCCCATCTTTACCAGTTTCACCTCCACAAGGACCGGGAATGACCTGCGCATCACTATAGAGGTCAGGCATTTGTCTTGCATTAAAAACTGTTTTATTTTTTAAAGCCACTCGCTCAAGTCCTTTCCTTCAGTGTGTTTTCCTGTCGGTGTTGCTTTAATCCAGAGACCACAGATGGTTTCCAAGCATGACTGTGATCATTTGTATTTTGAATTCCTATTAATCAAGTCGCTATCCACGATCGGCCCGTGGCCCGCATACAGTAAGTGTACCTGACATGACGTGTACCTTGTCTATGTTATTATTACAGTTCAATGCTCTTAGATGGCTGCACATTCTGGAAGTTGACCTCAGTAATGAACTCAGCATGAGTCATCTCGTTGTTTCAGAAAACGGCAGATAAACTGGGGCTGACCACACGAGACCTGACTGTTCAGGGGTTTCAGGGGGAAAAATCGTACAAGTGCATCATGGAAGGCATAGAGAAGAGCAACAGCACTGACGCCATCATCTGTGAGATTCGAAACATGCCAGACGCTCAAATTCACTCGGTTAAGGTAAATCTTTTGCTCGCCCACATACATCGAGCTGTCCTCGTACTTTGTAGGAATAAAATCCAGAACTGCATCCTTAACTGGAAGTGAGATGGACAGTGAGAACTGGTGTCACGATAAAGGAAAACACTGAGCTAACACTGTCCTTAAGATGTTCTATAGCTCTTTTTTTTTTCCTCCCTTTTTCTCCCCAATTGTATCTGGCCAATTACCCCACTCTTCCGAGCTGTCACGGTCGCTGCTCCACCCCCTCTGCTGATCCGGGGAGGGCTGCAGACTACCACATGCCTCCTCGATACATGTGGAGTCACCAGCCGCTTCTTTTCACCTGACAGTGAGGAGTTTCACCAGGGGGACGTACTGCGTGGGAGGATCACGCTATCCCCCCCCAGTTCCCCCTTCCCCCTGAACAGGTGCCCCGACCGGCCAGAGGAGGCGCTAGTGCAGGGACCAGGACACATACCCATATCTGGCTTCCCACCCACAGACACGGCCAATTATGTCTGTAGGGACGCCCGATCAAGCTGGAGGTAACACGGGGATTCAAACCACCGATCCCCATGTTGGTAGGCAACGGAATAGACCGCTACGCTACCCAGATGCAACAGGGAGATTTTTAATTGATGGGCATCAGCCCTGAGCAGCAGCATAGTAAATCCCCCATGGAGTCCAGACGCTGGTGGTGGCGGCTGATGACTTCTGCGGAGATGGTAGATAGATAGATAGATAGATAGATGTACTTTAATAATCCATCCATCCATTATCCAAGCCGCTTATCCTGCTCAGGGTCGTGGGGATGCTGGAGCCTATCCCAGCAGTCATTGGGCGGCAGGTGGGGAGACACCCTGGACAGGGTACCAGGCCATCACAGGGCCAACACATTCACACCTAGGGACAATTTAGTACGGCCAGTTCACCTAACCTACATGTCTTTGTAAATACTTTAGTAATCCCCATGGGTAAATTCATCATCTGCGTTTTACCCATCCCAACAAACAAACCGGAAGCACTGGGCAGCCATGTAGCTAGGAGCTGAGGGCAGCCGCTGTGCAACACCCGGGTTTTTTTCCGTTGCCTTGCTCACGGGCACAGGCAGGAATGTTAACCCTAACATGTATGTCTTTGATGGTGGGAGGAAACCGGAGCACCCGGAGAAAACCCACGCAGACACGGGGAGAACATGCAAACTCCACACGGAAATGACCTGGGACGGCCTGGGGTTCGAACCCAGGACCTTCTTGCTGTGAGGCAACAGTGCCTAACCACTGGGCCACTTTGCCGCCCCGTAAGACTGACGAGGTTGATGATGAGGTGAAACTTATGATCTGCAAGGACTAGGCGGTGATGGGGAGGTGGAGGGGTGGGTATGACAGCGGCGCCAATGCCAAGAGGTGGAGAGAGAAACATATTCAAAAAGACAGCAGCAAGATGATAGGCTAATTATGCAGGTGAGTCCATAGATGAGAACAGGTGATGTGATCAGCCGATAGCGCAGTTAACACCCCCAGATGATGACAGAAGGGGGAAATTATGAGTGGGTGTGTTTGAGAGTTGAGAATAGCAGGATAAAATAAGAAATATAACTACACGCCTATGCATGCAAAAGATAGTCTTACTGCCTGAACTTTCACTGAAGCTCCATATCTTGGAACTACTTTTTGTCGTTGAAAAATGCCAGTGTATTGCTACGTGCTGGAACCTGTTCGAAACACACAACACACCGCCTATCAGTTGTTTCAAAGCAAGAGCTGTTGTAACACTACTAGTGAGTAACTCATACCACCTAATGTCAATAAACCCAAACCATCCTTTTCAACAGGCTGCACTATTTATTTTTCTTCCAGATACACTTTGGCGAGGAGACCGTGGTGCTCAGGCCTCCGGGTGATTCACATCTCTTACTGCTGATAGTCATTCTGCTGATACCGTGCATTATTGTTGGTAAATACGCCCTTCCTGTGGTCACTGCTGTATGAAATCCTACCGTTGCTTGGCTGTTTGTTCTGAGTGATTGCCCCCCTGTGTCTGTGCCATCCAGCGGGGGTGTTTTTCTACTGCAGACAGCAGAAGAAGCTCACAGATCAGATGAACAAGCGTATTGAAGACCTGGAGCTGGACATCAGGAATGATATTCGACAAGGTTGGTCAATGGATTTACAGTAAAAGCCAACAGCTACTCAAACTCACAACTCTCGCAGACAAAGGAAGGCAGCTAGTTACACATACGTAGTTTCAGAAACATATATATATACACACACACACTTTGTTCACACGTCGTTCAGTGTGAAGGTGCCATTTTTCTAGCTCTTTAGTAAACTAGCTGGTATACGTGCAGCCCTGTCTGACAAACGTGCACACTCACATGCATCAGTACAACCACACTCATGCAGAGGTGAGTCAGGGTCACAGTTACAGTGAAGGTCAGTTGCTGCAGATGCATTCAGGCAGTTTCAAATATGCACACACACACACACACACACACACTTTCCCTCCCATGTTCTCACCTCCAGTACCGAGATGGGCAGTGTTTTAACAAAGAGTATTTCGAGGGATGATCTTTTTCATGCAAGTCGTGGTGATGCTGAGACTGGTCCGCCGTTAACCGCCCAGTCACACGTGACGACGTGACATGTGGCGTGGGAACCGGCTGGGTTGAAACCCACAACATTGATACCAATAACATAAGTGTTGGTAAGAATGACCTACAGGAATATAGCTCGACATTTTTTGGGAAAACCTTTCGCGGGGCGTCCGGGTAGTGTAGCGGTTCTTTCCGTTGCCTACCAACATGGGGATCGCCGGTTTGAATCCCCGTGTTACCTCCGGCTTGGTTGGGCGTCCCTACAGACACAATTGGCCGTGTCTGAAGGTGGGAAGTCGGATATGGGTATGTGTCCTGGTCGCTGCACTAGCGCCTCCTCTGGTCGGTCGGGGCACCTGTATGAAGGAACTGGGGGGAATAGCGTGATCCTCCCACGCGCTACGTCCCCCCAGGTGAAACTCCTCACTGTCAGGTGAAAAGTGGCTGGTGACTCCACATGTATTGGAGGAGGCTTGTGGTAGTCTGCAGCCCTCCCCGGATCGGCAGAGGGGGGTGGAGCAGAGACCGGGACAGCTCGGAAGAGTGGGGTAATTGGCCAGGTACAATTGGGGAGAAAAATGGGGGGGAAATCCCCATTTTGTAACATGTTAGATTATGAAATCTATTTGCCCTTTTTTGTTGTTGTTGTCAAATTCGCCCAGTGACTGCTGGGGCAGGCTGCAGCATCCCCGCGACCCTGATTCTGTTAAAGCGGCTTGGATAATGGATGGATGGATGGATTTGCCCATCTTTGCTGCACTATAAATTTGTGGGGCTATGGAGGGCTGGGAACTTCCTTTTTTTTTGCATGAAGGAAGGGTTGCATGCATGCACACACACACACACACACACACACACACACACACACACACACACACACACACACACACACACACACACACAGATGACAACGTGTAAACCCCATATTTCATAAAATCACCCTTTGTTGCCTTCTCCAGGTTTTGTGGATATGCAGACAGAGAAGGCTGACCTGATGGAAAACATCGGGGTCATCCCTTTCCTGGACTATAAGCACTTTGCTTCCAGAACCTTCTTTCCAGAGGTGCGAGGGAGCGTCAAAGAAAAAAAGAACTTCTACATCTGCTACACTGTTGGTTTAAAATGTGCTTGACGACATGTAAACTGCTCGATGGCTTGTTTTCTACCAACCAAATGTCGGTTATGTTTTCCAGGGTGGCAGTTTGATGGCGTCTTGTCTGATGGACATCAGCCAGGTAAGAGTTCACACAAGTTGTTGGCCTTGTCATTGTCGGTGTTCTGGGATGACTCTATCCCTGATGTATGTTTTAACTGACCTGGGATCAGGATGTGGTGAAGGTGCAGCAGGATGAGCGTTGCCAGGCCCTGTCCAAACTGATCCACAACCAGCGCTTCCTGACCTCCATGGTCCATGCCTTGGAGGAGCAGAAGAATTTCACCATCAGCGACAAGTGAGTCTCGCATGTAGCTTCAGGAACTGCGCCTGTGATAACTTTCTTACTTTCTACACACATGTGATTCTGTCCCCATTTCATGTGCACTTGTGCAGTGACTTCCTGTGCCCATGACGGCGTAGAAAATCTAATATTTGGGTTAACTCTTACATACACAGGTAGAATTCTGCGTTTCATCTTTACATGTAAAGTTGTGTAATTCCTTATGTGATCCTTGTGAGCAACCGACCACCTCAAGCATCCTGTATGTGGAAAGTGACTCAACCACTACAGACTCTGATTCATGTGAAGTCAGATGAAGGTTGTGCGATGTGACTGTGTGTACTCTTTCATGCTGTTTTCTATGCTTTTACCTTCTCTTTCATTTCGTGTGTGTGTGTGTATGTTGTCTCCAGGTGCACTGTGGCCTCTCTGCTGACGGTGGCCTTGCATGGTGACCTGGTGTACCTGACGCAGGTGATGGAGGAGCTGCTGGGAGCGCTGATGGAGCATCCCAGTAATACCCAGTCCAAGCTCATGCTGCGAAGCACCAAGTCCGTTGTGGAGAAGCTGCTGCCCAACTGGATGTCCATCTGCCTCTACGGCTTCCTCAGGGTGCGTCCGATGTCCGACTGGATGGGCTGCGTCTTCAGCAACGCTCCATTTTAAAATCATTCATGAACGGGGCGTCAGGGTAGCGTGACGGTCAATTCCGTTGCCTACCAACACGGGGATCGCCAGTTCGAATCCCCGTGTTGCCTCCGGTTTGGTCGGGTGTCCCTACAGACACAATTGGCCGTGTCTGCGGGTGGGAAGCCGGATGTGGGTATGTGTTCTGGTCACTGCACTAGCGCCTCCTCTGGTCGATCGGGGTGTCTGTTCTGGGGGGAGGGGGAATAGCGTGATCCTCTCATGCGCTAACCCCCCCCAGTGAAACTCCTCACTGTCAGGTGAAAAGAAGCGGCTGACGACTCCTCATGTATGGGAGGAGGCATGTGGTAGTCTGCAGCCCTCCCCGGATCGGCAGAGGGGGTGGAGCAGCGACCGGGACGGCTCGGGAGAGTGGGGAAAAATCCACAAAAAAAAAAATATATATATCATTCACGAAAATCTCTTCAAGGAACTCCTGCTAAACTTACACTACAATTTAAGATCTTTCTTGAATCTATAGTCATTTCTATGCTGGATTCTTGTCCCTGTTATCCTGTGGAACCCTCTGTTCCTTGGTTTCATCTGCTTTTGTCGATTTGCTTCCATTGTTAAAGTACTTTGTAGACTGTATTCTGATGGTGCTACAAGGAAGTGGTATAGGATTAGTTGTGGTCTTAGTTGTCACACCAGTCATTCCGTGACCATCTCGTCTGCTTGGCCGCTGTCGATTCGGATGTGTTCCCCTCAGGAGAGTGTCGGACAGCATCTGTTTCTGTTGGTGAGCGCTCTGAAGCAGCAGATCGCCAAAGGCCCGGTGGACTGTGTGACAGAGAAAGCTCTTTACACGCTCAGCGAGGACTGGCTTCTCTGGCAGGCGCCGGACTTCACCTCTCTGGTACACACACACACACACACACACACACACAAATAAGGATGGATGGAAATGAGTGGGTTTGGGTGGGTGTACTGTCCCGTGGTCTGTGAAAGTCCCTTGGTTTCATCCGCAGAGCGACATGCTAACACTGCTAACATTGCTCATCTACTTAGACGAGCAAAAAGGAACCTTTCTGAAAAAACATCTCTCGCCAAAAGCGGAAACTGGATGACCCAAACGACAACAACACAAGAAAATACGTATCTTAACTTAAATAACAACATTGTCGAGCCGGTTGGATCCACAAGTATTTATGCCAGAGGCAGGTGATTTAAACAAACCACCACACAGAACCTCTTTTGGCTAAGACCTGCGTTACTCATCTCCACTTGTAAGACTGAAGTCACATGTGTTAGCCCCCAGATACCGACCGCAGAAAGAATGCGAGGTCTATAAGACATAAAACCCACTTCTGGTAACACACCGTGTGGTCCTCTGTGATGGAAAGACTCACCTCCCACATCATTTACATGCCGCCAGCAAGTACGTCTGTGTGTTTTAATGAAGTCTAGAATGACTGACTTCAGAGTGAGTCTTGTTTCTAGATGCCCGGCACCTTTCCGTATGAACATTTGATGAAATTAGATCGTTCCTCAAAATCGGCTCCACAAACACAAACGCAAACTTATTCAGTATTGTTAATTTCAGTGATAATTGTCGCGTTTCCTATGTTTGAGTACACAGCGGCATGTGGTTATATGACAGTGAACCCGTGTACATGAACACACGAAATCATTTGGCGCACATGCACATGATCGTGCATGCGCAGGTCGATGGCTAAAGACAGGCAGGTAGATATATTATCGATAAGCGAGACGAGCAGGAAGACGGACCTACCCTGACCGTCTCACTCTCATTTCTGCCAAGTCGACATTACACGCGAGTGTTGTGATGCGTCTGTGTCTCTGTGTGTTGGCTGCAGAAACTGAAGGTTTTGTTCGCGGTGGGCAGCGATGGCGAGGTCAGCGAGCCGCTGGAGGTCAGCGCCCTGAGCTGTGACACGGTGGAACAGCTGCAAGAGAAGATCCTGTCCACCTTCAAGGCCAAGTTCGGTTTCTCATACAACACCAGAGACATCCGCTTAGGTGAGTCTTGGTCGCTTGGCACTCAGTTAACCTCGAAGCTCCGATCCTGAAGGTTTATGTTTTTGTTTGACTCGCTGACCCCCATGAAGGTCCTGGTAAGGTCTGAATCTCAGAGCGCCGTTCAAAATGAACCAGAGCTTGACGGCACGGGGGCGCCGTGGTTAGCGCTGTCGCCTCACAGCAAGAAGGTCCTGGGTTCGAACCCCGGGGGTTGTCCAGCCTTGGGGGTCATCCCAGGTTGTCCTCTGTGCGGGGTTTCTCCCCGTGTCTGCGATAGGATTTCTCCGGGTGCTCCGCTTTGCCCCACCATCAAAGACATGCATGTTAGGGTTAATACACCTGTCTGCTGGAGTTGGTCCCCGGGTGCCGCACGGCGGCTGCCCACTGCTCAGCTAGGATGGGTTAAATGCAGAGAAAGAATTCCCCCATGAGGGTTGATAAAGTAGTAAAAACAAAACAAAACCCCACCCATGCAGTTGTCGGCAACCTTCCCCACTGCCAAACAGGAAAACCTGGTTACATTCGGTGTTATTTGTTAATCTTGTACTGTCGGTTAGTAAGGCTTTTGTAAGATATTGATCTTCCATATCTGCTTTTTAGCCACAAGAAGCATACTTCCTGTTTGAACTTGTCACTACCTTCCACCTTCCTCCGCAACCGCCTGCCACTGTGAGGACGTGTAAATGAGCCTCAGTGAATGAGCAGAAAACACAAGCAGCCATCATTTGGAAATGCGTGGCTTGGCTGTGTAGCGGCCGTAGAAACCGTCAAACACATTGTGCCCGTAAACCTTCAGGAATTGTTTGTTTAATGGTGGAAACTCTCTGGTCCCCAACTTTAATTCGGTGGCGAGCTGAACGTCGCGGTACTGTCTGACGTGTCCCTCCGTCATAAAAGGTCTCCTGTGGTAAATCCTGAAATAAACCGAATTCACAAACGCAGAACAGAAGCGTTCACGGGTTTTCATTCCAGCCAAACTACAGAGGAGCTGATGTCACCTGTTGGGTGGAAACGGCCGGTGTGTTTAGCTGGGATGTAAACCTGCATACTTGATGTGCTGGAGACAGTTACTGTAGCTCCTCTGATAAACCTGCAACTCTTGCTTCTCTTTGTTTGGCTATCAGTTTCCCCTTCTGCCTAACCTCAGATGGGTAATTGCACCTAAAAAGTTAACCCTGATTTGTTTTTTCACTTCACATGCACGTGTTTTTCACTGTGCAGATATTCAATTTAGAGTTTGAATGACCAAGAACTAAATGCAGGGAACCTGTGTAAAGTGTCAATATCTCAGTCTGATACGACCCATCCCCAACAACCAAAAAAAGATCATCGTACATGTTGACTAACCACAGCTTCTTCCTTTCCTGCAGAGTTTCATAGAGACGGCACCTTTGTCCCTCTTGAGGAAGTGGATCGCAGCTCTGTGGTTTTAGGGGCGGCGACGATGCTCAACACGCTCAAACACTATGAGGTAGGAGGCGGCCGCATGCAGTTCTGTAGGAATCTCATGCTTTACCAAGAGACCGAGCCTGCAGGGTCAGCTAAGCTGGTCCTGTGTGCCAGGGCTCAAGAGGTTGAGTTGTCTCACTCAGGTTGCGTTCTTTCAACACTTTGTTCTCATTGTTAGTCGTAAGTATATCTCACTAACTAACAGCTGCTTTTCCAAACACCAGCACATCATGTTCCCCCTCTTTAAATAGTCACCAGCTTCCCACCGGAGGGTGACTGGAGGTCTTTGTGACGAGAGGTGACGCTTTAGCAAAATGAAGTTGTACTTATCACAAAACACAACCGCTTTCATCCACAGGGGGCTGCCAAACCCCCCCTCCCAAAAAAAACCCCTCCTCACTGAAGCTTTAAACAAGTGTCAGTTCTTTGAGAGAAGGCAGAAGGGAAGACCACGCCTTGTTTCCAGGAAATGAATGAAACGTGTGTGTGTGAGAACTTTATTTTTTGAACCTGTACATTTGATTTATATTTATATTTCCTTTCCATACACATCTCCATTAAGTGCCTTTACCAGTATTTAGTCATTTGATAAAAACATGTACTTATACATATCCAGCTAAACGTGCAGATAACCAACACGATGCTCAGATTTTGGAAATCTGTACACAATTTATGTAAACATACACGACAAAATGGCTAATCGAAATCCAGAAAACGAACATAACATATAAGTAACCTGAACAGACACATGGGTGAAGCCTGGGTAAACAGTTACACCCCGTTGGTCCTTCCACAACTGAAAACTTCTAACTTTCTGCCTGATTTCCTCATCGAGACTCGGCTTTACATGACAAGGGAGTGACACCAACACAGACACAGGAACTTCCCCAGTGTGTGTGTGTGTGTGTGTGTGTGTGTGTGTGTGCGTGTGCGTGTGCGTGTGTGTGACTGCTCTCTAATGGCATCACAGTAAGTCGACTACCCTTGAGGCCGAGAGACAGACAGGCTTCTTCAAAGCTGGTGGTCGTCATACTGTACAACGTGAACCAATCATAAGGCCAGTCTAGAGTCCAAAATTAGATCCAAACCCACTCAGACACATCTTGCAGTTCAGGAACAGTCAGTGTAGATATAAATACCACATAGGTTTCTGGAGATGACAGAATGATAGCGGTTGCCTTTTACTGCAAACCAGAAACGAAAGAGGAATTGCAGAAAACTTGGCACAAACATCAGTAGACAGAAATGACAAATTTGGCACAAGATGCCACCTGAAGTTGAGCTGTTGAACATCTTGGAAATATTGGAGGTTTGTGTCTGGAAGAATGTCGTAGACATACATGACCTGCACCTTGCCCAAGAGTTGTATTCACCCTCCAAACACATACGACACACCTCAGCCTCTGAATATTAACTTGCTCACATGTGAAGCGTAGCCGTAGTACATTTCATCTTCGTTTATAAGATCTGTGATTGGCCATTTTGACTCGAGTCGTCCGCTCTCCTTTCAGAGTTAACATCTTTAGTTTTAGACTCAGTTATCCCATCTTGGTCTTACAGAGGTGGAAAACTCCGCGTCAGAAAGTAGAAGTATTAACCATGTATTTGCTCCACCCATGCACTAAGCCAGCTGATTCTAATTAGCACAACACTTCAGCCAGGTAGGAGAACTAATTAGTGAAATCAGCTGGTTTAGTCCATGGGTGGAGCAAATACATGGTTAGTACTTATACTTTCTGAAGCCGGGTTTTCCACCTCTGGTCTTACAGCAGGTGACTCCCCCCCCCCCCCCCCCCAAATGACAGATTTGCATGAGCCAGAAATTCATTATACACACACACACACACGCACAAATACACAGACATACAAATGCACTGGCTTGTGCATCCCCTGTGGCTGAATTTATTATACATCGACTCTGTTTGTCTGGGTTTCTGCAGGTGCCTGATGGAGCGTCAATCAAAGTGCTTTCTAAGAGAACCCACCCGCCTCTGAGTCCCCAGGGCAGTATGAAAGGTAAGCAGCCTCACGCTCCTCCAGTAAAACTGACGTCTCATCTGTGGACGCTCGGCCGCCACGAGACACCAGGTCAAGACAAGAATCGAGTGGGAATTAAAGACGACGTTCTGCGGATCAAACCTTCATTTTAGTGTGGAGGAATTCTTGGGAGACAACCCACAGTGGTAGGAAGAGACTGTGCTTAAAGGAAAACTCCGGTATCTTTTACCCTAATCCCTATTTTGCGGTCATCAGGAGTCAAACTGAGCGATGAGGAGCAGGTTTATTTAAATTGATTCAGTACTGAGCAAACTAGCGTTAGCCGACCGCTGTGCACCAAGTAGCAAAATATAATCCTTCACCAAGTAACGTCCTTGTTAGCACTAACAGATTGAATGTGCTCTGGAGGAGGCGCTAGTGCAGCGACCAGGACACCTACCCACATCCGGCTTCCCACCCGCAGACACGGCCAGTTGTGTCTGCAGGGACGCCCAGCCAAGCCGGAGGCAACACGGGGATTCGAACCGGCGACCCCCATGTTGGTAGGCAACGGAATAGACCGCTACACTACCCGGATGCCCCGGACTCATGTTTTATATCTCATCCTCCTTAAATGCACATTTAAGCATTTCCACTTTGGATTTTTCTTTGGATTTTTCTAGCCTCTTGAAAGAAACACTTCCTTTCATAGTTCAGTAAAGGAAATGAACTGAGTGTCGGGTGTGAGGGTGGTCCCTGTTTATGTTATCATAAAGGAGTCCTTTGTGAATCACCGCCCACAGATGCAGACATTACACAGCGTCACACGTCGCCCCGCACGCACAAATCAACGATGTGTTGTGACTCTGTTTGCCCCGCTTGTCGAGAAAATAGAGGACAAACCAGGAAGTCGAGAGAGCAGCAAATGCCGGATCATGCGCGTTGTTAAAAGCATTATATACGTTCCCGCCTCATTTACATTACAGACACCGCAAAACAAGTTAATTTCTGGTTTTAATGCGGATTATTTTCTCTGGTTTTGTTTCTAGATGATCAAGACTTTGAAGTCAAGTACTTCCACTTGGTAAGAGGCAGAATTGTGTGTGTGACTTAGAAACATCGACTGTGATAAAATGTGTAATTCTATCTTAATGTTGACCTTTCTATTCATATTTATAAATGTGATTACTGTTGTGGATTGCACATGACCGTAATGACATGATTGAGTTTGATAACCAGCATCCTGTCCTCTTCCTCTTCTTTTCAAACCGCAGATTGACCCCAGTGTGGACGAAGACCAGAGCAAGAACCTTGAGAAGAAGAAGTTTAAACTGAAGGAAGTGCATCTCACCAAGCTTCTGTCAACCAAGGCAAGAACAACCCAATGCAGCATCACCTCACTGTCTTTCATGATCACATGTTTGCTTTTTGCAGTATTTATTACATGTCAGGTCCTTTGGAATACGGTAGTCATTTTTCAAAATGTAAAAGCAATAGGCCATTTAACTTACTAACCAATCTATTCCTTCCCTCCCTTGAACAAACCGCGGTAGAAAATATTATAACTGACAGATTTATCTCGTTCAAAACTGTTAAAGCAGTTCATTTTGTTGGACCTTCTGAATCCTGTCTTCAGGACCCAACATGGAACATGTAAACAGCAGCATGAACTGTTTCATTTCAAACAGCTTCCCTCTGTGAAAGTTTCATTCCTGGAACTGGTTTAGCAGTCGGCACTCTTCCCTATTTAGTTCACACTGGTCCCCCAATACCATGACATAAATGTCAGGTGAACAAGACTAAAGCATGCTGGGACAGGCTCCATGACCCTGATGATTTAATTTCAAATTGAGACATCACTGTTTAGAAAAAAAAAAGAAAGAAAAAGATTTCCATCATAAAGGAACGACACGTCATGGATCGCTGTTAAGACACCCGAGCTCTTTGCTCTTAAGATGCAGGTGTCCTGAGAATACAATTAGTCCCCTTTTTGAAAAATTGCCTGGTATATTTCAGGTTGCATTTGTCTTTGGAAATGGATGTAGTTTGTTGGAATGAAATGTTTATTTGTAGAACACAATCAAAACATCAACATCCTGATTGTTCAGCGGTTCTTACTTGGGTCCTCCAGTACGGCTGGTTTTGTGTTCTGCCAGTTCATGAATTGTTTATCTGTTGTTCAGGGGCTAAAACCTCCCTTAGTGTTGACCTCATTTAGTACGTCCTACATACTTTAAAGCAGTGGTTCTCAACCTTTTTGGGGTCCTGGACCCCCTGCGTATTTTTGATCTACCCTGAGGACCCCTCCACCTGATCTTGGGGGAGGGGGGTTGCAATTTGATAGAAACAGTAGAAACTGCATTTTAAATTGCATTATAGCATTTATTCACTCTTTGGGGCAAAAATAAGAGCTTTCAGTTGTAACTTAGATATAGTTAACAAAACAGAATTCTTATGCAGTAACTTTTAACAATGCAAATGGGAGCGAGATCTCTTATTAAAATACAATAAATTACACTGGTGAAACAGATGTAATTAGAGAAAAAAGTCCTGTTACCCTTTATAGTTTAGGTAGATAAAGGTCTCAGTCACATTTGAGTAAAATAATCCTATTTCTATAAATGTCATAGGATCTTTTTTTAAAAGATATTTTATTTTCACGGACCCCTTGCAATTACACCACGGACCACTAGGGGTCCGCGGACCCCCGGTTGAGAAACACTGCTTTAAAGTGTGTGATGAATTTCTCAGACAGTTGGTGGACTCACATACAAGCGACATGACCCTTTACACCAGAGGTAACGTGCACGTTCTGTTTGGATTTAGCCTTAGCTCTTTATTGACACCAAGGGTGTAATACACTATGCTAAAAACACGTTTTGTCTTTAAATTGTTAAAATACATTTGCAATTATCAATGCTGGCTGCTTTGCCTCCTGCTTCGTTGTCCACCATTATTTTGTTATGTTTCCCCCTGGCTGACTGTTTTAATCGATGGGACGGTTTTGATTTAGCTTACTGTCAACATGTAGCATGAACAATTCAGACACGGCCATTAATTGGAGCCTGGAGTAACTGGGATAACAGGTGAATGTAATGAATTACCTGGTAAGAGTAGAAAACCAGCAGTACTGGGGGTACCTGAGGACCTGACTGAGAACCACTGATAGCTGAGTGGCGTCAAAGTGTCAGGGATGGCAAGAAGGGTCCAACTGCAGATCTCCCTCCTGAGGCCCCATAGTTCTGTGAGCCAATGTGGTACAACAATATGAAACAAAATGGATGTCAAAAGAGAGAACTGAATTTGGGCCACGTACAGATTTTTTTTGCAGAGTAATAGCTTAGTAGCCCCAACTCTGCATCAACTTACATGAATTATTACATGAGTTATTGGCATGTTAACATTACAAAGGAAGGCTTGAGGAGACACGTCTGAGGAGGGAGGTTTGAAGTGCTGCAGTTGGGCCTTCTTGGAGATG
Organism: Lampris incognitus; assembly: GCF_029633865.1. Classification (NCBI taxonomy): domain Eukaryota; kingdom Metazoa; phylum Chordata; class Actinopteri; order Lampriformes; family Lampridae; genus Lampris; species Lampris incognitus. The sequence goes on from NC_079213.1 coordinate 8,110,872, forward strand.
CCTGCAGAGACTGTATTGTCTTCCCGTCCTGTAGGTGGCAGTGCATTCCTTTGTGAAGAACCTGTTTCAGGCCATCTGGGGAACCCCTCACAGCAGAGCCCCACATGCCATCAAATACCTCTTCGACTTCCTGGACACGCAGGCGGAGAACATGAAGCTGACTGACCCGGATCTCATACACATCTGGAAGACCAACAGGTAGCGTGGCTCAATGCACTGGTGACGACAGCAGTGCTTCGCAGAGAGTTTGGCAATAAGTCAATGTTTTTGGAATGCTAAGAGGTGACATAAGGTAGGGCTGGGCACTAGATATCTGGGATTTTGGCTATCGTAATATGACATAAGTGTTGTCTTTTTGTGGTTTTAAAGGCTGCATTACAGTGAAGAGACGCAATTTTCTGAACTTATTGGACTGCTCTATTTGTCTCTACCTGTTTGGACATCATGTCCACATTACTAATGAGTGTTTACCCAAAATATAATTGTGTAAATGTTTTGTGAGAGCACCGATAGTCATCTGTACAATATCGTCAAATGGATGGATTTGCCATCAGGAACCAGATCACCAGCCACCCATCTGAACTTCCTGTGGGGACCAGTGAGCGTCTCAAGACCATCCGTCTGGTGCTTGCCAACATACAGATGGTAACAGTTGAGTACCTATGCCCCTATTAGATAAAACATTGTCAAGAATCTCCAGGGTGGATAAGATTATTCTTCTAGGAGACTTCAATGCCAGGGTCGGCCGGGATCAACACATCTGAAAGGGCGCTATAGGAAAGGAAGCCATCGGGAACATCAACTCCAATTGAGTTCTGCTTCTTAACAAATGTGCTCAGCATGACTTCACCAGAAAAACAAATTTAAGGCAACTTGGAGACACCCCTGCGCCAAACAGTGGCATCTCCTTGACTATGTCATTGTACGAACCAGGAACGGCCATGATCGATGCAGATGACTGTTGGTCAGATCATCGCCTCATCTGCTCCACGATGTCCATCAAACTCGAGAGGAGGGTTCAAAAGAAGCAGGTCAAGCCAAGACTAAATCTTGAAAGCCTGAATGGAACTTCCACCCAGCAGCGACTTCAGGCCTCTCTTGGGGAAACCCTCCAACAGGAATATCCTGATGAAATTGAGAAGCACTGGGGCCTGCTCAAATCCACCATCCTCGACACCTGCAAAACCACCCTTGGGTACAAGCCCAGAAAACACCAGGACTGGTTTGATGAGAATGACAGAGATAGAACAGCTCATCTCCAAGAAAAGGAAAGCCTTTTGTGCCTGGCAAAATGATGTAACCTGCAAGGCTAAAAGAGTAGTGAGGGTGAGGGAGCTTAAGAACTCTTGGTGGACAGAAAAGGCTCTTGAAATCCAGTGACTGGCGTGACACCTGAGACTTTTTTAATGCTACTAAGGCCATCTATGGTCCAAGCAACCGCGGTTTAAACCACCTGCACTCAAAGGACAGGCAGGAGCTGCTGAAGGATGAGTCAATTAATGCCTGATGGAATGAGCACTTCCGGGAACTCCTCAACCGCAATAGCACAGCTGACCCAGACATTGCTGGTCCCATTCCCCAGAGTCCCATCAGAGAAGACATTGGGGAACCTTCCACCATGACAGAGGTTCAAGATGCCACCAGGAGCCTTAAGAACAACAAGGCCACCGGTCCAGATGGAATCCCAGCTGAGACCTTAAAGGAAGCTGGACCAGATCTCCTGTACCACATCCACGCCCTCCTCCTCATGGTCTGAGACAAAGAAGAACTTCCTTCAGAGCTAAGGGATGTTGTAATAGTGTCCATATTCAAGAAAGGGGACAAGGCGGAATGTAGAAAATACAGGGGCATCTCACTCCTGTCAACAACAGGCAAAGTCCTCGCAAAACCGACTGCTACCACTGGCTGAGGAAGTATTCCCAGAATCTCAGTGTGGCTTCCGCCCATCCAGAGGTACAACAGACATAATATTTACAGCACGCCAACTCCAGGAAAAATGCCGTGAACAAAGGCAGCCTTTGTCTAAGAAGATTGCCAGGCTCTGTGGAGCATACTATCAAGATATGACTGCTCTGACAAATACTGAGGCTTCTACATGACGGCATGTCAGTCACAGAGCTCAGCAACAGCAGCTCCGAGTCAGAGCCCTTCACTGTGGAAACAGGGATGCATCATCGCACCCACCCTGTTTGCCGCCATACTCCACCTCATTGGCGAAGAGCTGTCACGGGGGATCTCAATCCTATATAGAACTGATGGCAGGCTCTTCAACCTTAATAGGTTCAAGGCCAAAAGCAAAGTCTGCAACACCACCATCATGGAGCTTCAGTATGCAGACAACACCAATGCAGCATATGCCGCAGAAGACCTCCAGGACATTATGGGTCTAGTATTAAACACCAAGAAGACCCAGGTCCTATATCAACCTCCACCCATCAGCCCAGCCCACCATAAAAGTGGACAACAAAATTATTGAAAACGTTGATCACTTTCCCCTACCTCGGCAGCCTTCTCCCCTCAAAAGCTGACATTGACTCTGAGGTCAACCATCGCCTGAGTTGTGCCAGTGGCACTTACGCCAGACTCCGGAAAAGAGTCTTTGAAGACTGAGACCTAAACAAAACTCCTGGTCTACAGAGCTTTGTCCTCTCCACCCTGCTGTATGGCGCAGAGTCATGGACCACCTACAGCAGGCACCTGAGAGCCCTGGAACAATACCACCCAAGATCCTTATGAAAGATCCTGAGGATCAACTAGCTGGAAGGACAGATGCACCAACATCAGCATTCTGGAAGAAGCCAACATGACCAGCAGCACCCCCTCCGATGGACAGGCCATGTCATCTGCACGTCTCCCCAAACAGATCCTGTACTCCTAGCTGAAGGAAGTTCAGCGAGCTCCCGGTGGGCAAAACAAACATTTCAAGGACAATGTCAAGACCAGTTTGAAGAAATTCAACATCATATCAAGCAACTGGGAACAAATTGCACTGGATAGGCCCTCCAGGAAGAAATCTGTGCAGGAAGGAGATGCACATCATGAAATGGAACACCAAAAGGGCTCAGCCACCATTTTCCCCTGTCCAGACTGCACCAAAGTATGTGGATCGCGGCATGACCTCTATAGCCATCTGAAGACCCACAAGTAGACAACCCGACGGAGAGGACAGTCATACTCGCTTCGAGTGACAACCGATGATGATGATCGTCAAAATATTGATAGAAGTACTCGGTCAAAAATATTGCGATATTTGATTTTATCCTATCCATATTGCCCAGCCCTAACATGAAGCAGTTTTGTGAATGGGAACTGCTTTCATTAAAGGGTTAACACACTTTTACTTGTGAAGGAACACAAATGGTCAGTACAACTTTACTAAATAGAACTGATTACATTTCTCTCATCAAAGCAGCCAAAGGGAGGTGGTTTTACATCATTCCCATCTGAACTCAAAGTAACGTCAGTCACTGTATTGTTCTTTCAGGACAATACAGTGACTAGTGTTTACGAGTCAGGCAAATTATGCCTTATTCACAAATGTAAAGTCAATAAACACATCTTTTTATGTTTTCTTTTATGTAAAAACCTACTTGGCAAATGACAGATTCTAACTGATAAACTCGACACAATAAACGAGAACCAGTTTTCTGTTGTCAGCAAAGAAGGGGAAGTATTCTGGGTGCATCTGCTAAAAATACAAAGCAAACTGGATGTCCTGATGCATCTACACACTTTCTCTCTTTATCTCTGTATCTCTCTCAGCTTGTCGCTGCGTTTCTGGGTAAACATCCTGAAGAACCCTCAGTTTGTCTTTGACATGGAGAAGACTCCACATCTGGATGGCTGCCTGTCTGTCATAGCTCAGGCCTTCATGGACTCCTTCTGTCTTGGCGAAATGCAGCTGGGGCAGGTAAAGTATCAGAAAAATTTTCCACAATGACCCAGAGCTGATCCGACCCTGCATGAACATCCAGACAACAAACACCAACTGGTTTTGAGTGTTGCAATCTAAACAGCTGAGCAGACAAAACCTTTACATCTAGAAATGCCACCTTAAAAACAAGTTCAGAAATCAACCACTCTGTCATACCAATGAACAAATACAAAATGGGAAAAATGGTGAATCTTAAATACGTCATTGGAATGGGTGATACATGAGGTCCATCATCTTGGAATAAGATTGCCCCATCAGTAATAATGTCATAACAGATTGATTTGCATTGAAAGTAAAGGAAAATCTCAGGTGAATTTAACTTATATTCATTTTTCACTCACTTTCAAAAAAAGAATCGATTCTCAAGATGACTTTAAATATGCTGTAAAGATGTTTAAGGCACAGACTGCATGACAGCTTTATTCAAAAGGTCTACTCAAATAATCTCTAATAACTAATTACTTTCTGGCTCTCTTTTAAATCCAGTATGCACCAACCAACAAGCTGCTGTATGCCAAAGACGTTCCTCAGTTCAGACAGGAAGTTAGAGCGTACTACAAGCAGGTCAGAGACCAGCCACCAATTAGCAGCTCAGAATTCAAGGAGTTCCTTCTGGAGGAGTCTAAGGTAACGCAAATCAAAGGTCTGAAGAATACAAGTAGCAATACATGGGATATGATGTCACACTCTTTTCCTTGCACCATATTTCATACAACAACCCAGCGTGTGAACCCATGTCGTCATCCTGTCACTGGTTACCACAAAGGACATCAGAGATTTAGTTGGTCCGAATCAGAGGATCATTTATTTAACTACCTAAAACAGCTATTAGGAGGCTGAATGTGTGCACTACATTGTGGTTCTTTTTTTTTAGAAACATGATAATGAATTCAACGAATCTGCTGCTCTCAGGGAACTCTACAAATACATCCAGCGATACTACACTGAGGTCAGTTCTGTTTTGTTAATCGCCTTCGTAACGTTTGTTGGGAAAAAACTAACTCAATGATCGCAGAAAGTTGAATCAGTTCATCTGGATATGTTTCATCACTCATGACCTCTTCAGTCTAAACTGACTGCAGGTATCCCACCCTTATAAAAAATACAGTGGCATAACCACCGAAACCAACAATCAGTTTCATATGCAAACAGGCGTGACCATTAACTAGAGTTACAATGGCCATGTGTACTATTCACAGAGGACTCGGGAATAGTTGCAGTCCCTCACATTGCAAGATGGTGATAGATGTACTCTTAGGCCCCCCTTGAGGCAAATTTGTGATATTGGGCTATACAAATAAAATTGACTTGACTGAAGAGGTCAAATTAGATGAGTGATGAAATGTTTCTGTCAAAACCTTATGTCCAAGGGCCGCTCTGATGGCCGAGCGGAATAAACCGCCGTTCTTGCAATCCACTCGTCATGTGGCTGGTAGGTTTGTATCCCAGATTCGCCGTAACCGGTCACGGCCTGAGTGTCCATGGGGTAAGGCATTCATTAGGCCACCCTTACCCGAGGGATAGTGGGTGTAGATCGGTGTAGTGTTCGGGGACTCGTCGTTCTCCAGCGAACCCTCTGGCCCATCTGGGCGCCTGCAGCCAAGCAACCGAAAGCATTCTCCCTACGTCCCCTTCGCGGCCTGAAGGTAATGCAATCCATGCGAGGCTTCAGCGTGTAAAATAGCGAGAGCAGCCGACACGAGTTTGAAGGAAGCTGGTGTTACGACTATCTCCTTCCTGTGGAAACGTGAGCCGGGGGAGTTATTCAACAAGAGTTCCGGTGATATGCCATTAGGATAAGGGGAAAAATTAGAAATACAATTATGAAAAAAAACCTGATGTCCAGACGAACTGATTCAACTTTGATTTTCTTGCCTGGACTAACGAACATGCATGAAGGCAATTTTTACAGATGCACTAGCACAACCATGTCAGTAGCGTGCATGGGAGTTTCCACCAGCACCTCAACTTGAAAATCTGCACCTTGAGTGCGACTTGTCCTTTTGACACGCGTGTAAGGTGTTCTTAGAACCCTGTTCTTCTGAATGAGTAGACACCGATTACTGTTCTTACCTTTTCCCAACAGATTCAACAGAAGCTGGACCAGGACGGTGCTCCTGCTGAAATGAAGGAGCAACTGGCGTACATTAAAAACCTGTTTGACGACATGAAGAGCTGCTCCTGGAACTGATCTAAGACCTGCTGCCCAGTGCCATTCATGGGCAACGTAACAGCAAACTAGAGCTTTAATTCTGCACAAAAAATGTGCAATTTCCCAAAACCATGACAGTTTTGTGCCTCAAATGACTTGGAACTTGGAAAATCAAGATAACAAACTGCTTGACATACATGTCTTTTTGTATGCTCAATAATCCAGGTAAGAAAATCACAAAGTTGAACCAGGTTATCTGGATGCTGTTTACTGACAGAAACGTTTCATCACTCACCTAAAAGTGACGTCTTCAGTCTAAACTGACGGCAGGTGTGTCTCCACCCTTATAAACAATATAGCTGCATAACGACCGAAACCAATGATCAGTTTCATAGACGTGACCATTAACTAGAGTTTCAATGGCCATGTGTACTAGTCACAGGATTTGGGAACGTTTGCCATTGTAAGATGGCCACAGGGTCAAAGAGGCCATCTATGAATAGGGAACGACCCTCCCTGAACCGAGGGGGAGGCCTAAGAGTACATCTGTCGCCATCTTACAATGCTGTGATTGCAAACATTCCCAAAACCTCTGTGAGTAGTACACATGGCAACTGAAAGTCTAATTAATGGTCACGCCTATCTGCATATGAAACTGATCGTTGGTTTCGGTCGTTATGCAACTGTGTTGTTTGGACACCTGCAGTCAGTTGAGACTGAAGAGGTCATTTAGATGAGTGATGAAAGTTTCTGTCAATTCAACTTTGCTTGATTCTACACATACAAGGACAAAATCTTCAAGTGTTGTTTTTAGTCCTTAAAACAATTCAAACAGCACCATATTATGACATTAAAGTGCAATTTACAGTTGTCACATCATCAGAGGGTTAGGTAATGTTTGGTAGATTTCATTTTCCATCCAGTATTTCATACTGCTCCTGCTAGCTAGGTACATCGCAATTCCAGTTAAGTTAAAAAAGCACTCCGTAGTTCACTCAAAGCCAACAAAACACTAGGGCAGTCTATCATGACGAAGTTGAGCAGCTATTTCAAAATGTTAAAAGTGGTTTTATTGATGAATCCCTAAGCGTTTGCTGGACCTGTGTTCTTTGCTGTGTGCAGAGAAGTGACACTCGCTGGTAGTCGATGCAGGACTTAGCAATAAAACATTTTTTAAGTAACCGCTCAAACCCATTGATAGACTGCTGTAGCATTATGTGGGGTTTGGGCAGAATACTTTTTGAACTGTACTATCCGACTGTCCCTACTGACTTGCATTGTGATGTTTCTGGCTAGTAGGAGTTGCATGTTCAGGATGGATGAACCTGAACAAATGTAAATACAATTTAAAAAAAATATCCAAATTACCTCAAATATAAAATTCTCGCATATAACCCTTTTTGAGAGGAGGGCTTTGCAAGACTAATGATAGCCATAGTGTAAATATTTCATAAAAATGTTTTAACGCAGACTTAAAAACCTGAGGAAGCCGGTGCCTGGACGAAAGTGTTTAAAATTACCCGGCACCACGTAGAGTCAGTCCAGCTGGGCTGCCGAGAGCCGCTTTGTTTTTGGTGGAAGGGTTGTAAAAGGTCAGGTTTGAGTAGGGGAGAGCGTGGAGTCCCAGTCTCTCTGTACAGGAGGCCCCAGCTCCTCTAGCTGCTGCTGCTGGATGCTCTCCAGCTCCCCCAGCCTCCGATGCAGCAGAGACAGCTCCCTGTGGTGCTGCTCCTCCTGCCACAAGGAGAAAGACAAAGCATTGTTTAGCATTTTAACATTAATTCATTCAACCTCATCACCTCATGTTAGCGCTAGAGCTTTAATGTGTATTCCTTTTGGGATTTGAAGAAAACGCCCCCCGCCACAACAAGCCCAGTACGTCTCTCCTTACTGCTGACTACTAAATACATGTACACTTGTTACTCTAGAGCAGTGTTTCTCAACCGGGGGTCCGTGGTGTAATTGCAAGGGGTCCGTGAAAATAAAATATCTTTAAAAAAAAGATCCTATGACATTTATAGAAATAGGATTATTTTACTCAAATGTGACTGAGACCTTTATCTACCTAAACTATAAAGGGTAACAGGACTTTTTTCTCTGATTACATCTGTTTCACCAGTGTAATTTATTGTATTTTAATAAGAGATCTCGCTCCCGTTTGCATTGTTAAAAGTTACTGCATAAAAATTTTGTTACATATATCTGAAAGTTACTGCATAAGAATTCTGTTTGGTTAACTATATCTAAGTTACAACTGAAAGCTCTTATGTTTGCCCCAAAGAGTGAATAAATGCTATAATGCAATTTAAAATGCAGTTTCTACTGTTTCTATCAAATTGCAACCCCCCTCCCCCAAGATCAGGTGGAGGGGTCCTCAGGGTAGATCAAAAATACGCAGGGGGTCCAGGACCCCAAAAAGGTTGAGAACCACTGCTCTAGAGAACTTAACTTAGTGTCCCCTTCAACTAAGCTTATTGGTAAACTTACAAGTATGTTGGATAAAGGTCCCCCGGACCCAAGGAGGGGGGCAGACGAGGAGGTGAGGGGAGCGGGGCCTATGGCGAAGGGCACCTGGCTGCCCAGCAAGAGGCGCTGGAACTCACTGTGTCTCCTCTGGAGCTCCTTCAAACGCCTGCCGAGTTGGGCATGCTCCGCAGAGAACGACGGACGTCTGGGAAGAAGGGAGCGGAGGACATTTGGACGTTAATGACTACCTTTCCATTGTTATGCAAAAAACTGAACAGAGATGCCAAATAAACTACATGTTGCAAAAGTTCATGTTTTAATGAAGTTATGTGAAAATAAAAGACATCCTTATCAAAATCTTAACATTTTTATTTCAAATGTTTTGAATGACAGTTTCCACGGGAAGCTCAGAAGTCACAATACAGTTTAGTTCTATTTCCAGCGTTGCGGTACCGTTTACTCAGTTAAACATCTGCATCGTGCCAGTCATACATTTCTGAATGTGATTTTCTTTTTTAGTTGCTTGTGTGCTCACCAGTTGCTAATGTCTTAAGACTTGCAACAGAAAGATATACGTTTCTCATCAGTATCTATAATCCTGTTTGTGTTCTCCAAGCTGCTGCATGCTTTTAATTCAGTCTGAACTTCCCATTAGGAAAAGCTGACATCTGGAGGTCAGTGGGATAAAATATCCGCTGCTTACTTCTTGGCTGTGCTGACGTCCAACTCGAGCTCTGCTATCTTGGCCTCCAGCAGCTGAATCTTATCCTGCAGCCTCTTTTCCTTGTTCTCTGTCAGGGTTTTTCTCTGGGGAACGAGCAACACCCAAACATACCCAGATGGAAAGAAACACTCGGAGTAAACATTTTTTTTTTTTTTTAAAGTAGCAACACCTCCACAGAATCAAACGAGTCAAAGTGAAATTGAAAATCACCTGTCTGTTAAAGAGTAATAATAGAGGAGCAGAAAACTAGTGTTATAGTGGCCTCTATAGGGTGAATTATAGGTTGCACTGCTGCTGGCCGTACCTCAGTCATGATGCCACTGTATTTTCATTGAAATCTGAGGAAATACCGATAAAGTGACATCATGACTGGGGTGTGGCCAGCAGTTCAACCTATAGAGGACAGTGCAAAACGAATTTCTCTTGAAAGATAAAAGGAAAGGCATTGAGGCAACGGTACCTTTTTCTGGGCCAGTGCTGCCCTCTGCAGCTTCTCCTTAGCCTGGCTGTATTTCTTATGCAGCTCAGCATCTCGCTGCTGAAGCTGGTGCTTCTCTTCTAGCCACTCCACCCGCTGATCCTCCACCAGCCTGAAGGGAAGGAGAGAGAAGAAAGAGATGGGCTGTCATTCAAATGAACGCTTAACACTGTCAATAAATCCAACCATTTCGTATATACTATACTGCACATTATTTTCACAAAGTATATTTTTTAATCTAGGGCTGGGCGATATGGACTAAAAGTCATATCCTGATATTTTTTAGCTGAATGGCGATACTCGATATATATCGATATTTTTTCTGTGACGTAATTGGGGTTTTCCCCAAAGCATTATAGCATATTAGATTCATTTTTTTCCAGAAGCAAACCCTTTAAAAAACACAAACAGTCAGTTATAAGTTTAAGCCATATGCCAAATGTCACACAGGCACCTTTATTAACAGAGGCCACTCTGCAAAATATCAAAATGTATAAAACAAATTGAACAAAAAAACTGTCTCATATATCTCCCAGTCCTCCATGAAGTGCACCGTCACACTCATGTAAGGTTCGCAGGTCCTGCTGGACCACATGTCGGTGGTCAGCGCGTAGTGAGACACTTTTGCAAGCCGGGCAGTAAGACTGGCTCTGACATCTGTGTACATTTTGGGTAGTGCCTCTCTTGCTAAGTAATTGCGACTGGGCAATTGGTATCTCGGATTCAGTGTTTTTAGCAGCTGTACAAAGCCGGTCTGCTCCACTGTTGATATGGGGGCCATGTCTTTAGCGATATGGAAAGCCACAGCTTTGGTAATATCACGCCACTTGTCACTTGTTCTTTCGTAAGGCACACCATAGGTGAATGAAGCTTGCAGCAGGGTTTGTTTCGGGGCAGGAGGCTGGAGAGGCTTTGTGGCCTGAGTCGCAGCATGCATTTTGACACTCCTTGTACTGCACTTTATGGCGCTGTTGTAAGCGGTGGAAGAGATTTGTCGTGCTCGAACCTTTAGTTGCAACAGGTTTTTTACATTCTTTACAGAAAAAATTTTGCTGCTGGTCATCTGACACTTTAAAACCAAACCATCTCCAAATTATCCATCCATTGTTCTTTCGTTTACTGACCAACTCCTCTTCTTCTACGGCGCACGTCTCCATGTTCCACTGAGTGTGAGAGTGGAGGGGGAGGGGAGGGGGCTTCGGGCTTGTGCTCACAGAGTGACGGGGGCGGAGCTGCAGAAAGGTTGTGTGTGTACTGTAGGGACACGGGGGAGAGGAAGAGGAGCAATAGGTGCGAGCTTGCGGCCCATGTATTGTCATTTTAACGCAAAATGAACTATATCGATACAAGCGATATTGTCCCGTGTTATATCTCGTTTAGAAATATATCGATAAATATCGAGATATCGCCCAGCCCTATTTTAATCGCAAATGCAGTTACAGTGTTGAGCTGTAAAGCCCGGCTACCTTTCAGCCTCGTGTTGGCTCCTCTCAGCTTGACTCCTGGCCATCCTCAGCTCCTCGCGCACCCTGTCCAGGGTCTCCCTCTGACGCTGGCTGGTTTCCAGCAGGTCTCTCTCAGAGTGTGATAACACCCCCAGCTGGACACCCAGGTCCTGGTTCTGCTGTTGGGTTAACAATGGATGGATCAATGAATGATTTAAAGAAAACAGAAATATAAGTAGGCAGGTATACTAAAACATAAAAAGAAAAGGTAACACTTTAGTATGGGGAACATAAAAAAACTTAATTACTAGTGAATTAGTAATGATCAAGATGTCACTTTAGTATGGGGAACATATTCTAAGTAACAAAAACTTAATTTACAGTAATTTAACACTATGAACACTTGTAGTTTTGTGTTTTGTTATGTAAGAACAGACCATATTCATTAAGTGTTAGTAAGGGAGAGTAACTCTTCTTGTGGTACTACCACCTTATAAAGTCCATACTAAGCAAAGCATATTGAGATGGTACTACTAATAAGCAATAATTCTGAGGTTATAGAGGGAAAACTCATAGTTAATGGCTTTACTGGTTGTATAATACGGCCATGCAGAATAAGGCATTAATGAGTACGTAATAATGACCAATTAAGAGCCAATATGTTGCTAATTTGCATGCTAATAAGCACCTAATTAATGGTGACTACGTTCCCCATACTAAAGTGTTACCAAAGAAAATAATATTGTATTGTTATTCTCTGGTACCTGCTTCAGGTCCTCTATCTCTGCCTTCTGTCTCTCAAGTTCCTCTAACTGGGAGTTCTGCTGCTGTAATTTGGCCCTGAGAAATACAACAGAAACAATGACACATTTTCCCCAAATCCTTCATCCTAGTTCTACTTTTATGCCAAGGTGTAAAAACCCAGTCCAGAAAGTAAAAACCCTAACTGTGTCTTTACTCCACCCATGTACTAAACCATTAGATTGCACTGACTATAGTTTCCCAAATCAGCTGGTTTAATACATGGATGGAGTAAAGACAGTTAGGGTTTTTACTTTCTGGACCGGGTTTTTACACCTCTGCTTTTATGATATATTTCAATCTTTACTTTAAGGCTGAATTACATTTACATTTTACATTAGTCATTTAGCCGGCGCTTTTATCCAAAGCAACTTACAATAAGTGCATTTAACGTAGGAAATCAGGAGAACTACTAGTCATCAGAGGTCATAAGTGCATCTTCTCTCTAAACAAGCATCTAAGAGCAAAACCAGTACTCAAGTAAAAGTGCAAGAAAGAGATTTTTTTTTTTTTTAAATGAGTGAATACAATAAGTGCTAAGAGTAAATAACAGGGTAGTAGCTCTTGAAGAGGCGAGTTTTCAACTTGCGCCAAAAGATGGGCAGCGACTCCGCTGTCCTGACATCAGTGGGGAGTTCATTCCACCACTGTGGGGCCAGGACAGAAAAGAGCTGTGACCGGGTCAATTGGGAGCAGGGGCCTCTGAGCGACGGGGCAACCAGGCGTCCCGAGGCAGCAGAGCCAAGTGGTCGGGCGGGGGTGTAGGGCTTGACCATGGCCTGGAGATAGGAAGGAGCTGTTCCTTTCACTGCCCTGTAGGCTAGCACCAGAGTCTTAAACTGGATGCGAGCAGCTACTGGGAGCCAGTGTAGGGACATGAGAAGGGGGGGGGTGGGTGGGAGAACTTAGGACGGTTGAACACCAGACGAGCTGCAGCTTTCTGAACAAGCTCCAGAGGTCTGATGGCCGACACCGGGGCGCCAGCAAGGAGGGAGTTGCCGTTGTCCAGCCGGGAGATGACCAGAGCCTGGATGAGCACCTGTGCCGTCTCGTCGGTGAGGAATGGGCGAATCCTCCTGATTACATTCATATCCAATACTTTTGACAGGACAAAAGAATGCCGATAGTTCTTTGATTAGAAAAATAATAGATTATTCCAACATGTATAGAATACATAATCCAAGAGAGGATGACCAAAAAAACTATCCCAGTCTGGTACAGTCTAAGCTATTTAGGGTCATCAGCACCGATAACCGCCGAAAATGAAAACCTTTTGTTCTGTGGATGAACTAAAATGAGATCGGTCAGATTTCACATGTTTGAGACTTGTCTCACTTCTTACATGTAAGAAATATGCTTATTGTAAAAGTGAAGGAGTGAAATCGAAGACATTATATTAACTTTCCCTGAGTCAACAGAAAGCTATGTGCCGGGTCCGTGGTGGTGTAGCAGTCTAAGCATCGGCTTTGTGTCGATGCAGTTGCCCACTGGGGACCGGGGTTCGTGCCTCTGCCTCGTCTCGTCAGATCCGACTATGGCCGGACTCGATGAAGCAGCTATAATTGGCAACGCTGTCTTTGGGAGGGGGGGCAGAGTCAGCTTGTGTTTGTCACATGAATGCGTCTCTGTGTGTCGGAAAAAGCAGTGGTTCGGCCTGGATTCGCCTTGTCACGAAAGTGGCGAGGCGTCTCCTTCGAAACTGCCGGCCGGAGAGATGCAGTTGGCGAACGCATGCAGTACGAGAGTGGGTGTTTGAACTAAAATAGGGATCAATTGGCCACTAAATTGGGAGAAAAAAAGGGGAAAGTCAGAAATAAATTTATAAAGAAAGCTATGTGCCAGAGCTGACCTCAGACTCTGTAGTTCCTTGCGGGCTGACTCCTCCCCCAACTGGACGCTACGGAGACGCTCCTCCCACTCCTCCATCTGGGCGTGGCCAGCAGCCTCCTTCAGCGCCCTCTGCTGCTCAAGCTCTGCCAGGCGGTTCTCCAACTCCAACCTGGTAAAGCAAACATATTTAACAAACCTTTCCTGTTAATTAAGATCCCCATTAGTTGTTACTACTAATACCGTATACAGAGAAATAACAGGAACAGAGGTAAAGGATGGTCTGGGATTGGCTCAGCTCTATGCTGGTTACAGTTCTGCTGCATTGGTCTGAACTAGTGGTTTTCAAACTAATATTTATTTTCAATGCAAACCCAGCCACTAAGGTTGCAAAAGCCAGTGCATTCTTCCCAAACCCAGATAAACGGGGAGGGTTGCATCAGGAAGGGCATCCGGCATAAAATCTCTGCCAAATCAAATATGCGGATCATAAAGCAAATTTCAGTACCGGATTGGTTGAGGTCCGGGTTACCAACGACCGTCACCGGTACTGTTGGTCAGCAGGGTGCTCGTGGAAACAATGCTACTGTTGGCCAAAGGATAAGGAGAGAGGGAAGGCTGTCCAGAGGCAGCGGGAGAAGAGGAAGGGTAAGAGTGTGGAGGTGAGAGTTGGAACTTTGAATGTTGGCACTATGACTGGTAAAGGGAGAGAGCTGGCTGACATGATGGAGAGAAGGAAGGTAGATATACTGTGTGTGCAAGCATAAGAGTAAGTAAGTGTAAGAGTCCAAGGTGGAAGGGGAGTAAGGCCAGGAGCATCAGAGGCAGGTTCAAACTCTTCTACCATGGTGCGAATGGGAGGAGAAATGGGGTAGGGCTAATTCAGAAGGAAAAGTATATCAAGAGTGCGTTAGCGGTGAAGAGAGTGTTGGACAGAGTGATGAGTACGAAGCTGGAAATCAATTGATGAATGTTATCAGTGCATATGCCCCCGCAAGTTGGGTGTGAGATGGAAGCGAAAGAGGAATTCTGGAGTGAGTTGGATGAAGTGGTAGAGAGTGTACCAAAGGAGGAGAGTGATGATTGGAGGCAACTTCAATGGGCATGTTGGTGAAGGGAACAGAGGTGATGAGGAGGTGATGGGCAGGTATGGTGTCAAGGAGAGGAATGTGGAAGGACAGCTGGTGGTGGATTTTGCGAAAAGGATGGAAATGGCTGTGGTGAATACATATTTCAAGAAGAGGGAGGAACACAGGGTGACGTATAAGAGTGGAGGAAAGTGCACACAGGTGGACTATATCTTATGTAGGAAGCATGATCTGAAAGGGATTGGAGACTGCAAGGTGGTGACAGGGGAGAACGTAGCTAGGCAGCATCTGATGATGAACTGTAGGGTGACTTTGGAGATCAAGAAGAGGAAGAGAGTGAAGGCAGAGCCAAGGATCAAATGGTGGAAGTTGAAGAAGGAAGACTGTTGTGTGGAGTTCGGGGAGGAGTTAAAACAGGTGCCGGGTGGTAGTGAAGAGTTGCTGGATCGCTGGGCAACCACTGCAGAAATAGTGAGGGAGACAGCTATGAAGGTACTTGGTATATCATCTGGACAGAGGAAGGAAGCCAAGTATACAGAGAAAGAGGTTGGCAAAGAAGAAGTGATAGTCACATGAAGAAAGTAGACAGGAGTACAAGGAGATGCAGTGTAAAGTGAAGAGAGAGGTGGCGAAAGCAAAGGAAAAGGCGTATGGTGAGTTGTATGAGAGGTTAGACACTGAGGAAGGAGAAAAGGACTTGTACTGATTGGCAGCACGTTAAAGCAATCAAAGTTAGAGATGGAAATGTTTTCAGAAGCAAGGAGAGTTTGTTGAGAAGGTGGAAGGAGTACTCTGAAGGGCTGATAAATTAAGAAAATGAGAAAGAAGGTTAGATGATATGCGGATAGTGAATCAGGAAGTGTGGTGGATTAGCAAGGAGGAAGTGAGGGCAGCTATGAAGAGGATGAAGAGGGGAAAGGTGGTTGGTTCAGATGACATACCTGTGGAGGCATGGAGGTGTTTAGGAGAGATGGCAGTGGAGTTTTTAACTAGATTGTTTAACACAATCTTGGAAAGTGAGAGGATACCTGAGGAGTGGCGAAGAAGTGTACTGGTACCGATTTTCAAGAATAAGGGTGATCTGCAGAGCTGTAGCACCTAGAGGTATAAAGTTGATCAGCCACAACATGAAGATATGGGAAAGAGTAATAGAAGCTAGGTTAAGAGGAGAGGTGATGATTAGGGAGCTGCAGTACGGTTTTAAGCCACAAAAGAGCACCACAGATGTGATGTTTGCTTTGAGAATGTTTATGGAGAAGTATAGAGAAGGTCAGAAGGAATTATATTGTGTCTTTTTAGATTTAGAGAAAGCATATGAGAGGATGCTGAGAGAGAAGGTGTGGTATTGTATGAGGGAGTTGGGAGTGGCAGAGAAGTATGTAGGAGTGGTGCAGGACATATAGGAGGGCAGTGTGACAGTGGTGAGGTGTGTGGTTGGAATGACAGATGGGTTCAAGGTGGAGCATGGTTCAACAATAAGGATTGCCCGGGGCAAGTAAAATGCCACGTTGGGCTAGCGACCTAGTTGCCCGATTGGGCAAGTGGTAAAAAATATTCTCTCCACAGGTGGGTCATGGCATGTAAAGTTTGGAAACCCCTGGTCGAAACTATTCAGACAGAATCAAAGAAGGCTGAATCAGTTCATCTGGATACGTTTATTGACAGATACGTTTCATCATTCAACTAAGTGATCTCTTCAGTCAGAGACTGAAGATAAGTACCTTCCAGAGTAAGAGGTCACTTAGTTGAGTGATGAAACATATCTGTCAATAAACACTGTACCCAGATGAACTAATTCAACCTTCTTTTATTTTCTAACCTGGATTATTGAGCAGCATCAAGATATTCAGACAGAAACGAAGACGACTCACTTCTCCTCATGCAGAGCAGTTGTTGTGTGGAGCTCCTCCTCACGGGCAGCCTGCACCCTCCGAACCAACTCCCTCTCTTTCTCAGCCAGCATCTCTTTCTGCTTCTCCACCGTCCCCTTCAGCACCTCCACATCAGTTTGCAGACCTGACAGAGACAGAAATATCCATCGACAAGCTTGTAAAATTTAATTCTTTTTTCTTTTTAAATTACAGCTCACAGACAAAATCGGAAAAGTGACAAGTGGTGATAAGTGGTTGCCATCATGGTAAGTGATAATGAAGAGGATTCATCACCATTTATCATGTGTTTTAAGAGCATTTAAGATCTGATTATCAAACGTAAGCCAAAGCAGTGATTATGACAGTCATGACAGAGTGTGAATGGATAACGAGCAATCAACAATTCACATAACTATTCTAACAAGATTACAAGATGAATGAAGAGTCCAGTTTGGCTCTGAGACCTTATTATTATGACTTATGCTGAGCCAAACTTTTGAACTAATGGACTCCAGACAGCAATTGAGGAGGGGGTGATGGACATAAGAGAGAGAGAGAGATTAGGGAAAGAGACAGAAATACAGATAGAAAGCCAGTGAAAGAGGGTAAACTAGAAACAGAGAAAGATGGGGCTTGATGCAATCTCCCAACAACCTTCCGCTTTCGGTGTGGGAAGATGGCGGCGCAAATTCACGCTTCCAGCGGCCTCACCCAGTACTGTTCATGCAGTGTCTTTGTCCACATCTGCGTCTAAGTTTGTCTTCGTTTGATGGCTGGGAGAGCTGGCGCTGGATCAGCTGAGAGAGCTTGGTCTGCTGCATCCTATGGGCCCAGGGACTACAGCCCTGCCTGCAGCTGTGCCCAAAGAGGTAACACTGAGGGCGGTCTGACAGGATGCGGAAGCGGGGCAGGCTAAGCTAACTGCTAGCCTATGCAGACCGGCAGTTCCAATAACACCAAGGACAGTCTGGCGGCGGCCTTGCCTAGCCTTGACTGTGTTTTTAATGTTGTCATGCGGAGTGTGAGGAGGTATGTCGAAGTTGTCTGGCTGGGAGAGCTAGCGTTGGATCAGCTGAGGGAGCTTGGTCTGTGCGTCCTGTGGGCCCAAGGACCACAGCCCTGACTGAAGCTGCGCCTGAAGAGGAAACACCGAGGACGGTCTGACAGGATGCGGAAGCGGGGCAGGCTAAGCTAACTGCTAGCCCATGCAGACCAGCAGTTCCGACAGTCATCCTGGCTGGCATTCATTCTCCTGGACAGTGATTTTTTTTTTTATGTTTAGATATACGTATGTGTTAGTTTGGATATATGTGTTCTTATAGTTTATGGATGTGTGTTTTTGTCTTTGTATTGCACTGCTGTGGGCTGGGAGAAACGATATTTCATTTCATGCACTCAAGTGTATGAAAAGAAATGACATAAATATTCCTGATTCCTGATGCATAGAGACAGACAGGTGAATTGGGGCTTTGTCCACCATACCATCAATTTGATCCTGCAGCATGTCTCTCTCTCGCTCTCTCTCCCCTTTAGACTTGGCACACTCCAGCTTCACATTGGCCACCTCCAGCTTATGTGAGTGCTTCATGTTCTCCACCTGTGACGCAGATGACATAATGACGATAAGACAGAAACCCTATTGTGACAAATAAAACAGGAGGACATTGTTCAATGAAGCATCTAAAAGAAACATGAGCTCATATCTTGGTAGCTGACAAAAAAGCAAGTAGAGAAAGAAAGAAAAAAGAAAGCAAGAAAGGTTTTGAGCTCTCTCTCTCACCCCAACTCAACTGCTTTTTCTGGCAGGTTGCTCTTACAAGGCTGCTTTCTGGTCACAGGAATATTTCCAGAGTAGAAAGACCTTGTTCTCCTTATGGTCAGTTGTTTGTGATTTGATTAATCTAAAAAATTACATCTAATTTACAAAATAACTTATGACTTGAACGTATATGTTTCTACCCGAGCCTATGCCAGCCTAACATAAGGCAGAGAAAACTCCCCGTCTCAGATACAAACTAGTGGTGGATTACTCGGTAGCGTTTTAAAATTGATGGTGATAACTGGGCTAAAGAACAAGCTGTTGCTTACCTGGCAGCTGAGAGAGTTGACCTCTCGCTCGGCCTTGTGCAGCCGTCCGGTCAGCTGGGTGTTCTGCTCGTGGCTGAGGTTCAGCTCGCTCTCCATTCGCTCCAGTTGGAGACGCAAAGACTGCCGCTCTGCCTGAAACCAAACCGATCAGATTTATCAACTGCCAATCACGTTCAGCAACCCATCAAAGTTATCAGAATTGATGCAATTCAACCACCCATCAAATTCATCAGCATTGTTTCCTCTTTTTAAAAAAATCAATTTCCAGGTCTTTAAGGATATTTTCCTTGACTTTTGCTTGGATATACATGACGGACTTTGCTCATGGAAAGTCGTGCTATCAGTATTACAGTCTAATCAATTTCCTGTCCAAGGAAAATGACACACAACTGAATACATCATGTCTTTAGATATATGAAAAGTACAGTACATCTTTGGCTGGTGTGAACTAGGGCTGTCAATGAATATTCCAAATTCAAATATATAACCAAACTGTGAAAATAAACAGACATTCAAGTGTGAAAATTAATATTCGTTTGTGAAAAAAAAAATGAAAGCAGCACTATCGCGGCTGTCTGCCTTGCGAATTCTCACGAGGGCCTTGGCCGCTGCACTGAATACGCCGCATGACAGACAGGAGTCGCACAACCGCACTTTCATTGGTTGAAAATGATATTTAGGTCAAGCTGAAACGAGTGAATAATCCAGCAACGACCGTGTGGTAAAGATGGCAGAGAGGTCACAACCCAACTCCGCCGCAGAGAGAGCGATTTTCACTCCCAGCAATCTAAAAAGCCCCGTCTGGAAATACTTCGGATTTTGGTCAGAAAACAGAAAACTTGTGGAACCTCGAGATAAAGTCGTATGCAAGCTACAGTAGGTTACCAAAAATACTATCAAATTGTTTATTTAAACCAGTGTGAATATTACCTAATCTGTATAAAAATTAGGCAATCGAATAACAGATCAATTATGAATCACTATTCTCGCTTTGAGACGGTACGTTCTCATCTCTCTCTAGTACCAACCACGGCACAGAGAGAGAGAGAGAGAGAGAGAGAGAGAGAGAGAGAGAGAGAGAGAGAGAGAGAGTGAGGTCTATGGTCTTTAGATTAAGTTTCATGGTATCGTTTAAAAGACATGTTTACGTTGAAATAAATATACCTATACAAGTAGTTATGTCTCTCGTATTGGTTTGCCCTCTTATGGACATACTGCGCAAAAATATATTCGAATGGGTTCGAACCTATGTGTTTTTTTAGGAGGAATAATCGAACGTCATTTTTGGCCAATTTTGACAGCCCTACTGTGAACCCATTGCTGTGTCAGAGGTCACTAGACTGGCATTCTGATCATTTTAGTGTTTAAGCAGAGACAAATGTGGAATCTATCAGGCTGCAACACTGAGCATGTACACAGTTGAATCATAAACTGGAAACGTATGAGCCAAGGGTTCTGACTGAATGATGTGCGCTGTATTCGGATGACTAGTTAGAAGGACGTGTGATTTTATCTTCTACCCATACCTCCAGAGACTTAAGGGCTGACTGGGACTCGGCCAGCTGGCGGACCTGGATGCGTTGCACGTTCTCGGCCTGTTGGCCAGAGTTGTCCTTCTGGGCACAGAGCTCAGCCACCTCGGCCTCCAAGCCCTTCAGACGGAGGTGGAGCTGAGCCTTCTCCCTCAAGAGGGCCTCCACGCGCTTCCCATCGCGGTTTGGGTCGGAGCCCTGGTAATGGGCCACCAGATCCTCCCGGTCCTTCTCTAGACGAGAGACCTAGACACACAAATGTACGAAACAGGATCAGGAGGTGGACATGATAACGGCTAAAAAATATTTTTGAATTATTAACTGTAAAAAAAAAAAAAATACACAATTAGTTTTAAAGCCCTTCAAACACACTGTTCCAGCAGAAGGGGTCACTTTCTGAAGACAATCTTATATACACAAAAACATAATAACACACAAAGCTACCTCAGCCTCGAAGCGGATCTTTCTCTCTTCCATAACGCGTGCAGTCTCCTCTCTTTGATGGTCAAACTGGGACTTGAGGAAGGTGTATTCATACCGCAGCTTGTTGTACTCCACTCTGTACTTCTCCGTCTCCTACAGGAAATAAACACAGGAGTTAGAAAAACAACACAGAGAGCACAGTGACATAGACAAACATGGAGGGGGGGGGGTGTCTTAATACTGTTTAGTTACACAGCCACCATCCAATGGCAGACTTTATTATCAGTCCTCCAAACTGAGCAAAGGCTCTCAGGAGCTCGTCTCCTGACTAGTGCTGTCAAGACGACTTTCAACAGCTGCTATGGTCATTCTGGAGTCCAATAGTAAGAGTCGGAGTGACTTAAGGTACAAACGCCACTAGGTGAGGGAGGTCCAAGCGAGTTCTTGATAACATGTTTCAGGGAGTTAACAACGAAGTATGGGTGCACATCACAGCCTGGTGTTGACATCATGTCAGATTATTCACTCCACTCCGAAAAGCAGAGTGGAAATGCCAAAGTGACAAAATACAGGAAAAAAAAGTGATCAAGGAATTAAGGACCAATGGAAATGGAATATTTGAATTCCTCCAATGGCAAATAACCCTTGCAAACCCTCCTCCATTATTTTGAATGTTTTTGATAATGTAGCACCATTTAACTGTCCATAAAAGAATCAAACTTTTCAAAAGTTTGCTTAAAATGAACTCAAAATTGGGATGGATCCATGACTGTTGACCTCTGACCTCTTCCAGCTTGTTGAAGCGCTCTCTGACCGGAGCCTCCATCTCCTGCTGCACCTGAGCTCGTAGCAGCTCCAACCGTTGAGGAGTCATCACCTGGACAACGGACACACACGCACGAAGAGACACAGTGACAATGTGGTCGTGGACACACACGTTTAAAAAACAAACAAACAAGGAGATCACAAAAAGTTGAATCAGTTCATCTGGACACAACATTTATTGAGAGAAACTTTCTTCACTCAGCTAAGTGACCTCTTCAGTCTCAACTGACTGCAGGTATCCCCACCCTTATAAACAATACAGTGGCATCAATGAAGGTTGAATCAGTTCATCTGGATACGTTTATTGAAGAGGTCACTTAGTTGCATGATGAATAAACGTTGTATCCAGAGGAACTGATTCACGTTCTTTGGTTTTGTGACCTGGATTATTGCGCATGCTTCAAGACCATACAGTGGGATAACGACCAAAAACAACAATCGGTTTCATATGCAAACTGCCGTGAGCATTAACTAGAGTTACAATGGCCATGTGTACTATTCACAGAGGATTTGGGAATGGCTGAAATCACAGCATTGTAATAATAAATCAATCTTATATATCTTATATACCGCTTTTCTAACACTCAAAGTCGCTTTACAATAAACGGCGGTGACTCAAGACAACAGATAAACATAACACAGACATACAGGGATGGATGGGAAGAGGGGGGCTAGGAGAGGGAGAAATGGCCGCCACACACAACGCCAGCAGTACTCTCCCACTTAAACAGACACAAAAGGACAAGAAAAACAAAAAGCAACAGCATTGTAAGATGGTGACAGATGTACTCTGTACGGACGCCCGACCAAGCCGGAGGTAACACAGGGATTCGAACCGGCGATCCCCGTGTCGGTTTGAAATTGTATTTCTATAGTAGAATTTTAACACTGGAGACTATGGCACCAGTGTGCCAACAAGGTGAATAAGGCGAGTTATGTTTGGTTCATCCAGTGTTCCTCCAGTTCTCCTGTGCTGAGATCAGCTGTGAATAATTTGCTGGCTTGCCAAATACAACCGATTTCTCATTCAACACTCATACCCGAATACATAATGTTTTGGTTCTGACACTATCGCTGCCTGATCTGACTCGACCATAGATGTGAGCTGCGCATGCACACAGCTGACTCAAGAGGGGGCAGTGACAAAAAGCAGCATTGGTCGAGTGAGTTTGAGAGTGAATGAGCGGGGATAGTGAGAACAAACATTTTCAATCACTGTAACCACGGCAGGTTCTTCATCATACAGTCAGAACTGTGCACAAAATGATTTTGGCTGACAGGTCCAGTAGTTTACAAGATTAACACACACACACACTACAAACACACACATGACCAAACACATAATCCCCTCCCGGCTACCACCTGGCAGAGATAATAATTAAAAATTAGAGAGTAATATCCAAGTTTAGTAGGCAAGTAAGATGTGAAGAGGACAAGAAAATGCTTTTGACAAGTCCGGTAAAATGTCAAATAATGTAGGAAATAAAGTAAGTTATGAGAGAATTTATTTAATAATAGGAATCTTCCGTGCTGTAGGGTTATAGAGAGACCTTTCTACTGCTACAACACACTAAAAAAGAAGCTTAATTTAGGCACCACTGGGAAAGTAAAAGAAGGCTCAAAATGCACAGGCAGAAGAGATGCCATCCTGACTTGGCACAGGTTTAGAGTAAATGATCCATTGGTCCTACCTGCAGTCGCAGCTCCTCCACCTCTCTGGTCTTGTCCAGGAGCTCTCCTCTGAGCTCAGCCAGCAACAGCTGCAGCTTCTCCTGCTGACTCTGTTTGTCACTTTGCTGGCGTCTCAGCTCACCCTGCGCCCGCGTAAACTCTTCCTGCAGCCTTCCAGGGGAACACATGAGGGATGAGATGTGAGGCGGATGTACACATGATGAAAAAAAAAAGGCTTTGCTGAAAACTCGAGTTCTAAAGATGGTCACATTCAATAAACTCATGAACTCTTAGTGATATATGGTGACCGACTAATCGCAAGCTCTGCCCACCCATAGTTACCGTTACTCCATCATTTTAACATCCTCCACAGTGGTAATGTCCCTACTATTTAACCAGCTACCTACCACAAGTTATACCTGAGCAAAGCACTACGTGCTTGACAGTTCATTACCCGCAGTAGGAGCCTGTGGTTGTATTTGGCAGTATTAGTATTTCTCATACTATTTATAATGGTATGAGAAGAGCTGGGAAATAAGATAAAAACAAATATCACAATATTTCTTTTGGATCCCCCCCCCCTTTTTCTCCCCAGTTGCACCCGGCCACTTACCCCACTCTTCCGAGCCGTCCCGGTCACTGCTCCACCCCCTCTGCCGATCCGGGGAGGGCTGCAGACTACCACATGCCTCCTCCGATACATGTGGAGTCGCCAGCCGCTTCTTTTCACCTGACCGTGAGGAGTTTCACCAGGGGGACATAGCACGTGGGAGGATCACGCTATTTCCCCCCAGTTTCCCCTCCCCCCTGAACAGGCGCCCCGACCAGCCAGATGAGGCGCTAGTGCAGCGACCAGGGCACATACCCACATCCGGCTTCCCACCCGCAGACACGGCCAATTGTGTTTGTAAGGACACCTGACCAAGCCGGAGGTAACATGGGGATTCGAACCGCCGATCCCCGTATTGGTAGCCAATGGAATAGACCACCATGCCACCTGGACGCCTCATATCACAATATGCTTCAATATTGATAATGTGATGATATTTTGGGGATGACTTGCTTTTAATAAGATATTTGGCATTTATACACAAGTTCATTTTGAAATTGATCTTTAGGAAGTTGGATATGATGACCAACCAGGTAGAGACATTCATTACTAATTTCACTCAGCTAAAACAGTCCAATAAATTCAGAAAATTGCATCACTTCACTGTAATGCAGCCTATAAGACCAGTAAGACAGCTTTTTATGCTATATCATGATATTGTGTTAACCGAAATCCCAGCCTCATATCACGACATCAATATTACATCAATATACTGTCCAGGTCTACATACGACTGTAAAAAGAAGTGTTTCTGAATAACAACATATATGCTTCAGGAAACTTCCCCCCCTAAATAAAAGTCCAAATAAAGAAGGAGACGAAAAGGGAGGGGAAATCAAATTCAGCAACCACTATTACCTGGTGTGTTCAGCCTTCAGGGTCTGGTAGTTGGTTTTGTGGTTCTCACATCTCATCCTCTCGTCAAGGAGCATCTTCTGAAGCTCCATCTCTGACCCTCCCGGCCCGGCAGAGCCCCCCAGCGAGGTTGCAGGCCTCCCAGCCCCAACTTCCAGGTTGGGGAAGAGGGGAGCCGCCTGGCCAAGGGCAGAGGTGTTCATCTCACCTCTTCAGGAATAAGGCACAAAGGTGGAGAAAAATAAATTGCTGAGTTAAAAAAAAAAAAACAAAAAAAAAACGTATGGACAGCTCGTGTCTGTGTACAATAAATAAGAACTACAGAAAAATGACAGCAAATTAAGGAGGTTTCTATTTGTTGAACACGACGTCCAGTAGACGAGAGCAGTCACCCGCTAAAAGGAGAGCCCGGAATGCCGCAAGCCGGTTCTCTAACGCGTGTATGTTGATCTCAGTAAGCAAAAACAGCTCTGCTGAGGTTGTCAGCGCTGCTATAATGGCTTGGAGACAGACCCCTGGCTAACTACTTATGAAG
Source organism: Lampris incognitus (assembly GCF_029633865.1). Classification (NCBI taxonomy): domain Eukaryota; kingdom Metazoa; phylum Chordata; class Actinopteri; order Lampriformes; family Lampridae; genus Lampris; species Lampris incognitus. Next base: position 8,136,196 of record NC_079213.1, read on the forward strand.
ACAGCCCCGTCTTGCCAAGCCAACACAACAAGCCTCTGAATCAGTCTCAAGTGATTAGTTAACTACCCTGGGCCCTGGCCGGGTCTGTTGTGGATACGCTGGAGTCTGAGGAGGACCGGGGGGGGGGGGGCTTGATTGTCAACACAGAGCATTTGACATTAAGCATCCTTTTCATCTCTGAAGCACTTATTTTATTCACTGAATTAGAACGAGCCAATCAGCAAAGAGCAAAAACCAGATGACACTGAATGCTGGCTGACAGTGAAGTGAATGATGAGATAGATTCATTCTTCAACTGACACGTAACCAAGGTCAGAAAGAAAGAAACAATGGAAAAGAAAGACTGGGCATCGTCAGAGGAAAGAGCACATGAACGGTAGTTAATTATTAGTCAGTGCACAACTAAAAATGAACTCAACAGACCTGAGATATGAAAAGATGCAGATTTCAGTCTGAAGGTGATTTTTGCTACTAGATAGATAGATACTTTATTGATCCCGAAGGAAAATTAAAGTATCGTTACAGCTCACATAATCCAAAGGCACAATATCACGAATACACACAATAGCAAGAGTATAAAGCAAAAATTATAGGGAATGTATATAAAATGTAAAGAACTAGACTAAATTTAAGTACTTGGCGCCATAAAATAAAATAGAATAAAGAGCTGTATATTTATATATAAAAGCAGGGTGGCTCAAGAGAATTGGTATAAAAATGAAGATAAAACCATAACGGATGTTACATTGAGGAAAAAGATGCAGCAGCATGTTCACATGTTTCGTTGTTGCACAGTTGTTGTATATTGCACGTAAAAGCAAGCTGACGGATGGACACGCCAATCAGCCAAAACATTAAAACCACTGACAGGTAGGCGAATAACGTTGATTATCTCTTTACAATGGTGCCTGTCAAGCAGTGGGATATATCAGGCAGCAGGTGAACAATCAGTTCTTGAAGTTGACGTGTTCGAAGCAGAAAAATGGGCAAGCGTTTGATCTGAGCGACTCTGACAAGGGCCACATTGTGATGGCTCGACGACCGGGTCAGATTATCTCCAAAACGGCAGGTCTTCCTGGTATGCAGTGGTAAGTACCTACCAAACGTGATACAATGAAAGACGACCGGTGAACCGGCGACAGTGTCGTGTCACCAAGGCTCACTGATGCATATAGGGAGCAAAGGCTAGCCCATCTGGTTCGATCCCACAGTAGAGCTACTTTTGCTCAAATTGCTGAAGAAGTTAATGCTGGCTATGATACGACAGGTGTCAGAACACACAGTGCATTGCAGCTTGCTGCATATGGGGCCGCAGACCGGTCAGAGTACCCATGATGACCCCTGTCCACTGCCAAAGGCGCCTACAATGGGCACATGAGCGTCAGAACTGGACCATGGGGAAATGGAAGAAGGTGGCCAGGTCTGATGAATCACATTTTCTTTTACATCATGTGGACGGTCGGGTGCGTGTGTGTCGTTTACCTGGGGAAGAGATGGCACCAGGATGCACTATGGGAAGAAGGCAAGCCAGCGGAGACAGTGTGATGCTCTGTGCAATGTTCTGCTGGGAAGCTCTGGGTCCTGGGCTCCTGGCATTCATGTGGATGTTACTTTGATGTGTACCACCTACATCAACATTGTTGCAGATCAGGTACACCCCTTCATGACAACGGTATTCCCTGATGGCAGTGGCCTCAGGTGGTTTTAATGTTTTGGCGGATCAGTGTATTGCATATAATCTAAGTAATAAATAAATGTACAGTAGAGGATATATGGGTCATCCTTGAAATAAATTATTCAGTACGACGGTATCTACTACTACTACTACTACTACTTTCGGCTGCTCCCGTTAGGGGACGTCACAGCGGATCATCCGTTTCCATCTCTTCCTGTCTTCTGCATCTTCCTCTGTCACACCAGCCACCTGCATGTCTTCCTTCACCACATCCAAAAACCTCCTCTTTGGCCTTCCTCTTTTCCTCTTCCCTGGCAGCTCCATCTTCAGCATCCTTCTCCCAACATACCCAGCATCTCTCCTCCACACATGTCCAAGCCATCTTAATCTTGCCTCTCTTGCTTCGTCTCCAAACCGTCCAACTTGAGCTGTCCCTCTAATATAATTGTTCCTAATCCTGTCCGTCTTCGTCACTCCCAGTGAAAATCTTATCATCTTCAACTCTGCCACCTCCAGCTCCGCCTCCTGTCTTTTCGTCAGTGCCACTGTCTCCAAACCATATAACATAGCTGGTCTCACAACAATCTTGTAAACCCTCCCTTTAACTCTTGCTGGTACCCTTCTGTCACAAATCACTCCTGACACTCTTCTCCACCCACTCCACCCTGCCTGCACTCTCTTCTACACCTCTCTCCTGCACTCCCCGTTACTTTGGACAGTTGACCCCAAGTATTTAAACTCATATGCCTTCATCCACTCCCACTCCTTGCATCCTCATCATTCCACTGTCTTCCCTGTCATTCACGCATAGGTATTCCATCTTGCTCCCACTGACTTTCATTCCTCTTCTCTCCAGTGCATACCTCCACCTCTCCAGGCTCTCCTCAACCTGCACCCTACTCTCACTACAGATCACAATGTCATCCGCGAACATCATAGTCCACGGAGACTCCTGCCTGATCTTGTCCGTTAACCTGTCCATCACCATTGCAAACGAGAAAGGGCTCAGAGCCGATCCTTGATGTAATCCCACCTCCACCTTGAACCCATCTGTCATTCCAACAGCACACCTCACCACTGTCACACTTCCCTCATACATGTCTTGCACTACGTCTCTTCTCTTCTTTTCCCATTTAAAAGGGAAATAAACAGGCTTTCCAACGGTATAAAATGTATTGCCAAGAAGCATTGTTACAACAAAGAAGTAATCTACCAAACACAAATTTCCTTACTTTTTGTGCTAAGTGTATATATATATATATATATATATATATATATATATATATACATAATGGCAGTTAATGCCGTTGCTTCAGCGTCCAGTATGTAATCCAGCAGCTCATCCATGACTTTGTCCTGACCATATCAATTATATTATGAAACCATTTCATTTTATGTGGGAGTACGGTGTAATGTTTTAAAAATTCCTTTTTTAATCTAATCTGTTCATCAACCCTCATTCCTGTTACTTGCTTTTATCTAACATTGACGTTTGTCTTTTTTAGCTTTCATCTTATTGTTTGTAAAGCACTGTCAGGAATCAGGAACAATCTATTGTCATCCCATTCATGTACTTGCATACACAAAAGAGAGGAAATTTCGTTTCTTCTTTGCAAACCTTGTTTTCAAATGGTGCTATATTAACAAGTTAGTATTAGTAGTAGTGGTGGTACTAGTCGAAGTAGTTATAATACAACGTGAAGCATGCAGTTTGCTTCACCAGCCAAACTAATACATAAACGGGGCACAAGGTAACATACGGATTAAATCACCGTTAACTTTTCAACGTTAAACCCTAATCGAGACATTTCAATGTACCAACACCGCCACCAAGTCGCTTAGGAGCTTTAGGAGGTTGAAAATGTGAAAACTCACTCGTTTAGTTGACATGTTTTCAAATGTGGCGCCCTCTGTTAGCCAGCTAGCGTGGCTAACGGGTTAGCGTTAGCATTAGTTTTTTTTTCTTTTTTTTTCAGCGGAGCCTTTGCAACAATGCTAACATTAGCACGGCGTCATTATTATAAAAATGCGTCACCAGTTTTCAGGAAACTTCAAGCCGTTTAAAACAACCTTCATCCAGGAAGCGATTCGACGGCGGAAACTGTCGGCGAACCGTGAAAAGGTCGAGCGCCAACGCTTCTTCGTTTGTTTTCTTCGGCTGCTACTTCTTCTTCCTGGTGTCTATTGTCGGGTGGCAAACGACGAAACGGCGCATTACCGCCACCAGCTGGTATGGCGTGTGGATCAGCGTGTCTATTATTCAGTCAATAATGGATGGATGAAAGTCAAGTCAATTTTATTTGGATAGCCCAGTATCACAAATTACAAATTTGCCTCAGTGGGCTTAGCAGCAACACAACATCCTGCCCTTGGACCCTCTCATCGGATAAGGAACAACTCCCTAAAAAAAAAAAACCCAAAACCTTTTAACAGGGAGAAAATTAGGAAGAAATCTCAGGGAGAGCAACAGAGGAGGGAGCTCTCTCCCAAGACGGACAACGTGCCATGGATGTTGTGTTTACACAATTTATAGAATACAATATTCAAAGAGGATAAACAGAATTATAATGGACTTATAAAATTAGTACACTTAGAGAGCCACGAAACCGGAGTCCAATTCTATGTAGTGCAATCCTACATGGCTAAAAAACATGATTCTGATAAATAAATACAAACTTCACAATTTAATGATTTCCCAAAAACCCCTCTTCAGCTCGTTTCTATGCCTTTACCACTCATTGACTCCGTAAACACGTCTCTCTTCTCTATATGATGAAACTATTCAGTACGTAGTCCATCAGTTTGGCCTGTTATGGGGTCTTCCTTGTTAAAAGATCATGTCGAGGCAGTACCTTCTGGACACACCAGTGCAATGTTATCTTTTTTTAAGAAGAACAATAAGAAACCTGAACGTGACTTTTCTCTTTCCTTGTTAGTGGTGAGAGCCCCCACCTGTCGTGCAAGAGGAAGGGGCGTTTATAAATGAGTGGCAACCTCCGAGAAAATAAATTTGAACAAAGAATTTATCTCCTACAGACACCAGAGGTGCAGCTCTGAAGCTAACCCAGCAGCACCTGGACCTGCCTGGAGAAAAGTTAAATTTCCTCTCGAGAAAGAGTTTCCTCATGTAACTGAAGATTACACCGGTTGACAACAGCAAATTTATTTGTTTTTAATAAATCATACATGTACATATCAAAAGCCATGCCATTTCAGCTCTATATTCCCCATATCAACATGTACATGCCCAAAGGCAATGGCAGATACAAGTCTATCATTATTTAGATAGATCAGCACAAGTGCAGTTTGAATGGCCCACCAATCAGTTCCTGTCAGTAACAGCAGTGTTATTACACATTTCTTCATCTCAAAGACAGGATGTCATTAACAACTTAATATCTACTTAGACCTCTGATACATCCAATTCATATCAAAAACCCAACAACTGCTGCGCTTCCTTTCATTCATACTGCATGGTGTTGGATTAAAATACCGGAGGCGTCCGGGTAGCATAGCGGTCTATTCCATTGCCTACCAACACGGGACTCGCCGGATCGAATCCCTGTGTTACCTCCGGCTTGGTCAGGCGTCTCTACAGACAGAATTGGCCGTGTCTGTGGGTGGGAAGCCGGATGTGGGTATGTGTCCTGGTCGCTGCACTAGCGCCTCCGCTGGTCGGTTGGGGCGCCTGTTCAGTGGAGGAGGGGTAACTGGGGGGAATAGCGTGATCCTCCCATGCGCTATGTCCCCCCTGGTGAAACTCCTCACTGTCAGGTGAAAAGAAGAGGCTGGCAACTCCACATGTATCGGAGAAGACATGTGGTAGTCTGCAGCCCTCCCCGGATTGGGGGGGGGGGGGGGTTTGGCACCAGGATGGCTTGGAGGAGTAGGGTAATTGGCCAGATACAACTGGGGAGAAAAAGGGGGGGGGGTCTAAATACCAGTATTGAAACAGTAACTGGAGTCAAGCGGACTTGAGTGTAAGATAATTTCATTGTGATCTCCCCCATGTCTGAAATGGTCTACTGAGGAAAAAATGGGACAGACATATATGAAGAGGTAATACGGAGCTGCAGACACAGGGAGATCATGCAAACTCTACACAGAGGATGACCCGGGATGACTCCCAAGGTTGGACAACCCCGGGGCTCGAACCCAGGACCTTCTTGCTGTCAGGCGACTGCGCTAACCACTGCGCCACCGTGCCACGAGGGCATGGTGACATCAGGTGAATCAGCCGTACTTAATTTTCCCTAGGTGTGAATGTGTGTGTCGGCCCTGGGTTGGACTGACGGCATGTCCAGGGTGTCTCTCTGCCTGCCGCCCAATGACTGCTGGGATAGACTACAGCATCCCTGCAACCCTGAGTAAGGATAAGTGGTTTGGATAATGAATGAATGAATATGGAGCTGTCGTGGATGCAGTTTTAACCCTGTAAAACATCCTTCATACTGACCAAGCAAATGATAAGTTGCTCGAGTTATTTTTCTCCTAACAAGTACAAATTAGTGCAAATGAAGTGAGATAATTTCCTTTGTTCCAGGAATTTCTAGAAACAAGTAAATATCTTGAAACGAAGCCGAATACGGAAAATTCCAACTCAAGCATTGGGGAGAAAATGCTTGATTAACAAAATCTTTTTGAAAGAAACCAATATGTATTGGAAGCAAGTAAAAACATCTCACCCATCAGCAGGCAGTTCGCTTTGTTTAAGAACAATAATCATTGGAGAATACACTGAAGAGTAACGCATGGCTTTACTCCCCACTGCCAAATTAAAACAAAACCAAAACGGACCTTCTCCCTGTCCCTACAGACACAATAGGCCGTGTCTGTGGGTCTGGGGTGGGGGTGGAGCAGTGATCGGGACGGCTTGGGAGAGTGGGGTAACTGGCCTGATACGACTGAGGAGAAATAAAAAGGGGAGGGGCAAAAACAAAGGATCTTCTCCGAAAGAACAAGTCGTCACCCATAAACATGGGTGGATGGATTCTGATGGAAGTTCATTTAATAATGTTAGCAATAACACTGAACTGTGCCGAAAATAAAATTTGATTAAAGTATTTACCCGAGCAATTAAGAAATAAGACACCAGGCCCAAAACACAACTTATAAACCACAATTCATTCAAAACTGCAACAACATGAAAAGAGCCATTCTCAAAACACATGTACAGTTTGGTTAAGGTATTCATTATATATCATTAAAAAAACAGCTATTTTACAAAACTAATCTGTCAATAAATTCAGTGGAAAAAATATCTATTCATTTAAATGAAAACAAAAAAGATTAAATATATGAAAATAAGTTAAAACTATACAGCGAATGCAACACACAAATTTTTGTATACCAGATAATGAGTCCACCTTTCGGAGTGCACATCTCGTATTGTCTTTCCTGCAGACCGCAAAACGCCAGACTGAAGACTTCAGCTCGAGCTTCAAGGAGAGACAAGAACAGGACAGAAAAAATAAGGTCAAGATTTAGGACTCCTTGTTGGAACAAAAGAAAAATACAAACAAGGGAAGCTTCTAGAAATGGTGTCAGATTTGAGAAGAGTCCATTTTCACAAGATTTTCATTGGGAGTGACAAGGACAGGATTAGGAACGAGCATAATAGAGGAACAGCTCAGGTTGGACGGTTTAGAGACAAAGCAAGAGAGACAAGATTGAGATGGCTTGGACATGTGTGGAGGAGAGATGCTGGGTATATTGGGAGAAGGATACTGAATATGGAGCTGCCAGGGAGGAGGAAAAGAGGAAGGCCAAAGAGGAGGTTTATGGATGTGGTGAGGGAGGAGATGCAGGTGGCTGATGTGACAGAGGAAGATGCAGAGGACAGGAAGAGATGGAAACGGATGATCCAATGTGGCGACCGCTAACGGGAACAGCCAAAAGTAGTAGTAGTAGTAGTAGATTTGAGAAGAGTCCATTTACCTGTCAGCTGCATCCTGGCCCGCCGTGGTAGGGCTATCTGGCCTGTTTGATCGCAGTTTGCTTGTATCTGGAAGAAGACAGACATCCCCAATCAGAGATAAGCTAGCAGGAGGCAGAGCAGGATGAAAGGTGTTTGACGAGTCCTGTGTGCTCAAACTGGTGGTAAAACTGATCTGTATGGTTGATGAGATATGCTCAGAGGAATTTACACTTGAGAGCAAGAATAGAGCAAGAGATAGAGGATGGCATTAGCATAAATAAATACACATGGTTTAAAGAGGAATTGTACTTGGTCAATTACCCCACTCTTCCGAGCCATCCTGATCCCGGTCACTGCTCCACCCCCTCTGCCAATCCGGGGAGGGCTGCAGACTACCACGTGTCTCCTCCGATACATGTGGAGTCACCAGCCGCTTCTTTTCACCTGACAGTGAGGAGTTTCACCAGGGGGACATATCACGCTATTCCCCCCAGTTGCCCCTCACCCCCGAACAGGCGCCCCGACCGAGATTCAAGATTAAAGAGTTTTATTTGTCACATACACACAAGTACAAGTCCCGAGTGCAGTAAAATGGGAAAAAAAAGGTACGAGCTCCGAAATGAAATGTGCAAACAACAAAGTACAACAGGTACACACGCATTCCAATTTGCAATATACAATTTACAATCAACAGCTTAAGAACTCTCTGTAAAAAGAAAACAGACAGCACAATATATACAGTAATATAACATATGCACATACATTGCTCCGGGAACCGCCACATCCGGGGCGTGAACCTGGATCTCCCGCACCACGGGCGACAACGTTAACCAGTCGACTAAAGGGTCTGACACAAAGCACTTAAAAAATAGAAAGCTGAGGTATATGTGCTGAAATATGAGGTATGTATGTACTGACACCAACGTAGCGAATTCGGAGGGCAACCACAGGAATCGAGCAGAGGAGGCGCTAGTGCAACGACCAGGACATACCCACATCCGGTTTCCCACCCACACACACGGCCAATTGTCTGTAGGGACGCTCGACCAAGCCAGAGGTAACATGGGGATTCGAACCAGTGATCCTAGAATAGACCGCTACGCTACCCGGACACCCCTTCCCCTGTAAGTTTGATATGACTGACAGAAAATGTTTTTGAAACTAGAGTTACGGTGGTACGGCTTGGTTGGAAACGGATATAATGGTTGGAAAGGTCTCCAGCAAAATCTGTTGGTTAGAAGGTGAACGCACTATTGGAAAGCAGCAGGTCTGAGGTCAGTGTTCTTTACCCTTATTGTACGTAGAGTGACGTTCAACACTTGAAGCTTCCAACTATCACAAGAGCTTTGATAAAACTTTGATATCATGTACTTTAATTTATTTTGTTGTTGTTGAAATGTGCCCAGTATTCCAAGGCTGTAAGAATCAGTAGCCAAGCGAAACAACGTTTTTGGCAGAGTGCAAACACTTTGATATTATTCATTTTAATTTCTTTTTGTTATTGTTGAAAACACATCGTTCCAAGACTATACACTGTCAGATTCTTTGTAAAACTCACCCAGTTGTTTATTTTTTCTTAAATGTGTGTTATATAAATGACTTACTTATTGAAACACATTACATCAGCATTTAGCACTGACTTAATGTCGGGCCCTGTGGAATCTGTGTTATTGCTTTTTTAAATTCTCGATTCCATCGGTGATTCTGTTATCACAGAAACTACAGGGCCCTACCTTAACGCTGCCATCAATCTGTCACTGGCCCGTGCTGGGCCCCCGTCAAAAAAGACACTTGCCACCAGGCCAAACAACCTTTCTGGGGGAAACCAAACTTTTGTAGATTTTTGTCTTGCTCAAGGGTATCTCAGTGGTGGTTATCAAGAGAAGGGAGAACACTATTCCTACCTTGGATCCAGCGGATCTGTGTTGCAGGGCCATAGCCCTGCTCGTTCTTTGCAGCGATGCGGAAGACGACGGCTGGCCGGTTGGGTGTGGAGCAGTCGATCTGTGCATTATCCAGATGGCTGGAGTTAACTGTGCAGCAAGTCTTGGTGCCACGGTAGATGCGGATGAAGGCCATCTGGCCAGGTCCCTCAGAGCTGCTCAAACGGCTCTTCTTCACTGCCAGATACATGGAGTACTCCAGGATTTTCCCTGAGGGAGAGGGCGGGGCTTCCCATGTAATGTGGACAGAATCATTGGCCTACAGTGAGAGGAGGAGGAGCCACGGCAGAAAACAGGAAGAAGGGACAAGGAAACAGAGGTGAGTTGGGGAAAAGACTGCAGTCATTGGACTACTGGTCCAATAGGTATGTGAATGAATATTAACTCATCAATGAAAACCAAATCCAATACATCATGACAAGATACAACACTAACAGTGCCCAAAACAAACACACACACACACACACACACACACACACACACACACACACACACACACACACACACACAGACACACACAAAAGACCCACAAGCATCTAGGAGGACAGTCATACTCGACCTCGAGTGACCGCCGATGATGACGACTATATACTCTGTACTTCACCTTGGTGATTCTGACAGCAGAGGGCGCCCCAGGGAAGCCGGGCTGGCAGGTCTTGAACTCACTGATGGGGCTGAAGTCTCCCTGGCCACAGCAGTTGATGCCCGCCACCCTGAGGCGGTAGCTGTGGCCTGCAGCCAGCTCCCTCTTCTCCCTGCCCTCATAGTCCTGAGGCCCCGGAAGCTTCCGCTGGATGGAGGACAGGTGATTTATTAAGTTTTATCCCTGCTGACTTGTCCATTACATATCGACTCTGTCCATCTTTTCTCAGTGGTTTCTCCGTTTACGCCCATTTCATTGCTCTTATTCATTTGTTTGTTTTTACTGTATTAGTTGTTCAGCACTTAATGACTTTATTTTAAGAAAGACACAAAAAAAGACAAAGAAATGAAAGAAATTCCAGAAAATGGAGATAGGAAATGACAGACTTCTTTGTTCATAGATTTCAACCTGAAGCGAATTTTTGCCACTACATCTTTGTTCTGGCACCTTTTCAGGCAACCTCTCGACTAGGGGTGCGGGGTATATGAAGTAGACGGTATAAATGATATAAATTTGGCCTACAGTAGAGATTTGGACTCTACCAACCAATCGCGATAACGCCTGTTGATGACGTCATCGTATCTGCTTCAGTGTGACAATGGCTTCAAGCACAGAGACCAAGGAGCAGGAGGAGCTGGTTAAAAAAAAAACGGTGCTACGTCAGCAATTTGGACTTGGTTCGGATTTTAAAAGTCGGCTAGTGAGCAGAAAAATGTCATTCGCAAGATGTGTCGAATGACAGTGCCTGCAAACAAAGGTAACACGAGCAATTTGTTCTACCATATAAAAACAAAACATGTCTTCGAGTATGAGGAGAGCCAGAGGATGCGCTCAACTCAAACGCCCAGTCAGTCTCCGAACACAGGAGGAAGAAAAAAGTTTGCCCTACTACCCGACCGCAGACCTCTATTGCGCAAGCTTTTTCGAAGAGTACTCCCTATGATAAAAAGAGTAAGTGTTGGACTGACGTTACAAAAGCCATTACGATACACTTATGCAAAGACATGGTCCCTTTCCAAACAGTGGAACGCAGCGGGTTTAGAGACATGATCAAAACCCTTGATCCACGACACGTCGTGCCGAGCCGCAAGTACTTTAATGAGACAGAAATGCCCAAACTGTATGGCCAGCTCCGAGAGAAAGTTGAAAAAGACCTCCGTGAATTAAAGTGTTTCACAACTACTACGGACTTGTGGTAGAGTCGCACCATGGAGCCTTATATCAGCCTCACGAAGCAAGTGAACTGGAGTAAACACCAAAGTTTAGTGTTTGTGTTTGCAGCTTGATTTTAATTTGAAATACGCTGGTTTTTTTTCTTAACTGAAAAGATGCTAAGTGTACTTTAAGTATTTCTTTCTTAAAAAATATCTGCAACTTGAGAAATTTGGTGCTGAGTAACACTTTTGCACGATAGAACAAAAGCCTGTTGTACTTGAAGTAGTGTTATTTAGAGTATCTATTTTATTTTTGTGTTCTTTAAGATGTAGAAAAATTAGTGTTTTGTAACTTTTGCACTATTTTGCATTACAGAAAACAACCTGTTGTACTTGAAGTACTGTTTACAATATCTAGTTTATCATTGTGTTCTTGAAGTGAGAAATTATTGATGGCAACCTTTTCACTGTTTTTGCAATTTGCATTATAGAAAACCTCTTTTACTTGAAGTACTGTTTACAATATCCACTTTATTTTTGTGTTCTTGAAGAAGTGACCAATTGCTGTTGACAACATTTTCACTATTTTGCATTATAGAAAACAGCCTGTTGTACTGTTTTTATTTAAAATATCAGCAATGTTATTTGTCTTCGTTTGCACTATTTTGCACCATAGAGTGGTGAGTTTTAATTTTGAGTTTTGAGATCTGCACAATAAATGTTCTCAAAATTATATCTGTTTTTGTTTTTTTTTTGTTGTTTTTTATTTATTTTCTATCAATTTAGCTTTGCTAAGGGACTATATAACCCATTCAGAAACACTTCCATTATAATTTTCACACTTAAGTTTATATTGCGCTATATACTGTTACCGTGAAGGGATTCAATTTATACCGCGATATGAATTTTAGGTCATATCGCCCAGCCCTACTCTCGACCCTGCCAGAGTGGCATCTCCAGCACGGCGAGCCTGGCGGGCACAATAAACTGTACGGGCAGCATCTGACCGACTCATCAGTGTAACTACACACAAACCTACTTGCTCTAGGAACCCAAACAGAAACGCACCTCATCAATGAAATAGCACATGCACACATTAACGGGACGTGGCGCAGGAGTCAGCGGAGGTGGAGACAGGGATATGAGTGACCTCATCGATAGCAGCATTTGTGCGCACACAACTAGTATATTACCTTGTTATGCAGCGTCGCATTACAAATCCAAAGTTATCAAGCAGTATACAATCACTGTGGTCTGCAACTGTAATAACGCATCATCCAAAGCAACATTTCAGAGCAGGGAAACCCACTGCTTTCTGGGCCTTAACGTACAGCAAAAATAACACACCTTGTAATAATGCAAAACAGACTCACCAGTGATGTTCACTGCTTGGAAAGAAAAGATGCGCAACAATCTTTCATCTGGGCAAACTTGTCCATAACTTTTCTGTCCAAGTCCACCAATCCATGAATAGAATTCATTTTGTACTTGGCCAACTACCCCACTCCTCCGAGACGTGCCGGTCGCTGCTCCACCTCCTCTGCTGATCCGAGGAGGGCTGCAGACTACCACATGCCTCCTCTGATACATGTGGAGTCGCCAGCCGCTTCTTTTCACCTGACAGCGAGGAGTTCGCCAGGGGGACGTATCGCATGGGAGGATCACGCTATTTCCCCCCGGTCCCCCCACCCCCCCGGACAGGTGCCCCGAGCGACCAGAGGAGGCGCTAGTGCAGTGAGCAGGACACACACCCACATCCGGCTTCCCACCTGCAGACACGGCCAATTGTGTCTGTACGGACGCCCGACCAAGAGGTAACACAGGGATTCGAACCAGCAATCCCCATGTTGGTAGGCAACGGAATAGACCGCCACGCTACCCAGACACCCCCACATTTTCAACTGTTGGTATACCAAATGCATTTAATCTCTGTTGCCCCATGGTGTTGTGTGTACGTCTTACTACTTTTCAATGTTGAAAAATGTCTCTGCACGCTGATACCGTAAACAACATTTACTAAATGTCTTGACGTATGTAATTCTATTATTTTTATTGGCTGCTCTGCTCCGCATGTGGCCCACATGACGTGCCCCACAGCTCATTACTGAAAGCACATTGAACACAGTGTTTTCAACTGCTCACTTGGTTAAACGAATGCTGACGGGCCGGCCCCATGCTCACCAAATGAAGACTGCTAGGAGAGGTACTGACCTTTACACAACAGGTACAGGAAGACTTTTGGAACGTATCAGACAGTGCTCATACGTCATAAATGTGCAACAACGTTAGTTATGAAGAAAAAAAAAATTACTTGTTACACTGAATTATTGATCATGTCCTGCACTGGTGACATCTGGTGGGGCTAGGCTCCACCCCCCCCACCCCCCAAATGCTGCTGTCAAATCAGTGGAATTATGAGGACAAATTTCTGTGGTAATGTGTCTATACAGTAGTGTGGAGCCTGTAGTTGGCGCCACTGGTCAAACCAATGCATTGAGAGAGGAGCCAATCCTGATTAAACTGGTCCAAAATGACACACCAGTGAAACTTTGGTTACTTAATAACCCATCCACCCATTACCCAAGCTGCTTATCCTAATTGGGGTCATGAGATGCTGGAGCCTATCCTAGCAGTCATTGGGCGGCAGGCGGTGAGACACCCTGGACAGGCCGCCAGTCCATCACAGGGCTGACACACACATTCAAACCTAGGGACAATTTAGTATGGCCAACTCACCTGACCTACATGTCTTTGGACTGTGGGAGGAAACCGGCACAACCGGAGACACAGGGAGAACATGCAAACTCCACACAGAGGACGACCCGGAACGACCCCCAAGGTTGGACAACCCCGGGGCTCGAACCCAAGACCTTCTTACTGTGAGGTGACCATGCTAACCACTGCACCACCGTGCTGCCCCTTACTTAATAATAGCCTGGTTAAAAACAGTGAACCGTCCATCCATTCCATCCATTATCCAAACCACTTATCCTGCTCTCAGGGTCGTGGGGATGCTGGAGCCTATCTCAGCAGTCATTGGGCGGCAGGCGGGGAGACACCCTGGACAGGCTGCCAGGCCATCACAGGGCCAAAATGACACACCAGTGAAACTTTGGTTACTTAATAACCCATCCAGCCATTATCAATTCACCCAAAATAGTGAACTGATTTTTTAAATTGACAAAACAAAAAATTATGCCAAAAATCATTTAAATCATCTAATTCTTATAATAAAGCTGAATTAATTTTTGGTTTTTTACCTCTTTATTGCTTGTGGACCGGCTGTTGCTGGCAGTGGACCCCTGGTTACTGTCCGGCGGGAGATAGTAATGGCTGACTTCAGAAAAAAGGGTTTTGAACACCCCAACATCAAACCACATCAAGTTCTCCGGCTCTTTTAGGACCTACAGGCAACACAATCAGCTCTCATCTCTCTGTTGCCATCATCAATCAAACATCATTTGTCTTTTAAACATAAAACTGCACTGTGCCTTATATGAGAACAGGTAAAATTTGTAGAATTTTATCTTTTTAACAAGAAGCATGTACCTATTCATAGAATCATAGCACAAGAAAGAGAGTGTGTGTATAGATATGAAGCCGCTTAGGGGAAGGGCCAAGTGCATGCATGTGTGTAAATGTGCATTTGCATGTGCTGATGGTCAGATCGATTTACACCAAAGCTGTCCAAACTATGTGAAGAACAACTTTAAAAAAAAAAATTCTGACCCAGTTTTTAGGCGCGTTGTGCTCAGTTTGTTGGTCCACTGTGACAGGTTCGACACCTATTGAAGGCAAAGAAGAGAAGAGCAACAATGGTAAAACTTTTTGAACCCAAACATATCTCTTTTACCAGTTTTACTAGTCTGGTTCACACGGCTGATAAGAAATGTCACCTTGAAGATTTATGCTAGGAGGAACATCACCTGGCTGTTGCTGAGGTGCTCTCATCTCCCCTCTTGCTGTCATTTGGGAAGACACCGTTGCGTCTGGCTGCCGTTCAGGAGCTACAGTCAACAACCAACCCAGAGGGGGGAAAGGAGTCAAAAGGTCAATGAGTCCAGGTTGTTGCAGGGGCAACAATAAAACAGTGGTCACTTTACCAAAGACTTACAGCGGCACTTTCTCTCTGTGTCTGCTTTAGTCTCTCGCTCCGAGCCCCGCCCTCGTTCTGGGTGGCGTTCTGACGAGTCATGTGACCCCCCCAAGGGCATGTCCTGCTGCACAGCTGGTTTGAACTGAAAAAGAGGAGGGAGAGGAGGCCGTTCCGTTCAAGTGAAAGACTTTACTGGTCCAATATGGAAGAAACTTGGTTAGAGCGATACATGACACACAAAGAAACAGAAACAAAAAAGCAAAGAAGATCCCCCCCCCCCCCGTTTTCCTCCCCAATTGTACTTGGCCAATTACCCCACTCTTCCGAGCCGCCCCGGTCTCTGCTCCACCCCCTCTGCTGATCCGGGGAGGGCTGCAGACTACCACATGCCTCCTCCGATACATGTGGAGTTGCCAGCTGCTTTTCACCTGACAGTGAGGAGTTTTGCCAGGGGGACTTAGCGCATGGGAGAATCACACTATTCCCCCCAGTTACCCCTCCCCCCTGAACAGGCGCCCTGACCGAACAGAGGAGGCGCTAGTGCAGCAACCAGGACACATACCCACATCTGTCGTCCCACCTGCAGACACGGTCAATTGTGTCTGTACCGACCAAGCCAGGGGTAACACGGGGATTCGAACCAGATATCCCCGTGCTGGTAGGTAACAGAATAGACCGCCACACTACCTGGACGCCCAAGAAGATATTTAAATGACATTGTTGCTCATTGCTGAGTTGTTCTTAAATTGCATTTTTATCCCTGACGGCCTGGGACCGAATCCCATCCGAAAATATCTGGCTAGTGTCTCCACTATTCTTTCTTCCTCTCAACTATCCTGCTACCATACAACAGTCCATTAAATGAAAAGAAAATGAACAACTGAATGTGTAGGAGACAAACGAGGAAGCATAGGCATGAGTTTATCTGTTAAAAGTTTTTTACTTTATTTTTGATTTTCCCCTTTTTCTCCCAATTTAGTAGCCAATCGATCCCTATTTTAGTTGAAACTCCCACCCTCGTACTGTACGCGTTCGCCAACTGCATCTCTCCGGCCGGCAGTCTCGAAGGAGACGCCTCGCCACTTTCGTGACAAGGTGAATCCAGGCCGAACCACTGCTTTTTCCGACACACACAGAGACGCATTCATGTGACGAACACAAGCTGACTCCGCCTAGCTCCCGAAGACAGCGTTGCCAATAATTGCTGCTTCATCGAGTCCAGCCATAGTCGGATCTGACGAGACCGAGCCGCGAACCCCGGTCCCCAGTGGGCAACTGCATCGACACAAAGCCGATGCTTAGACCGCTACACCACCGCGGACCCGATCTGTTAAAAGTTTAGCGGGTTTATGGCCCAGGAAGTTACACATATTTATGAATGAATGAGAACTTCAGACTGACTGGTTCAGGCTGCAGTCGTCTGAACATGCAAGGACAGCCTCCAGTGATCCCACTCATGGGTCAATGGAGCCGTCTTTGAAACTCTGGGCTCTCAAAGAAACAGGCCATAGACATCAATGAAGGTAAATGGACTGCATTTACATAGCGCTTTTCTAGTCAACCCACCACTCAAAACGCTTTACAGTGTATACCTCACATTCACCCATTCACACACTGATGGCGGAGGCTGCCATGCAAGGTGGCAATCTGCTCATCAGCAGCAGTTAGGGGTTCAGTGTCTTGCTCTAGAACACTTAGACACGCTCTCCGCAGGAGCCGGGGATCGAACCAGTGACCTTCCAATTACCAGATGACCCACTATGCCGCCCCATAGCAGGTATCAGTGATCTTAACATTTATTCATTTCATGAAATATAAATGACTCCAAAAAAAAATCAAATCAAATAAAAAAATCAAATGAGGATTTAAATGTTCACCCATCCATCCATCCATTATCCAGGCCGCTTATCCCAATCGGGGTTGGGGGATGTTGGAGCCTATGCCAGCAGTCATTGGGCGGTAGGCAGGGAGACACCCTGAACAGGCCACCAGGCCATCTCTCACAAACTCTCACACACACACACACACACCACCTAGGGACAATTTAGTATGGCCGATTCACCTGACCTACATGTCTTTGGACCGTGGAAGGAAAGCAGAGCACCCGGAGGAAACCCATGCAGACACGGGGAAAACATGCAACCTTCACACAGACGACGACCTGGGACGACCCCCAAGGTTGGACTACCCCGGGGTTTGAACCCAGGACCTTTTTTAATAATGACAAAAAAAACTATTTTTATACCAAGCAATCTAGGTCCAGGTTCCCAGTTCAAGCAGGGACTTTCATTTAGTGCATTTACATCTAAATGAACTTTTATGTGGTTACAGGTATTGAACAAATGTTCTGAAAGTGACTTAGCCAATCGCATAAGAGTACAGGTACAATGGCTGTGTATGCACATTGTGGTTATAGACATGAAACGCATTAAATGAGGCACGTTTACCAGTTTTAACGCTTTTTCTTTGTCTGTCTGGGTGTCTTCACCCACAGGCTGAGAGGACTGGACACCTGTGGAAAGAAAGCACAGTAAGAACAACATGAGAGAAATGTCAGGGAGGTTGTAAAGCAGACGTAAATCAAAACTGAGATTTTACCAAAATTGAACTTAAAAACTACAGACTTTTTACTGGCAGTTAGGATTAACTATATAGTCCAATTTTATAACTGAGAAGAGAAGAAAATATACTGCATGAAGTGCGGACCAGTCAGAAGCTGGGTATGGATAGTGGGATGATTTCTCATTAGAAAACAAAATGCAAATCAGGAACTTTGAATAAACTTTAGGATGTCAAAAACACAACTTATGATTTAAGGCAGACATATTTACACAGTTCCACTTCTTGTAAAGAAAAGCTGTCTCAAATGCATTTTTGTACTGGTAGCCAAATAAAAAAAGTAAGTCACTTGACATGCATTTTATTTTGGAAGCAACGTCGGATGCTCTATTAAGCAGGGGAAAACACACAGCATTTTTTTTTTACATGTAAAATAAGACAGGTTACATGAACAAACAAGGGATGCATGGCGTTTACAGTATTCTGGACCGATGAAGGCCTCGAGTATTGGAACTATACTTTAAGACACCAGTAAACCTTTAAAGAACCCACAGACACTCAGACATAAAAAGACAGAGGGGGTTGCTGGGTAATATCCTAATCCTCTCACTTGCTTGATTTTCAGGCGTTCTGTCGCTCGCCTCCATGTCAGCTGGAGCAATAGTCATGGTTGGTGGATCGGTGGGGGGAGGGCTGGGGAGCGATACTGGCTGAATTTGAAGGATGTAGCACTCCGCTGCAGCCAGGGGACGCCAGGCCACGTGGAGCACACTGACCGTGGACTTGACAAGTAGCACTGCATCAGGGGTGGCGGGTCGATCTGAACAAAGTATAAATATTGAGTGCTATTAGTAGTAGTAGTAGTAGGATAAGTACTGCACATATACTGATGAGACAAAACTTTGTGACCATTCACAGGTGAACCAAATAACATTCATCATCTCCAAACAAGGGCACATGTCAAGGTCTGGACAGATTAGATGGTAAGTGAAAAGTCAGTTCTCATAGTCAACATGCTGGATGCAGGAGAAATGGGCAGGAGAGTAAAGACCTGAGCGACTTTGACAAGGACAAAATTGCTATGGCCATATGACTGGGTCAGAGCATCTCTGAAACAGCAAGGCTTGTGGGGTGCTCCCGGTCAGCAGTGGGGAGTACCTACAGACAGTGGTCCAAGGAGGGACAAATCACAAACCGGCAACAGGGTGTTGGGCGCCGAAGGCTCATAGATGTGTGAGGGCAACAAAGGCTATCCCATCTGGTCTGAACCGACAAAAGGTCTACTGTAGCACAAGTCACAAAAATGTTTTAAAGATGGTTATGGGAAGAATGTGTCACAACACACAGTGCATTGCACCCTGCTGCATATGGGACTGCGTAGCCGCAGACTGGTCGAAGTGCCCATGATGACCCCTGTCCACTGTCAAAATGGCTACAATGGCCACGCGAGCATCAGAACTGGACCTTGGATCAGTAGAAGAAGGTTGCCTGGTCCAATGAGTCCCATTTTCATTTAGATCACATGGATGGCCGTGTACGTGTGCGCCGTTTACCTGGGGAAGTGATGACACCAGATTGCACTGTAGGAAGATGACAAGCCGGTTGAGGGAGTATGACGCTCTGGACAATGTTCTGCTGGGAAACCCAGGGTCCAGCCATTCATCTGGACATCAATTTGACACGTGCCGCCTACCTAAACATCGTTGCAAACCAGGCACACCTCTTCATGGCAATGGTATTACCTGATGACAATGGCCTCTTTCAGCAGGACAGTGCACCCTGCCACACTGCACACAGTGTTTTGGAAAGGTCTGAGGAACATGATGAAGTGTTCAAGGTGTTGCCCTGGCCTCCAAATTCTCCAGATCTCAATCCAACTGAGCATCTGTGGATGTGCTGAACTGACAAGTCCGATCCACGGCGGCTCCACCTTGCAACTTACAGGACTTGAAGGCTCTGCTGCTAATGTTTTGGTGCCAGATACCACAAAGAGTCCATACCTCAGTGGGATGGCGCTGTTTTTGGCAGCACACGGAGGACCAACAGCATATTAGGCCAGGGCTCCAGACTGCGACCGATTGGTCGCATTTTGCGACCATCTTATTTTTCAAGGTACGAGTAATTTTTTTCACTCGTACCTCATACTGGTGTGACTGCACAATTAATGGATATTTAGGACAAAAAATGTATTTTTTCATTGTCTGATTGAAACTGTTCTGGTCTGATTGTGCCTTACAACCATCTACAATAGTCACTCATGGTGGGGGAGGCCGAGGATGGTGGAGGCCAATGTTTGACTAACTATCATACTTGTTCTAATGACCTCGGAGGACAATGTTATGATGTTCATAACAGCAATTCAATGCACCGACCTGTCTGTGAATGTTCTCATTCATCCAGGTCATGGTTATCCAAAGGAGCTGAATCAAGTGCAACTGGACTTGGTATATATCCGTGGTATACACTACCGTTCAAAAGTTTGGGATCATATTGAAATGTCCATATTTTTGAAGGAAAAGCACTGTACTGTTCAATGAAGATAACTTTAAACTAGTCTTAACTTTAAAGAAATACACTCTATACATTGCTAATGTGGTAAATGACTATTCTAGCTGCAAATGTCTGGTTTTTGGTGCAATATCTACATAGGTGTATAGAGGCCCATTTCAAGCAACTATCACTCCAGTGTTCTAATGGTACAATGTGTTTGCTCATTGGCTCAGAAGGCTAACTGATGATTAGAAAACCCTTGTGCAATCATGTTCACACATCTGAAAACAGTTTAGCTCGTTACAGAAGCTACAAAACTGACCTTCCTTTGAGCAGATTGAGTTTCTGGAGCATCACATTTGTGGGGTCAATTAAACGCTCAAAATGGCCAGAAAAAGAGAACTTTCATCTGAAACTCGACAGTCTATTCTTGTTCTTAGAAATGAAGGCTATTCCATGCGAGAAATTGCTAAGAAATTGAAGATTTCCTACACCGGTGTGTACTACTCCCTTCAGAGGACAGCACAAACAGGCTCTAACCAGAGTAGAAAAAGAAGTGGGAGGCCGCGTTGCACAACTGAGCAAGAAGATAAGTACATTAGAGTCTCTAGTTTGAGAAACAGACGCCTCACAGGTCCCCAACTGGCATCTTCATTAAATAGTACCCGCAAAACACCAGTGTCAACATCTACAGTGAAGAGGCGGCTGCGGGATTCTGGGCTTCAGGGCAGAGTGGCAAAGAAAAAGCCATATCTGAGACTGACCAATAAAAGAAAAAGATTAAGATGGGCAAAAGAACACAGACATTGGACAGAGGAAGACTGGAAAAAAGTGTTGTGGACGGATGAATCCAAGTTTGAGGTGTTTGGATCACAAAGAAGAACGTTTGTGAGACGCAGAACAAATGAAAAGATGCTGGAAGAATGCCTGACGCCATCTGTTAAGCATGGTGGAGGTAATGTGATGGTCTGGGGTTGCTTTGGTGCTGGTAAGGTGGGAGATTTGTACAGGGTAAAAGGGATTCTGAATAAGGAAGGCTATCACTCCATTTTGCAACGCCATGCCATACCCAGTGGACAGCGCTTGATTGGAGCCAATTTCATCCTACAACAGGACAATGACCCTAAACACACCTCCAAATTGTGCAAGAACTATTTAGAGCAGAAGCAGGCAGCTGGTATTCTATCGGTAATGGAGTGGCCAGCGCAGTCACCAGATCTGAACCCCATTGAGCTGTTGTGGGAGCAGCTTGACCGTATGGTACGCAAGAAGTGCCCATCCAACCAATCCAACTTGTGGGAGCTGCTTCTGGAAGCGTGGGGTGCAATTTCTCCAGATTACCTCAACAAATTAACAGCTAGAATGCCAAAGGTCTGCAATGCTGTAATTGCTGCAAATGGAGGATTCTTTGACGAAAGCAAAGTTTGATGTAAAAAAAATCTTATTTCAAATACAAATCATTATTTCTAACCTTGTCAATGTCTTGACTCTATTTTCTATTCATTTCACAACATATGGTGGTGAATAAGTGTGACTTTTCATGGAAAACACAAAATTGTTTGGGTGATCCCAAACTTTTGAACGGTAGTGTATATCCGTTCGTGCCTTTCTGACTGAAAGGCACGAACTGAGGAAGCCTCTTGGATGAGAGGCGAAACGTCTTCACGGATATATACCAAGTCCAGTTGCACTTGATTCAACTCCGTTGGATGAATGCACTGACCGCGAACAATAACGTACAGTTAATACTTCAACACGATAAAAGTAGGCTGACTACTAAATTTACATGCATTGACATATCAGAAATGGGCTGGCATCGCTTCTTGGCCTTTTGGCTAAGATCAAGTGTAGAAATGGGCTGGCATTAAGTGGCTGTTGCGGGTGTTTAGAAATGGGAGTTTTGACAATCTCATACATTTAAATGCAAGCCTTGGTTACGTTAGCCAATGCCAATACTGTTTATGATTATGTTTCTATTGCAGTTGTAACCAAGCTGTGATAGCTCATCATTATAGGACACCAGACTGCAACTGAAATGGACATGAGAGCGTGCAAGTTAAAATTTCATATGGTCGCATTCATGCTACTCACACGAATGCCAGATTGGACAACATTTAGACAGTGGCACAGCTCACAATGCCCCCGCTGTTCCGCCGGTATTTACACCAGGGGCACCGAGATGGGCTGGCGCTTTTACTGAATTCATATCAAATAAAAGTCGAAAAACCGCCGGTCGATGGTGTACAGGCTAGCAATCCTCCCCCAAATGCAAATTAAAACAACTATTCATCCGCATGTAAGGTCATTGGCTAATACCAAGTTATACCAAAAAAAAAAAAAAAGGTCTGATCAAATGTTAAAGTGCTTTTCTACTCTACCGCTTTACAATGTATGCCTCATATTCACCCATTCACACACACATTCATACACTGATGGCGGAGGCTGCCATGCAAGGCACCAACCTGCTCATCAGCCATTAGGGGTTCAGTGTCTTGCTCAAGGAGACTTCGACACGCTCTCTCGAGGAGCCGGGGATTGAACCATCGACCTTCTGATTACTAGACAACCTGCTCTACCTCCTGAGCCATGCCACTCCATCAACCAAATCATGTGCTGGTGCAACCAAATGATAAGGTTGACAACACCAGTGCGCCGGTTAGTGTGGAGCCCTATATTAGGCAGGTGATTATAATGTTTTGGCTTAATCAGTGTTTTTTTTCTGTGTATAAACACACCGAACTTGAAACTCTGACTGTATAACGAGTTTCAAGTTTTCAGCTTTTCTAATGTTAACTGATTCAGGTCTTGTAGCCTATTCCTCACTTCTCACCTGTTTCCAGGTACCAGAGATCCTTACAGCAGACCTGATAGTTCCAGTTTTTACGGTATCCGTCACGCCCACTCCAGATATAGAGCCTGGAACCTATGGTGGTAGCACTGTGGCCCGCTCGGGCCCTGGGACTGTCCGAATAAGGGTCATCTCCCTGAGGACTTTGGCTCTGCAGCTGGGACTGGATCTGGTCCTCCTTGTCCATGCCCAGGCTCTGCCAGGTCATTGTTTCTGGAATTGGGAAAAAAAAAAAAAAGAAAAAGAAAAAAGAAACGAAGAAGCTAAATTCAATTTAAAATCTGAAGCAAGTATACAATCAAAGAATAACTTCAAAATGAAACGCTACATCTACTGTGAGAGCTACTGTGGAATATACTGTATAAAACTGGAATCTTTTAACCCTCTGCGACCCAAGCAGTTTCTGGGCATTTTTTTGCTCCCGTCACATTTTTACTCTATGGGCTACTTTTCACTGCAATATCCAAGTCCTGCACCTCTATAGAAACAGCACAATCATGGCTACAAGTAAGGAGACACTGAAGAACGTCTTTTGTGCAGTACAACACACCTATAGGACTATCATAAAAAAAAAAAAAAAAAGCAAGTTGAATCTTTGATCATTTATTTTACAAAAATTAAAAATAAATGGAATCTATATATAGACCACAATTAATCACAGACATTTTAATTTTAATCAGTTCATCTGGACACATTTATTGAAAGGAACGTTTCATCACTGGGTGTCTTCCTGGCTTTGACAAATGCCCAGTTAGGATAACCACACTTAAAAGCAGGGCCTGTTTAATGTGGGATTTCTCCCCTTCCCCAGCCGCTGTGTCGATGGGGACGTTGTCAAGTCAGTGGTGCAGCGTGCTGATGACTCCTAGTTTGTGCTCCAGTGGATGATGAGAGTCATTAAGTACTGGTCAGTATGTGTTGGTTTACAGTAAACATCAACAATCAAATGTGCCCCTTCACCAATTGCAAGTTCACAGTCTAAGAAGGCTAACCTGTCATTTTTCACATCCTCCCTGGTGAACTTGATGTGGTTGTCCAGAGTTAATGTGGTACGTATTGAGATTTAATTTTAACCCAGGTGTCCTCCACAAATCTGAACCAATGGCTAGGTGGTGTCCCTGGATAGGACATCAGAGCCCTCTTTTACACTTCCTCCATATACAAGTTGGCCACTACTATAGGTGAGACTGGGGAACGCAGTGGCGCCAGCAGCCGTAATCCTGTATACACCGTGTGTACATTTTTTATGACTTTGTTCGTTTTTTTTTTTAACATTCTATCTTGAAAATAAAATTGTGACAACAGCAGATCCATCTTTGGATTCTCTTTTATTGAATAATGTGCTTGAGATGCATTTTTGGCTGCGTCCACTCACTAATGTTACCCTAAGCCACTTACGCCGTTTGACACAAATACATTTGAAGGCCGATGACTGGTGTTAACGTCACTAGCTAATAGCGCACGGTGCATACAGGATTACGGCTGCCGGCGCCACTGACCCATAGCACACCCATGCCTCTGCCTATAGCGCTGCCCCCTGTATGTGAAGTACATGGACTGAAGACACACCTTCAGAAGCAGACACACGTGGTCACTGTTAAGGGTGGTCCTATTGCTACGGGTGGGGTCGTTTTGTAAATTTATCAGGACCACCTCCACTACTTCATCAACAGGAATGCACGTGAAGGGAGACGTCCCACATTAAACAGGCCCTGTTCAAGTGTGGTTATCCTAACTGGGCGTTTGTCAATGCCAGGAAGACGCCCAAACAGTGCACCAGCCGATCGAAGAGAGAAGGACAACAGCTGCCTAAGTGTAAACCAGTGGTGAGTCCATATGTGGCAGGAGTGTCGGAACAGTTGAGACGCGTATTTTCCAAACACCATGTCTCAGTTGCTTTCAAACCTCAAAACATGCTGCGCCAGAAATTGGCCCACCCCAAGAATCGGGTCCCCTGGCACAAACAGAGCAATATAGTCAAGTCAAATTTATTTGTATAGCCCATTATCACAAATTACAAATTTGCGTCAGTGGGCTTTATAGCAATACAACTTCCTGCCCTTAGATCCTCACATCGGGTAAGGAACAACTCGCCATGCAGTACCAGTTGTGAAGTACTCAACTTAAAGGCAACTAATTGTAGGCTAAGGCAAAAAGATGAGTTTTAAGTGTGGATTTAAAGGACTCAACAGACTCTGATTGTCTGATGGCAGCAGGCAGGTTATTCCACAAGAACGGGCCCCGATAGGAAAAGGCCCTGCCACCAGCTGACTTCTTTTTAAACTTGGTACACACAGGAGCCCCGTATTTTGAGAGTGAAGAGCGTGAGATGAAATGTACGGTTTAAGGAGATCAGACAGGTTAAGATGGGGAAAGCCCATTTAGGATTTTATAAGTCAGCAGAAGCACCTTGAAGTCTGATCCAACATGGACAGGGAGCCAATGAAAGGAGGCAAGAATTGGTGTAATATGGTCAAATTTTCTAGTTTTAGTTGGGATTCTAGCTGCAGCATTTTGAACCATCTGAACTTTTAGTAGTAGCATGTGGCAGACCTGAAAACAGAAAAGAAAAGAGTCGACTCATTGCAGTGGTAACACCCTTGATTTGGTTTTATGTAAAGGGATAGCTGTTTCTGATCTGAATGTCTTGCCAACCACATCTGCTGTGTCAGATCATTTTCTCATTAAATTTGAAGCATTATTGGCCTGTCCTGTTACTGTTGGCAAAGACGTAATTGCCACTCGCCACATTGGTCCATCCACTGTAGCTGCATTTGGCCAGCAGCTGCCTGAAGTCTTGGCTCCTTTCACTGTAGAGACAGACTCTGTTGAAAAGTTCACTAGTGACTTAAATGTGGCCTGCTCTAGTCTCCACAATTCAGTTGCACCTCTCACTACCATCAGTGGTAGGAGTGATTCTAAGTTTATTGTGATTCACACATTTAGGAGAGGAGAGCTTGGGAGCAATACAGGAGGATAGTGAGACGGTCTCATATAGACCAAGGTGTCAGTCTGACAATCTACACCACGAGAAATTCCCCACGACAAAGTGTGCTGTTAAGTGCTGTGAGGATTGCCATGACTTGTACATCGGGGAAACCAATCAGACGTTGACCAAGAGGATGGCACAACACAGAAGAGCTAACGTGTCTCCTCTGATACATGTGGCGTTGCCAGCCGCTTCTTTTCACCTGACAATGAGGAGTTTCGCCAGGGGGAGGTAGCGCATGGGAGGAGCACGTTATTCCCCCAAGTCCCCCCCCCCCCGAACAGGCGCCCCAACCGAATGACCAGAGGAGGCGGTAGTGCAGCAACCAGGACACATACCCATATCCGGCTTCCCACCCGCAGACACGCCAGTTGTGTCTGTAGGGACGCCCAAACAACCTAGAGGTAACATGGGGATTCAAACCGCCAATCCCCGTGTTGGTAGGCAACCGATTGTTGTTTTTGGTCGTTATGTCATTGCGTTGTTTATAATAAGGGTGGGTATACCTGCAGTCAGTTGGGACTTAAGAAGTAACTTAGATGAGTGATGAAATGTTTCTACCAATAAACGTTGTGTCCAGATGAACTGATTCAACTTTCTGTGAACCTACCTAAATTGAGCACATATAAGGAGCTGGTGCAAATCCATTCTACTTCCTGTGCGTTAGGTTTCTCGTTCTCAGGAACAGGAATCCAGCCCCCAAAAACATACATCCTGCAAACAGAGAGACATGTGGCATTGTGTGTATGCCGCCTTTAAAAGACAACTAACTATACATCGGCATTGACCTGAAAACAGCATTGATAATGAACCATTCCTTACTTGTTCGCAATGATATTTGCGGAGTGAAGACTTCTGGGAAGTGGACGAGGTCCACTGGTTTGAGGTTTAGACCACACCATCGTTTCTGAGAGAGACAGAGACAGAGCGAGATAGAGAGAGACAGAGCGCGAGTCAATTCCACTGCTGCAGTTTGGAATAATACGGATGTCTGAGGTCTCAGAAAACAGGTACTACCGAGATCAAGCTGCCAGAGGTCATCTAAGCGACGACCTTGCATCCCTCCAAAGATATAGAGCTTAGGAGAGCCCAGCTCAGTGTGGGCCACAGCAGAATGGGACTCCCGGGCTGAGGGGCCTCCGCCTTTTGTCTCCGGAATGCTCCAGCACCTCGCCCCCGAAACCGACTGGAGCTCCAGCTCATAGAAGTCATCCATGTACCTGAGAACGGTTATCAAACAGAATTAAGTTACACCGCAACCGTATACTACGATAAATTTGTTTCAACATAAAGAATGTGCAAAGGGCATCAAATCAATTTTCAAAAGCTGATAAAAATACAAGTCTAAAAAGAAGGTGTATAAGCAAACATTTACATGACCAAGATTATCTAAACCGGCAAGTAAGTACAAGAATGGGGGAATGAGAAATGTCTTTATAATAGTGTTATATATGAGTTACATATGATCTTCAGCTCTCTGTGAACAGGAACATTATCGGGACACTGTGATAGCACAGGCTAGCTCTTTTTTGCCCATTTCAAATACTGCTGTTATCTTAATTTTTAGCCACATTCATTTTTTTGAATGTTCCTGGCACTTTATAGTTCGCCATTTTCATATACAGCGGCTATAAGAAGTCTACACACACACCCCTGTTAAAATGGCAGGTTTTTGTGATCTACAAAAATGAAACCAAGATAAATCATGTTGGAACTTTTTCCATCTTTAATGTGAAATTGCAACCTATAAAAATAAAGTGAAAAACAAACATTTTAGAAAAAAAGAAAAAAGAAAAATAACTACAAAACTTACAATAACCTGGTTGCACAAATGTGCACACCATCTTGATGCATGCTCAATAATCCAGGTAAGGAAATCAAAGACGGCTGAATCATTTCATCTGAATACAACATCTATTGACTGATAAGTTGCATACGTTTCATGCACACCCTTTTATAATTAGGGATGTGGCTGTGTTCAAAATTAACCAATCCCATTCAAACTCATGTTAATGTTAAATAGTTGTTAGTATACACCTGCCATCAATTAAAGTGACTGAGATTTAACCCCAAATAAAGTTCAGCTGTTCCTGTACGATTTTCTTGACATCTTCTTGGTTGCATCCAACTGCAAAAGCCATGATCCACAAAGAGATTACAAAGCATGACCAGGATCTCATTGTTGAATGGTATCAACGAGGAGAGGGGTACAAAATAATTTCCAAGGCATTATATATACCATGGGACATTGAAGGCAATCATCTAGGCAGAAAATATGGCCCAACAGCGACATTACCAAAAAAACAGGACAACACTGAGAAGACAAGGGGTAAATTGGTCAGGGAGGCTTGCCAAGAAGCCTTCGGCAAGATTAAAGGAGCTCCAGGAATTTCTGGCAAGTACTGGTTGCTCCCTACATGTGACAACAATCTCCCATATTCTTCATATGCCTGAGCTATGGGGTAGGGGGGTAAGACTGAAACCCTTTCACATTAAAAAAAAAAAAAAAATCCAAGGCCAGCTAAATTTTGCAAAAAGATACATCCAGTCTCCTAAAACCATGTGCAAAAATGTTATGGTCTGATGAGACCAAGGTCTAACTTTTTGGCGCCAAAACAAAGCCATCCATGTGTTGTTTTGTTACAAAAAGCAACACAGCACATCACCAAAAGCATGGTGGTGACATGATGGTGGCAGCATCATGCTTTGGGACTGCTTTTCTTCAGCCGGAACTGGGCCTTTAGTCAAGGTGGAGGGAGTGATGAATAGCTCCAAATACCGGCTGATTTTGGTGCAAAACCTTCAGGCATCCGCTAGAAAGCTAAATATGAAGAGGAATTTCAACTTTCAGCCCGACAACCACTCAAAGCATATATCCAAATCAGCAAAGGAATGGCTTAACCAAAAGATTGTTTTGGAATGGCCCAGCAAAAGCCCAAACCTGAATCCAATTGAAAATCTGTGGGCTGACCTGACAAGGACTGTGATCAGGAGATGCCCTCGCAATTTGATGGGCCTAGAACATTTTTGCAAGGAACAGCGGGAAAATATTGCCAAGTGACGTGCTAAGCTGATAGACTCTTACCCAAAAATCCTCAGTACTGTAATAAATTCAAAAGATCCTTCAACAAAGTATTAGTTTAGGGGTCTGCACACTTATGCAACCAGGTAATAACCTGGTTGCATAAGTATGAGTATGTTTTTTTTTATTCCCTAAAAGGTTTCAGTTTACAACCCATAACATTCAAGTGAAAAAAAAAAACAAGTTAAAAGGTGGAAAAGGTTCTGACAAGATTTATCTCGGGTTCATTTCTTACATCACAAAAACCTGCCATTTTAACAGGGGTATGCAGACTGTTCATATCCACTGTATTTCACCATTTCTTAGCCTTTTCGGTAAAGATATTGGTAAGATGAACAGACAGATAAATAGGATGATTACTCTTAATAATGCTACTGCTACTAGCACCATAACTGCTAGTTTCTTGCATTATCACTAGATGTAGTCATTAAGAACTTTTATTAATTGTTTTATTTCAAAATCTGTTATTGCAATGTCTACTCTGCCCACTCGGCATGTATTGTTCACCCGTCCTGCCTGAGGTTTCCCGCTTTTTTCCCCTGAATTTTTTTTCTTTATATAGAGTTTTTCTTTATTCAAATCAAGGGTCTATGGGTAGAGATTGTCGTCCATTGTTACTGAATCCACCTCTTTCTCGCTGATTGAATGTAAAGCCCTGAGAATGTAACTGTCACAAAGGACTACATAAATAAACAAGACTTGATTATTACTCGGGGTAGCACTGCTACTCCTATGAGTTATACAACTATCCCTCTTCAGTAAAGAACTTACCGTGGTATATTGCCATTGGGGTCCTCACTGTCATTGGCCAGCCCTCCGAACAAATAGCATTTATTTCCCACAAGGGTGAAACTATGCCCAATCCGAGGGCAAGGTGGCAAGGCATTTTTAGGAGGTCTGGGCTTTAGTTTCTTCCAAAGCCAGCGACTTGCCTACATTACAAGGGACAAAAGATAATACTGCATGTATGACACTTCTACTATGGGGCGGGGAGTTAAAAGTCATCGAGAAAATATGAAACGCTCACCTGCAGCTCATAGAGGTTGTTGGTGTATTTGCCAAACTCCATCATGCCCCCAAAGACCAGGATGCGAGTGCCTTCACAGACAAAGCCATGGGCTGCACAACCAGGGGGTATGTCCCCTCTCACCGCAGGCAAGAACCACTGTTTAGACACTGGACAGACAAATTATGTCATCAAGTTGATGTTTGAACAAGCAGACGCTTGAACAGATGTTTGGTTTAAGAGACAATGGTCTCTAAAAACAGAATTTGACGCCATTTATACTGACAAACCTTACAGACCAACAGACTACCTGATGCTCCTACGAATGTGAGGAACTGACACTTACTTAATTGCCAACTTAAATACATCGAATCGTGTTAGCTCTCCAGTACAGGGATGAAAGCTAACATCAGGGCTAACGTAAGCTAACTAGCTGAGCTAACACTGACCCACACAGAGCGCCAATATGTAACATATGAACTTTATAGCTCTCAAGAAACGGTGTTGCCGATCGAGACTGCAAAAGGCAAGCACCGTCAAAGCCAACACATTTATTTAATTACGATAGCTTTCGTGGGGGGGGGGGCGGCAATTAAGCTAGAACACAGTAGCGCGCTGTGTGGGTTCGTGCGCTAAAAACATTAGCCGCGTGTGTTAGCGCGGGCTAGCCTGCTATCGAGAGCTAGCACCGTTGTCACGCCCAGCACCACAACCCTCGCCTCTGCACGCTAAAACCTTAGCCGCGCTACTTCCGGGCTACATTAGCGTTAGCCCACCCGTGTTGTAAACATGGAGGTCCACCGCTATGCCCTCGTTTCCCCCTCCGAACACTATGATCAGTTCGC
Source organism: Lampris incognitus (assembly GCF_029633865.1). Classification (NCBI taxonomy): domain Eukaryota; kingdom Metazoa; phylum Chordata; class Actinopteri; order Lampriformes; family Lampridae; genus Lampris; species Lampris incognitus. Next base: position 8,167,443 of record NC_079213.1, read on the forward strand.
GGATGGCCACCGCCCGGTGGCCGTGTCTCGACCGCGGCACACACGCCGGTGAAGAAGCGCGCTCTCCTCCATGACGGCTGGTCGGTAACGCCGGACATCGTCCCTCCGCCCGGAAGGCACAAAGCAGCCGCACCTGGAGTTTGGCGCTGCGGACGGTTCAAAGGCGTGGGCGGGGCTTAGTGACGTACTGGGCGGAGCGTCCGGGGGGTTGGGAAGCCCTTAACGCAAGACGCGGACGAGATCGCAGTATTTTGGGGGGGGGGGGGGTTAAAAAAAAAAGGTTTTGATTGACGCCACCTCTGGCCCTCGAGTTGCTGAGCGAGTGGAACGTATATGTGTTTCGTTTTCGTTCAAGTTCTGAAGCTTTGAAGCGATCCGTAAACACTTACGCCAAGTGTTACGGCCGGGGACTATCAGATGGGTTACAATGTATCCACACTCACACGCGTTCCCCGTTAAGGTGACGTGCTGAGCGTGGAGGCCCCATACGAAGCCGTCTCTCCTCTCTGCGCCGGTGCGTGTTTAGTGTATTAGTGTATCCTGGCTGCTTGACAGATCCTCCGTGAGCAACATTTCCTGCTAGTGAGAGAAAATCCGGCGGATCTCCGAGGCCTTGACACACACGCACACACACCCACACACGGAGGGGGGGGGGTTCATCATGAAATACCAAATGAACCGCACGCCTATAGCGCGTTTCTCTGCCGCTTTTACCGAGCAACACGTGGATCAGGCGGATGAGATGAGTTCGTGCGGACGCGCGCGCCCGCCCGTGCGCGCTGTTTTTGCTCGCGCACCTCATTATTTAGTATGATGGTGCGCCGTAGGTATGCGATGTCCGACATCTCTGCACATTCTGACCGTATGACACCCCATTTAGCCCTCCGCATCGGATTTGGGTTTCAATCTCGCTGCTGGACAGTAAAGGTTTATGTGCGTGCGTGCGTGTGTGTGTGTCTGTGTGCGTGTGTGTGTGTGTAGAAACAGGAACCCCTCCCGGTGGGCAGGAAGACAGTGACGTCAGTCCGCCCTGCACAGAGGGTAGTCGGAATTAGCTACAATATTACCGAGTGTGTGTAAAGGTTGAGACTGCGCCCGCATCCGTGTGTGTGTGTGTGCGTGTGTGCTTGTGTGTGTATGTGTGTGTGTGTGTGTGTGTGTGTGTGTGTGTAGAGAGGGAAAAGCGTGTTTACACAGACGGCCGAGCGCCTGGGGAATAATGCGAGAGAGGAAGTGAGCCGGCTCTCTGTCTGCGCGTTCCGACTTCCTGCTCTGAAGAAGGGGAGAGAGAGAGAGAGAGAGAGAGAGAGAGAGAGAGAGAAAAAAAAATCCTCCGGATCCCCTTACAGTCTCCAGACCCGTCGTCCAGACGGCATCAGCATGGAAAACAAACGCACTATACAGGATCCACTTTGAAAAAAAAATTAAAAAAAATAAAACACCTACGGAGCCGAAGCGGACGTCCACATCTGGGTACGTGAGTGTGTTTTTACTCAAATCCAAACTTTTACGTGTGAGCTGATGTCGGTGTGCGCAGCGGAGAAGCCACAAGTGAGCTCGGAGCGAGCAGCCTTGCCGGAGACACTGGCTTGAAATGCGATCGGCTCGGCCCACGATCATCACAATGCACTTGGAAAACCGACACGGACGCTCGTCTTACGAGGACTCCTCGTTAGTTTGACTGCAACGCTGGGTTCGCCGATTTAAAAAAAAATTATTAAAAAAATTTTTTTTTTTTTTACTAAACCCTGTCCAGTAAGGACGCGACGGGGGGGGGCGGCTGTGGGCAACGTGTGTAGGCTACATTTAACACTATAGGTGGGTTCGGGAAATGTATTCGTGGCCCCTTTAAAAAAAACCGTAGTAGACTTTCTGGTTTGTCTGGACCTCGCAGACTAATTGCCATGCGCTTCCGGATTGAAACTGGCAGCGGACAGCGTCTTGAAAATGAGTCACTGGCGCAAACAAAGAGCCGTTTGAGTTGCAGCCTCGCCATCACCGACGGCTTCTGCGTGTCCCTGCGGCCCCGCAGCGCAGCTGGGACGCCGCGGATGCAACGAGCACACACGGACATATGCGACTCTCGTGTGTGTGTGTGTGTGTGTGGGTCAAGATCCACGTTGCTTACACAAACTTTACTTCGCGTCATGACTTTGCCGTGACGTCCGGCGTGGTGGCGGAGGGAGGGGGGGGGGCGGCAGCACGCGCGGTTGCCGCGGCGGGCGGCGAGTTGGGTTTTGCTCCTCTTTTCCGTTCGTCGCGCGCCTCGTGCGAGTTTAAGTCGCGATGGCACGAACAGAAGTGACGCGCGTGCGAGCGCGCGCGCACGTCACGCTGCACGCAGAAGAGTGAGCGAGTGCAGAAACTGTTCGCGTCGCCGCCAGAAGAAGCGGCGCGCCGCCCGCCTGCGTGTGGAAGCTGTTCGGCGTTGCAGCTTCAAACTCTCGGCGAATTTCCGTCCTTCCGCCGACACGCCGCTAAACACAAACACGCGCCTTCTGTCAGAGGAGCGCGGGACTGTGCAGCGAGACCTTTTGCGCCGCACCAAGCTGTGCACCCCCCCCCCTGTAAAACCCCCCCCAAAATAAGCAGTCCCTGCTCCTTTGTTTCTTTACAGTAGTGCCTCATTAGTGGGAAAGGCAAGAGGGGAGGGCGCGAGCATCACACGCGGCGGGACATCAGCGCATCTCCGAGTCTCCGCAGAGGACGTGCATGGCTTCGCCATATGTCGCGGGACTCCGGCTGCCGTGCACGGGCTCTTTCCCGTCTGCACGCGCTTGTCCGAGCAGCAAAAACAACCCAGCGTCCGGTCCACGCGAAGCCAAGCGAATACCGCGATAACAACCCGGTTATAACGCATTATAACCCCAGCGAATGATCTCAGCTAACAGACGGAGAACCGCCGACCTCGTTCGTGCATGTTTTGTGAACGTTTGCGTGCGTGTGCGCGCGTGTGAGGAAACCCCTGCGTTGGTCTTGTAGCCGCGGGCCGTTTCCGACAGACGCGGTGACAGGAATTCCTACCTTTCAGAGCGGCTACGGGCCTCTCCGGGAAGACGCCCCTGCAGCAGAATGAGAGGAAGTCTTCATTTAGACAGCTTCACTGTTCTCCATCACCCACCCACACACACACACACGCACGCACGCACGCACTCACACACGCACACACACACTAGACCTTTGCAGGAAACACAGACCGAGAATATACCTGCGTGTATCTGACTGATAGTGTGAGTGCTTCTCTATTTATGTGCATGCATGTGTGTGCGCGCGCACGTGTGCGTGCATGTGCGTGAGAGAATGAGGAACTGTCTGCACCTGATGCCCTTTGCCCTCTCATTGCTCTGTTTATTTTTTGGGGGGGGGGATTTTCCCCCCTTTCCCTCCCCAGTTGTATTTGGCCAGTTACCCCACTCTTCCGAGCCGTCCCGGTCGCTGCCCCCCCCTTCCCCCCTCTGGTGACCCGGGGAGGTTCTGCAGACTACCACATGCCTCCTCCCATACATGTGGAGTCGCCAGCTGCTTCTTTTCACCTGACAGTGAGGAGTTTCACCAGGGGGACGGAGGGCGTGGGAGGAACACGCTATTCCCCCTCCCCCCCTCCCCGAACAGGCGCCCCCACCGACCAGAGGAGGCGCTAGTGCAGCGACCAGGACACACACCCACGTCCGGCTTCCCACCCGCAGACACGGCCAATTGTGTCTGTAGGGACGCCCGACCAAGCCGGAGGTAACACGGGGATTTGAACCGGCGATCCCCGTGTTGGCAGGCAACGGAATAGACCACCCGGACACCCCCCCCCCCACCTTGCTCTGGTTCTTTATTGAAAAACAGGGAGGCAGAGAAAGACAGTTTGAAGAAAAGTAGCGACAGATGGACAGAGCAAGAAGAGAGGGAGTGAGAGAAGAGTGTGAGATGTAATGAAAAACTGCGAGGCAGACAGAGAGAGAGAGAGAACAAGAGAGAGAGAGGGAGAGAGAGAGCAAGAGAGAGAGAGAGATAGAGAGCAAGAGAGAGAGAGGGGGAGAGAGAGAGCAAGAGAGAGAGAGAGAGAGCAAGAGAGAGAGAGGGAGAGAGGGAGAGAGAGAGAGCAAGAGAGAGAGGGAGAGAGAGAGATAGAGAGAGAGCAAGAGAGAGAGAGAGCAAGAGAGAGAGAGGGAGAGAGAGCAAGAGAGAGAGAGAGAGAGAGAGGGAGAGAGAGACAGAGAGAGAGCAAGAGAGAGAGGGAGAGAGAGAGCAAGAGAGAGCAAGAGAGAGAGAGGGAGAGAGAGCAAGA
>NC_079213.1:8171918-8217632 GCF_029633865.1 Lampris incognitus
ATATTTCTGAAAGAATACTGCAATATTATCCGTGTTTGTAGTACCGCAATATATTAAACCACGACTTTTGTACCACGGGTGTCACCAAATTCTTGACAATGCACAGCCCCGCCGCACACACACACACACACACACACACACACACACACACTGGCTTGGGCTCAAATTTGCATCATACTCAAAAGGTTTCTTCTGCCAGCAGCAACACAACTCATCTGAACCTGCACAGCCGTGCGTTCGATACCACAGCCGTGTAAAAACCTCCTTTCCTCCCCTGCAGAACATCATCAAGAAGGTGATCGGCCAGAAGTTCGTCTACAAGTTTGTGTCGTTCCCCGAGATCCTGAAGATGGACCCGGGCGGCAGTGGAGGTGGGGCGGTGCGGCGAGGAGGCCGGCGGCGGCGGGCTGTCCGAGGGCGAGGGCGAGGAGGACGGGGGACTCCGCAGCGGACGGAACGAGTACCTGCGCTCGGGGCTGTACTCCTCCTTCACCGTCAGCTCCCTCCAGCATTCCCTAGACCTGCCCCGCCTCATCAAGGCGGAGCCCCGGGCGGATCACCACGACGACAGCGCCTCCGTCATCCGCTTCGTACCGAACCGTGACCCCACGGGCAGGGCGCTGCCACCTACCCCGCCGACTCCTCCGACGCCCCTGCCGACGGCGACCGACGGCCTCCACTCGTCCAAGCTCTCCCCCCAGCAGGTCCGCCCACCCTCCTGCTCCTCCTCTCCACCTCAGAGCCCCGCCCACACACTGTGGAGGGGGCGGAGTCCCGTCGATGAGACCGACGACTCGGAGCAGAACAGTCAGCCGCTCAATCTGTCGTCCGGTCACAGAGACAGAGAACGCTCAGTGAGCACATCCACTCCAGAGAGGCGGGGCCTAACCAATGGCTTCACCTCAAAGAACAGGAAGCCCAAAGGCTTGGAGATCTCCGCCCCCTCCCACCTCTTGACAGGAAGTGACATCGGGTCCATCGCGCTCAACAGCCCGGCGCTGCCCTCAGGGTCCCTTACACCAGCTTTTTTTACTGCGCAGGTAGAGCACCACACACACACACACACACACACACACACACACACACACACACACACACACACACACACACAGGTAGACCCCAACCAACAGACACAACACATAAAGGAATATACACCCTAATATGAACACACACACACACACACACACACACACACACACAGGTAGACCCCAGTCAACAGACACAACAAAGAACATACACCCTAATATGAACACACACACACACACACACACACACACACACACACACACACACACACACACACACACACACACACAGGTAGACCCCAGTCAACAGACACAACACATAAAGGAATATACACCCTAATATGAACACACACACACACACACACACACACACACACACAAGCATTAACAGACTCTAACACACACACACACACACACACACACACACACACACACACACACACACACAGGTAGACCCCAGTCAACAGACACAACACATAAAGGAACATACACTCTAATATGAACACACACACACACACACACACACACACACACACACACACACACACACACACACACACACACACACACACACACACACACACACACACACAGGTAGACCCCAGTCAACAGACACAACACATAAAGGAACATACACCCTGATCTGAACATACACACACACACACACACACACACACACACACACACACACACACACACACACACACACACACACACAGGTAGACCCCAGTCAACAGACACAACACATAAAGGAACATACACTCTAATATGAACACACACACACACACACACACACACACACACACACACACACACACACACACACACAGGTAGACCCCAGTCAACAGACACAACACATAAAGGAACATACACCCTAATATGAACACACACACACACACACACACACACACACACACACACACACACACACACACACACACACACACACACACACAGGTAGACCCCAGTCAACAGACACAACACATAAAGGAACATACACCCTAATATGAACACACACACACACACACACACACACACACACACACACACACAGGTAGACCCCAGTCAACAGACACAACACATAAAGGAACATACACCCTAATATGAACACACACACACACACACACACACACACACACACACACACACACACACACACAGGTAGACCCCAGTCAACAGACACAACACATAAAGGAACATGCACCCTGATCTGAACATACACACACACACACACAAGCATTAACACACTCTAACACACACACACACACACACACACACACACACACACACACACACAAGCATTAACACACTCTCTCACACACACACACACACACACACACACACACACACACACACACACACACACACACAGGTAGACCCCAGTCAACAGACACAATACATAAAGGAACATACACCCTAATATGAACACACACACACACACACACACACACACAGGTAGACCCCAGTCAACAGACACAATACATAAAGGAACATACACCCTGATCTGAACATACACACACACACACACACACACACACACACACACACACACACACACACACACACACACACACACACACACACACACACACACAGGTAGACCCCAGTCAACAGACACAATACATAAAGGAACATACACCCTGATCTGAACATACACACACACACACACAAGCATTAACACACTCTAACACACACACACACACACACACACACACACACACACACACACACACACACAAGCATTAACACACTCTCTCACACACACACACACACACACACACACACACACACACACACACACACACACACACACACACACACACACACACACACAGGTAGACCCCAGTCAACAGACACAACACATAAAGGAACATACACCCTGATATGAACATACACACACACACACACACACACACAAGCATTAACACACTCTCTCACACACACACACACACACGCACACACACACAAAGATGCAAACACATATTCGCAATGAAGCATACAGACACAACTACAAAGACGGAAAACAGTCACACACACACACACACGCCACACACACACACGTGTGTGTACAGACAACCACACACGCCACACACACACACACGGAAACAAGGACTGCTCTGAGTTAAGATAAACAAACGGGGAAGGTGGGAGGAGGAGAGCCCCGTGGAAAGGTAGGCGAGGGGGGGGGGGAGGGGGGGATGATTTAGCCGGACGGGCCCTCCGGCTGAGAGGAGGAGAGTTTGTGAAGGGGAGAAAAAAAGAAGAGTTGTGGAAAGGGAGGAGTGGGGTGGGGGGTGGGGGGGGTGGAAAGAGGTGAGCGGAAACAGGGGAGGGCGGGGTGGTCCGTAAGTGAAGCCACATGTTCCCAAATCTCCTCGTCTCGCTGGCGTGTGGCTGGATCCTTCTCCGTCAACAGCCCGGACCGCATTAGCGTGTCCGCCGTCCGGCCCACACCGCCCCTGCGGCGCTCCTCGCGGCCGCCGGCCGACAGGCCGCGGTCCCGGGGATCGAACCCACAAACCAACGGCCGCTCGCTACGAAGACGACCCGGCCTGCCGATCCTCCCGACACACCGGCAGATTACAGCGACGTTATTATTCATATCGTTACGCTTGGGGAGTTAGCGCCAGAAGAGATACAAGAGATACGGGGCGTCCGAGGTGGCGTGGCGGTCTGTTCCGTGGCCTACCGCCACGGGGCTCGCCGGTTCGAATCCCCGTGTTACCTCCGGCTTGGTTGGGCCTCCTTACCGACACAACTGGCCGTGTCCACGGGTGGGAAGCCGGATGTGGGTATGTTTCCTGGTCGCTGCACTAGCGCCTCCTCTGGTCGATCGGTCGTGGCGCCTGTTCAGGGGGGGGAGGGGGGAACTGGGGGGGGAATAGCGTGATCCTCCCACGCGCTACGTCCCCCCAGGCGAAACTCCTCACTGTCAGGTGAAAAGAAGCGGGCTGGCGACTCCACGTGTATCGGAGGAGGCGTAGGGGTCGTCTGCAGCCCTCCCCGGATCGGCGGAGGGGGCGGAGCGGCGACCGGGACGGGTCGGAAGAGTGGGGTAGTAATTGGACGGGTAGAATTGCGGAGAAAAAGGAGGAGAAATCCCCCCTCTCCCCCCACCCCCCCGAAAAAGAAAAGAAAGTAAATGTGATTTGTAGCTCAAATTGCCGTGTTTGGAGCTGCCTGACCTAAATGGAGTTCGCCAACTCGGTGTCTCGTAAAGAGGCGTTTACAAGAGGGCACCCCCCCACTCGTTCTCCCTCCTTTGGCTATGGTAGTCATGATTTTCACTAAAATAACACACACACAGTCACACACACACACACACACGGTCACAGAGCCCAGCAGGAGTGGATGACGGCATGCGCTCTAACTACATACCACGCCGTGTGGTCGGCACTTATTTTCCTTCAAGACTTTACCGTCCTCTTTCTAATGTGTTCCTCCTTCCACTTGCTTCTCTTCTTCCTGCTCCGTTTAGACTCCTTCTGGACTCCTGCTCACTCCCAGCCCTCTGCTCTCCAGCATCCACTTCTGGAGCAGCCTGAGCCCAGTTGGACCCCTGAGCCCGGCACGCCTACAGGGCCACGGACCCCTGTTTCAGGTAACACACACACACACACACACACACACACACGATCACACGTTTTATTCTTTTTTTGGCTTTTCCCACTTTTTCTCCCCAATTGTATCCGGCCGATTACCCCGCTCTTCCGAGCCGTCCCGGTCGCTGCTCCACCCCCCTCTGCCGATCCGGGGAGGGCTGCAGACTACCACATGCCTCCTCCCATACATGTGGAGTCGCCAGCCGCTTCTTTTCACCTGACAGTGAGGAGTTTCACCAGGGGGACGTAGCGCGTGGGAGGATCACGCTCGTCCCCCCCAGTTCCCCCTCCCCCCTGAACAGGCGTCCTGACCGACCAGAAGAGGCGCTAGTGCAGCGATCAGGACACACGCCCACATCCGGCTTCCCACCCTCAGACACAGCCAACTGTGTTTGTAGGGACGCCCGACCAAGCCGGAGGTAACACGGGGATTTGAACCGGCGATCCCTGTGTTGGTAGGCAACGTAATAGACTGGATCACACGTTTTAAACACATACACACATCTAAAACATACACACACACACAGACATAAAACAAATGCAACCACACACACATTTTAAACATACACAAAAATACTGTACATATGTACACACAGACACACACACACGTGCATGAACACTTGCATAACACAAAGGAACAGAAACGCACACATAACACACACATACGTGCAGATACACACTCACACACACTGATTAACATACAAGAGGTTAAAATGCGGTGCGGTGCGTACTGTAATCCCCGGTTTTTCTTCTTCGTTTGTTTGTTTTGAGGGGAGGTTGTGCTTTCCAACATCGCCTACACAGATTAAGTCTACTTCGGTCCCCTCTCGGCTTTAATTAGATTCCTCCGTCCGTTTCATCCTCTGGCTTCCAGTATTATGACAGTGAAAACAAAATTCATAAACCTGAGCTGTTACATGAGCGGCGCGGCTGCCATGGGGTGCCGAGGGCTTCAGACGGCCCAGACAGCGAGAGAGTCAAGGTTAAGGAGGACGCCATTACATCTGACATGTTTAGGCATTCGGCTGCCACTCAGGATGAGCATCAAAACCGGTTTTCAGATTCCAGGAATTCGACTCGGCGCCATAACCGAGTAAGGCTCGGTTCATGAATTGTGAGCAACCACAGACATTTTCCAATAAAAAAGAAAAAAATCTGACCGCACAACTCTCTCCGTCTCTTCCAGGGCGATTTAAATCGAATGAATTATTCCTGAATCATTATAATTGGCGAACAACCGGAAGTCAGGGGCGCACACGCCTCTCAAAACCATCCCTGAAATCAAACTGTGACGCAACGGCTGAGGCCGAATACTAAGGAAGTAAATGGCAGAGAGGTTCGAGTTTAAGTGGACGGGGCGGGGTGGGGTGGGGGTATTAGCAGAGACGGGGTCGGGTTTGGCTGATGAAAACTCAAGACGAGAAACGTTCCCCGGGGGTCTGAAAACGAGGCCGGAACCCAACGTCCCGTGTTGTAGCGCACGGCGGGAGATTGGTGTGACTCCGCCGTCTTCAGCGGCGCCTTGTAAGGCGCGTGTGGTCTGTGACGTTTAAAAGAAAAGCCGATCCGCTAGGAAGACAGATAACGGTACGAAATAAAGACGGGGGTGAATGATTGTGTAAAAAAAAAAAAACCCCAAACAGCTCATTCGACTAAGATATCCGTCTTGGAAACGAATCAGAGTTGCGCAATCGCGGAGGATTTTTACCCGGATGTAGTTTTAATGCTCTGACGTCACTTCCTTTAGCGCACGGCCGGTAGAACTGGGAGTACCGGGACGGCAGCTCGTTACGTCAAGCGTTTTCTCTTTTAAAGGACACTTCATACCTTCCCAGTCACTTTCCCACATCTTGTCTGTGGAAGTCGATTTGGACCTTATTGTCTCCTCTGTGTTAAAGAGGGGACTCCGGTGGCGTTTCTCAGCATCGAGTCTTACGTAGGGGAGAGCGCGTCGCTCCTCCGGCAGACTGCGTGGCGCCTCCTAGTGGCTTTACAGCAAACATACAGAAACGTTCACCGCCGTGTGACTAAAATGGCCAAACACACCTGAAACTTCTCCGACAGACTCTCCACATCACCTGACACGTGCGTTTACACCCCATCTGCGGCTGCTTTCAAACGATTCCTGCCTGACACACTGTTAATTCCTTCTCTCATAACTGGTTCTTCATAACGGGATCCCTCCGACAGATTTGTTGCTTCGAGTTGCTTCCCTGCTTTTGTGTTTGTGTGTGTGTGAGGGTGCATATGTTTTTGCATGTGTGTGTGTGTGTGTGTGTGTGTGTGGCAGACTGTGACTTCAGCGTGTGTGACTCACCGTGTGCACCGCTTTCAAAATAAGCCACAGATGTTTCCTTTCTGGTTTGGACAAGGGGGGGGGGGGGGTTCAGCTTCCTGTTGGTGAGGGAGGGGTGGGGATGGTTGGGGGGGCGGAGCCCCACCCACTTCCACCAGCTCTCTCACAACAGGAAGTGCCTCTCTCCGCTCTCCCATGGTGCACGAGCGGTCAGGGCTAGGGGCTGCTGTGGAAATAACAACCGACCTGCCATTTTGAAGTTGCGTGCTGCGTCTTCAGTCACGTGTTCCAGAGCAAAGCGTCTTCCAAATTTCGGTGTCGACTGCTTTTTTGTCTTCCCCTTTCAGAGTGAGCTGTCTTTCCCCACTGGTCTGTGGTCACGTGTTGTCAGGAGCATACATATAACCTTAGTTACTGTACACATTTTCGCTATCTAAATTTATTTAAATTTAAATGTATTTAACTAAAAGAAGGGTTACATTTTTTTTCCCCATTTATGAAAAGCAAACTTCTATTGTTGAGGTGACACGGTGGCAGGTCCTGGGTTCGAGCCCTGGGGTACTCCAACGTTGGGGGTCGTCCCGGGTCGTCCTCTGTGAGGAGTTTGCGTATTCTCCCCGTGTCTGCGTGGGTTTCCTCCGGGGGCTCCGGTTTCCTCCCACAGTCCAAAGGCATGTAGGTCAGGTGAATCTGCCGTACTAAATTGTCCCCAGGTGTGAATGTGTGGGCCCTGTGATGGACTGGTGGCCTGTCCAGGGTGTCTCCGCGTCTGCTTCCCAGTGACTGCTGGGATAGGCTCCAGCATCCCACGACCCTGAGTAGGATAAGCGGTTTGGATAATGGATGGAAACTCCTGTTGTCATTGTAATGTATAATGTATGCTATTCACACATAGATGTATTATTATTATTATTATTATTATTATATTTCCTCCATGACCATGATGGGAATACAGTTGTCCATTTTGAAGCGTCCCTGACCCAAATGAGATTATAATTTTAACTTTCTTCCACGCAATCTAGACAAAAGGTACAAAAATGTTACAGAACATCATTTGTTGAGTCATTTTAAAGGGGGACGAATAAAGTCTACTGACAACTGACAGCAGTGTCTGATGCGCTGTCTGTGTTTATAGCCATGGCTGATTTCCAACACCAGTCCCTCATCACAATTTGGCCATTTCAAGAATCCAAATGGACATTGTGGAGATCTGCATATCAATAGTTAGAAGAATGCAAAATGCCCATTTTGGTGCCATAGAATCAAATTTGAAGAAAACTGGTAAGAGTTACTGGCAAATAGCTCCGCCGAGTCACGGGCTCAACATATAGCCAGGGTTATCTTCACACAAATATTGATTTCTGGTTTAAGCAAAGATAAAATTCAGTTACAGTGTTTTGAGCTTCTGCAACTCCATCTCAGTAATACTCCAGTTAGATCGGACACTGGAACAAACGATAAAGGGTTCTCTTCCTGAAGAGACCACGCACATGTGCAGAAGTGTTGGAAGAGCTACAGCCGTTCTAGTTTGCGTAGGTCTTTTTCGGCCCGGCGTGCCCTCAGAAATCAAAGGTCGTCTTAACGGTCACAACGTAAAGCGTGTACGTTTGTCTATCTTCGGGTATGAAATGCGTTCGGCACACAACTTTTGGTTCCTTGTTTGATCGATCGATTGAAATAAATGGAATATTAATTGAATTTCCCCTCCATAGTTTCCGACCCTACTGAATGGACCCATCCCTGTGCCACTACCCGGCCTGGACACCGCCTCCCCCCTGCTGCTCTCCCCCGGACCCCACAAGTCCTGATCCGGCCCGGAGAACCAGGACCCAAACCAGTCCAGTCCAGGCCAAGGCCTGCCCAGGCCAAATCAGCACTAAAATCGATCAGCCGTGTATCGGTGTTGGAAAACAGACTCGAGTCAGCCGGTCGCCAGGCTTCGTCGCCCACCATGGTTTAGTTGTGCTCTTCATTCGGGTCGCGTCGAGGAAGACGCTGGTGCTTCACGTTGGGGCTTGCTCTCCGCGAAGACTATTTGCCGTAAACATTTTACTTTTGGTTTTTGCCATATTCTTGGCTCATCTCATCCCAGATGGTGTAAACCTCAGTGATATATACCTTGGCTGCCATTTCGTGAATGTTACTTCTCTCGTTTTTTCATTTTCACAGCCCTTATCTGACTCCTAGCAGGGCAGCTGCTAGCTAGACAGAGGGCCAGGCATTATAATGCTCTGTAAATCTTTGTATGGTCATTTTGTATTGCTTTGATAATAATTTGAGGCTGTGAAAATTGTCTTTCTCTAGCTATGTTTTTGTATAATTTTATACAATATCCTTATGCACTGTGCTTTTTACCGTGTACTGGCTGTGCCTTCTCAAACGTAAGACTTATGTAAATGTATTAAGCTTTAAATCTAAATAAGACAAAATTCCGGGTCAATATTGAACAAAAGCTTTTTTGTAAAACGGCTTTTGGTTATTTTTTTAAAAAGGAATTGATTAAAAAAAAAAAGTATTCTCAATGATTTGGTCATTTTTGCTGTTGTGTGTTGAGAAAAAAAAATGTACTGTTTTTTGGAATAAAACGAGGCATTGAATGCTACCCTGGTGCCACAGGTATCCCCGCGTGTGTCTGCTGTTTGTGTGTGTGTTGGTGTGTGTGTTGGTGTGTCTGCATGACATGGGTGTACGTTTAGATGGGGACAGTGCATGTGGGTCGCCACCACTCTAATTCTTTTTTTTTGTTTTTTGGACTTGGCCAATCACCCCGCTCTTCCGAGCCGTCCCGGTCTCTGCTCCACCCGGGGGAGGGCTGCAGACTACCACATGCCTCCTCCCATACATGTGGAGTCACCAGCCGCTTCTTTTCCCCTGACAGTGAGGAGTTTCACCAGGGGGACGTAGCGCGTGGGAGGATCACGCTATCCCTCCCCTCTGAACAGGCACCCCCCAACCGACCAGAGGAGGCGCTAGTGCAGCGACCAGGACACGATCCCACCAAACATGCCAACATGCCCCTATGTAGCAACAACACCCATTAACCCCCCACCCCAAAAAAACCCCCAACCAGAACCGAAACCCGTCGCAGCGCCTGAGACATGGAAGACAAGAAGACGCGTCTTTTATGAAACAGACTAAATTTACTTCTGACAGATATGAGAAATAAATAATTCCAGTAGAAAGAACACCAGCTGCACATGTGGGTGTTCCAGAGATTGGGTTCATAAACACAGCAGGCGTTCCATGCATCAGGCACACGCACGCACGCACACGCACGCACACGCAGACACACAAACTCTGACACATTCACATAAAGTCAGGCCGTTCATACGCTTGAAAAAGTACAGTATTACAATAATAATAATAATAATAATAATCATATAACAGCCGCTGCAGAAGTCCGCGTGTAAGGCGTTTTACCTCGCATCGATCCTGCATCGAGGCTCGTCAACGAGCGCGCGGAAATCACCTTCACCTCCGTCATCATAACGCGCTCCGAAAGCTCTGGGCCCTCAACCTGGCGCCATCTGCTGGTTGCGACTGACGGCTCACGGGTCGCTAACGCGTTCAGCTAGCCCCACGCGTTTTCCCCCCGGGTTTCTAAATCCCGCGGAACCCACGTATAAAAAAAATCCGTCACCGGACGCCGCTTTGTGCCACACTTTACGTAACCTATAAGAAGGCTCCCTGACCACCGGCGAGTAGGCCGACGTTCTGTAGGCGAGCGGATAACGCCGCGCATTTGGGATACGGTAAGCGCGGGATCGAATCCGGCAGCGGGCAGAAAAACCGCTCCGATCGTATCGGCGCTACTGTATCCCAAAGGACGCGGACCGCTCGCCCAGAGAGCCGACCTTTTGCCCTTTTCGGTCTCGCGGTTAGCCGTTACATTGTAACAGCGGCCGGAAAGAGAAAACGAAAAAGTGTCTTTTTTTCCCCCGAACAACCCCTCGTGGGTGGAGCCGACATGCGGAATTGACCTTTCGCAAAGCGCCGCCCCGGAACGGTGCTTGTCCAATCCCACCTCCGCAACGGCCCGTCAAGCTTTCAAACGCACAGCAAAGCGCTGAAGCGGTGTGCCCATGGGGTCCGCGGATCGGATACGAGATATCTGAGAAGTTTGGAGGGGGTGTCATTTGCTTTCCCTTCCCGAAACCCAGAACGCAAGAAGCGCCAGGTCGGCAACAGATTTGGCAGTATAGCAGACCCCCGTGGCCAGCTTCATCCGTCCAGAATCAACAAAAATACCCGTCTGCTCCAAGCTAAGCTTGCTACTAGCTAATACGGCTAACGTATTGTAACCGTTTATTTTCTTGCCCGGTGCGGGATTCGATACGGAGTGTACTGCACCACAAGGCGACGTCGCTAACCGCTCGGCTAAAAGGTCAGACTCGTTAGCTAGGGGCTAACGTGGCTTATTAGTAGTTTACAGTCGTCACCCTCCCCGGAAGCGCGCCCTCGCGCTTTTGTTATTCCCGCGCTCCCAAGAGACTTCTGAGGATCTGCACACTTCCGGATCCCACCAACGTAACCGGTTATTTTGTTGCCCGGTGCGGGATTCTATACGAGGTGTACCGCGCCACAAGGTGACGTCACTAACCGCTCGGCTAAAGGGTCAGACCCGTTAGCTAGGGGCTAACGTGTCTTATTAGTAGTTTACAGTATTATTACCGTTACGTTTACCCACACAACGCGCTGATTTCCTCCGTCACGTTTTGGTGTTTTCCGGCTACTTCCTGGATTGTTCCGAAATGCTTGACGGGCATAGCAACGGTAACTAAGGGGGCGGGGCTTCGCGCAAGGTCAATTAGCGCGGCAAACGTGCTAACCACGGCGGGACTTCTACAGCGGCTACCCTCCGTAGCATCTCCCGCCAGTTGAGAACGACGAGAGCGGCCGGTTAGATCTAAAACTTCAAATCTCAAAAAAAAACAAACAATTGTTCACGTGTACAAATGCTAGAAATAAAGTAGTGGTCTGACGCAGAGAGCGTGGAAACAGATCGATTTAGGGTTGTTTTTTTTTCTTCTTCTTTTTCCTCCTTTCTGAACTCGTTTGAGAAGCAGGGCCGGGCCGGGCCGGGCCCCTAAACATGCCACACTGACACTGTATTTCACAAGGAGAGGTCAAAAGAGGTCACAGACACAGAGAACACGTCTTAATACTGTCTGGTAAACTCCGCCATAACAACGCCCGTGTACAGAGGAATGTCCTGAAATCCACTTCCCTGGATCGCCGCCGATCAGGAAACATGGACACGAGTACAGTTCTAGAAGATGCACACAAAATTAAAATAAAAAAACAAAAGTTGAAAGACTTTTGCGCTCCAAATGTGTGCGGGCAGCGACAGAGCTTGCATAAAAAGCACTGAAGTGCAGGCAGTCGAGCTGAGAGAGAGAGAGAGAGAGACTTCCTGTGGGACGTCTTGTGACTTCCTGCCCGGCTCCTTGTCACCTGATCCTTGCTTTCCTGTTGTCACGACAACCAGGCGGAAATGTCTGGAGGCGACAACTACATCTGCCCCCTCCTCCCCCGAAACCTCCTCACCGTCCCTCCTCACCGTCAAGGTGGTGGCGCGGCGTTCTCTGGACTCTGTGACCCTACCGTGACCCCGGCATGACCCCGGAATGGCTCTAATAAAGTTTGAAAGGGGGTGGGGTGGTGGGGTGGGGTGGGGTGGTGGGTTGTCTTCGGGGGTCCCTTTGAAATGTTCTGGAATGTTCCTGGAGGAGGAAGGAGGAGGAGGAGGGTGGTGGTGGTGGTGAACAAGGCCGTCTCTCGTCCGAGTTTTCCAGCCGTCCCAGTTTTCTCCCTCCCAGTTT
The DNA here is from genome assembly GCF_029633865.1 of Lampris incognitus. Classification (NCBI taxonomy): domain Eukaryota; kingdom Metazoa; phylum Chordata; class Actinopteri; order Lampriformes; family Lampridae; genus Lampris; species Lampris incognitus. Next base: position 8,184,664 of record NC_079213.1, read on the forward strand.
GAACTGGAATCAAATTCAGTCACGTAAAAAGCAACAAAAAAAAAAAAAGCTCTTCGCGAGAAAAAAAAGCAAACACGACAAATTCAACATAAAACCTCCGGATTCAAAATAAAAATAAACGCATTTTGCAGTCAGTCTCCAAGCAGACCGGATAACAGCCGGGGAAGAGGAAAAAGATGAAGCGGTTCGGACGACAGGTTCGCCATCAACATCGGTGAAACTGTGATTCGGGAGAAGAGGAAGGAAGAAAACAACAAAACAAACAAACAGCCAAAGCATATCCATCGGAGAGGAAACAAATCCAACAACGGCTGATCATCTGCCCACGGCGTCCAAGTTCACATCATATAAACACACACACACACACACACGCACACACACGCACACACACACACGGCATGTTAAGTACAGACAGTAGTATTTTAGCAGCAAATAACACAACCACCCCGTGTCTCAAAATAAATAAAGTCTCCGAGTCCGACCCCCAAAACCCGACCCAGAGTCGCTCGCTCGCTCGCTCTCCGCACGTGAAAGAGGAGAGGGGGGAACGAAATCAAATCTGTGTGTGTGTGTGTGTGTGTGTGTGTGTACAGTTGGGGTGGACTGTCCGAGGGGCAATGGGCTCATGCAAAAAGGGGGGTGGGGTGGCAGGGGTCAGGGGTCAGATTGGGCAGGTTGAGCAGTCAGACTTTCTTGCCTGACGGTCGAGGAGAGAGAGAGAGAGAGAGAGAGAGAGAGAGAGAGAGAGAGAGAGAGAGGGAGAGGGAGAGAGAGAGAGAGGGAGAGGGAGAGAGAGAGAGAGAGAGAGAGAGATGGAGGGGGGGGGCCTCAGAACAGCATGCTCTGCCTCCTGTTGATCTTGCCATTACCTGGAAGAGAGGGAGAACACAAGTCAGAGAGATGTATCACACACACACACACACACACACACACACACACACACACACACACACCCCAAGACAGAAAAACACACTCTTCCTTGTACAGCAACAAAAGACTTAGTAAAAATGCAAAGTCCTGCAACATTATCAGATTTTTGTCAATCGTGACTGCACAATTATAACCATTATTGATATTACTCATTATTAATTATTACCATTATTAATATTACTATCATTATTAATTATAACATTATCAATATACTATCATGATTATTACCATTATTAATATTACTATATCATTAATTATTGCCATTATTAATATTACTATCATTATTAATCATAACATTATCAATATACTATCATGATTATTACCATTATTAATATTACTATCATTATTAATCATAACATTATCAATATACTATCATGATTATTACCATTATTAATATTACTATATCATTAATTATTTCCATTATTAATATGACTATCATTATTAATGATTACCATTATTAATATTACTATCATTATTAATATCATCATTATAATCACTATATATTCATCATTACTGGGATTCTGTGTTGCAGCAGGAAACATTCAGAAGGTTATGAAAGTTGTGCTCTACAAAGAGAAACAAAAAAGGGACACTATCCTACAATTTGGAAATTGCTGCAATGAAAAATAAAATTAATACCCCCCCGCCCCCCCCCCCCCAAACAATGATTTGTCCATATTGAAGTGCAAATTGGGGCAGTAAGTGAAAGCCCACCTGAATCTGGGTATGACGAACTCCGGTAGCCGGGGTCCCGCTGCAACTGCACCTCTTTTAATGTGAATAATGACACGACTGAAAAACAGAGGACACGTTTCAGCTATGGGACTCTGTGTGTGTGTGTGTGTGTGTGTGTGTGTGTGTGTGTGTGTGTGTGTGTGTGTCTGTGTGTGTGTGTGTGTGTGTGTGTGTATTAAGCGTGAGAAAAATCCCCTCACTCTCTGGCAGTGTGTGCACCCGCATCCCAAGGTTTCTGAAGTAGGTGTGCTTCATCGACTCATCTGCTGAAACCCTCTTTTTGGACTCATACTAGAATGACAGACAAAACATCACTTATAACAACAACAACAACAACTACTACTACAACTACTACTACTACAACAACAGCTACTACAACAACTACAACAACAACAACTACAACTACAACAATAATACATTTGTAGTAGTAATGTAGTGGTAGTGGCAATCATAATAGATCATGGTAGTGATAATAGTAGTAGTAGTAGTAATAGTATTAGTGGCGATCATAGTAGTGCTAGTAGTAGTAGTGTAGTAGTAGTAGTAGTCATAGTAGTAGTAGTGATAGTTGTAGTAGCAGTAATAGTGAGAGTAGTAATAGTAGTGATCATAGTAGCGGTAGTCATAGTAGTAGTAGTGATCATAGTAGTGATTGTAGTAATAGTAGTGATCGTAGTAGTAGTAGTAGTAGTAGCAGTGATAGTAGTAGCAGTAGTAATAGTGATCATGGTAGTGATGGTAGTAGTCATAGTAGTAGTGATCATAGTAGTGATGGTAGTAGTAGTAATCACAGTAGTGATAGTAGTAGTGGTGATCATAGTAGTGACCATAGTAGTGATAGTAGTAGTAGTAGTGATCATAGTAGTGATAGTAGTAGTAGTAGTGATCATAGCAGTGGTAGTGATAGTAGTAGTAGTGATCATAGTAGTGACCATAGTAGTAGTAGTGATCATAGTAGTGATAGTAGTAGTAGTAGTGATCACAGTAGTGACAGTAGTAGTAGTAGTGGTAGTGATAGTAGTAGTAGTAGTAGTAGTGATCACAGTAGTGATAGTAGTAGTGATCATAGCAGTGGTAGTGATAGTAGTAGTAGTGATCATAGTAGTGACCATAGTAGTAGTAGTGATCATAGTAGTGACAGTAGCAGTAGTAGTGGTAGTGATAGTAGCAGTAGTAGTAGTGGTAGTGATCACAGTAGTGACAGTAGTAGTAGTAGTGGTAGTGATAGCAGTAGTAGTAGTGATAACAGTAGTGACAGTAGTAGTAGTAGTAGTAGTGATCACAGTAGTGACAGTAGTAGTAGTAGTGGTAGTGACAGCAGTGGTGATAGTAGCGGTGCTTCACTCTTTGGAGTACCGTGACTTTTTCTTGCGCCGCCTGTGTTTCTGTCGGCGGCCCGTCTAGCTAACGTTACGCTAACTGTCCAGGAACCGGGTGGAGGACAGCGGGACACGGAGCACGGCGACGCACGGCTGCTCAGTTCGTGTGCCACACTCAAACTCGAGAGAGGAGAAATCATCGGATTTCACCGGGAACACAAGGAACTACGGGCATCCCGGCCTGATGACTTCATGGCACCACATAAAAACTAGTGTACATAGCCAAGTAATCGTAACATGTAATAACTGAAGTAGTTGTCCGCTTGATTAAATAAAGCTCTTCATCATACGGCGATGGCGGCGAGAACTCATGCTTGCGGCGGCCTCGCCCGGTACCGACTACGCCGTGTCGTTGTCCACGTCTACGTCTAAATTTGTGTCACCGTGTGACGTTTGTGTGGATTTATGTCCGTGACCGTCGCTTGATGGCTGGGAGAGCCGGCGCTGGATCGGCTGAGGGAGCCCGGTCTGCCGCGTCCTGTGGGCCCCGGGACCACGGACCTGCCTGGAGCTGCGCCCGGAGAGGAAACGGCGCGGGCGGTCTGGCAGGACGCGGAAGCGGGGCGGGCTAAGCTAACCGCTAGCCCGCGCAGACCGGCGGTTCCGACGGTCGTCCTGGCGTCGGCTCTCCCGGACAGAGAAGTTTCTGGACTGCGTTGCACCGAACGCAGTGTTGTTAACCGTTTGTGTTGTATGTTTTCGGTGGTGTCGTTTTTTTGGGAAATCTTGGATACGTGGTTTTATCGTTTGTGTTGCGCTGCTGCGGGCCGGGAGAAGCGAAATTCCGTTTCTTTTGTGTACGCAAGTACAACAAACAACAAACTGCTCCTGAATCCTGAATACGGTCATAATGGTGCACAAACACGTGTTAGGCTGATGGCAGTTTGCGAGATTAGCCGCCCACAAACACATGCGTGCGTGCCAAAACGCCCCCTGTTGGTGGTAATTGTCACTGCATGTGTACGTCAACAGCGATGAACAATTGAAAAAAAACTAACAGAAAATAATAATAATAAAAAAATGTGACAAAAGTTAGAATTGGCATCCCACAAATGAAAATAATACCAGTAACTTAATAATGAGGACGCCTTTTATGTGCCACGGATTTTCAGTTTAGAGTAAATTTTGAAGCACCGGCAGACAAAAAGTGGAGCAAACAAATATGAGAGGGGGGGGGGGATTCAAATCAAAACAACGTGTGTTACAGCATGGTTAGAAGGAGACGTAACGGCACAGTTTGAATGGGCTATTCTGAAAAACGGCACAAAAACTCACTTTTAGAAACGATAACAGCAGCTCGATGCCGTCACTGTCGAGCCTGGATGAGAAAAACAGAAGTGGACAGAAAGAGCAGCGAAGGATCAGAGGAGGCACACTGTAAAAAAGATCAACCTGAAATTCAAATGATTACCCCGCCTGACGGACGGGTACTAGCTGAGTATCGCAACTTATGTCGCTCGTTATTTACAGGAAGTTTTTTGAGGTGTGCTGAAAGCGCATCTGAGTAAATGAAAACGCTCATCAGGGGGGGACATTTACACGGGGGGTTTCCGTTTCGAGATGCGACTGCCGAGCTGGATGACTTTTTTAAGATGGGACGGTTTTTTTTTTTATCAGTGTGCTGTCAGTCTGCAGCGGTGAGTGATGGGAATTTCACAGCTCATGGGAGGAAGGAAGTGGAGCGCTGTCTGTGAAACGTTCCACAGGATTTCCTGCCCCCTCCCTCCCCCAGACACACACACACACACACGTCATATCGCACACAAGCACACACACAAATACATGCACGTGCATAAATACACACCACACACATCTATGTAGGCACACAGACATGTAATTAAGAAAGCATACAGTACACAACCGCATGCTCACTGAAACTCTAAACGCCGCACATGTTGTCCATGTATGTCATGTGGTATGTATCATCATCATCATCAGGTCGAGTGCCCTCGGATGGCTCGCATATGTGTATGTGTATCATAATATTACTATGGGAATATTATTATTATGTATAATTATAAATAAAATTATATTATGAATTATATATAATATAATTAATATATATAATGGATTAATATAATGAATTATTAATGATATCATATATAATCATTATTGTGTATTATTATATATTATGTGTATATAGTATGTACTGTATGTATTACATGTGTATGTGTATACAGTATTTACTCTATGTATTTATTACATGTGTATGTGTATACAGTATTTACTCTATGTATTATATGTGTATATGTGTACAGTATGTACTGTATGTATTACATGTGTATGTGTATACAGTATTTACTGTATGTATTACATGTGTATGTGTATATAGTATTTACTGTATGTATTATATGTGTATGTGTATATAGTATTCACTGTATGTGAGGCTCTGTACAAAAGGTGAAAATAAATGTCCTCTTGTAGGACAACATATCTATATATGTACATATCTCTATATCTATTTATCTGTATATCTGTATATCTATATATCTGTATATCTATATATATCTATATATCTGTATATCTATATATCTGTATATCTATATATATCTATGTATCTGTATATCCATATATCTATATATCTGTATATCTATATATTTGTATATCCATATATCTGTATATCTGTATATCTATATATATGTATATCTATATATATGTATATCCATATATCTGTATATCTATATATCTGTATATCCATATATCTGTATATCTATATATCTGTATATCTATATATATATATCTATATATCCATATATCTGTATATCTATATATCTGTATATCCATATATCTGTATATCTATATATCTGTATGTCTATATATCTGTATATCTGTATATCTATATATCTGTATATCCATATATCTATATATCTGTATATCTATATATCTATATATCTGTATATCTATATATCTGTATATCTATATATCTGTATATCCATATATCTGTATATCTATATATCTGTATATCTGTATATCTATATATCTGTATATCTATATATCTAGATATTTATCTACATAACTGTCCACACATAAGTGTGCAGCCACATGCACACACACACACACACACACACACACACACACACACACACACACACACACACACACGTGTCAAACAGGACATAAGCGCTTGCAAACCTAACCATGTGAGTACACAGCCGCACCCACCCACACACAGATAAATGCACGAGCACAAATACAAACACACACACATATGCATGTCATCACTCACCAACACACATAAGCAAGAACATGCACACACGTGATCATGCAGTACATAAACACATGCAACTGTAGACACTGGCTGTGCAGCTACAAACAATCATCACATACCACACACACGCACACGCACACGCACACACACACACACGTGTAAGTACACACTCAAAAATACAGAACTGCATGTGTAAGCACACAGTGACAGGGGTATGCCAAAAAAACACACACGTCATACAGTACATAAGCAAATTCCACTGTACAAACGTGAGTGCGCAGCCACACACACATGCGCACACACACTGACACACACGCACGCACATAAACGCACAAACCCAAAACGGCTGTGTACCTGGGGGCATGGTTGATGAAGGCTTGTGGTTTGTATTTGGGGAAGTTGTAAGACTTGAACTCATCAATGGAGGAGATTCCTGGCCAGTTTTCCTCTGTCGGAGTGCCTGCACACCAACACGGCACCGACACGGCACCGACACGGCACCAACACACAACAGTGGAGACACACGTCAGCAATGTTTTGTCCAGTTCGGTTATCTGTTGGAATTTCCTGAGTGCCTGAGGCTCCATCTCACTCACGCACACACACTCACACACACACACACACACACACACTCACACACACACACACACACACACACACACACACACACACACACACGCACAGAGGGGGCGGCTGGAGATGCTCACCCAGTAATCTGAATATGAGGTGCAGCTCGTCCTCTACGGTGGAACCAGGAAACAGAGGCCGACCCGCGGCCATCTCGTAGAATATACACCCGACCCCCCTGTCCACACCAGAGAAGAACACAAAACATGTGAGGACGACAGAACAGAACAAATCAGAACAGAACAAAATAGAATAGAACAGAGCAGAACAGAACAGAACAAAATAGAATAGAATAGAACAGAGCAGAACAGAACAAAACAAAATAGAATAGAACAGAGCAGAACAGAACAAAATAGAATAGAACAGAGCAGAGCAGAACAGAACAAAATAGAATAGAATAGAACTGAACTGAACAAAATAGAATAGAACAGAGCAGAGCAGAACAGAGAATAGAATAGAATAGAACAAAACAGAATGAAATAGAACAGAACAGAATAGAATACAACAGAATAGAACAGTACAGAATAGAATAGAACAGAACAAAATAGAATAGAACAGAGCAGAGCAGAACAGAGAATAGAATAGAATAGAACAAAACAGAACGAAATAGAACAGAATAGAATACAACAGAATAGAACAGAATAGAATACAACAGAACAGAATAGAATAGAACAAAATAGAATAGAACAGAGCAGAGAATAGAACAGAACAAAATAGAATAGAACAGAACAAAATAGAATAGAACAGAGCAGAGCAGAACAGAGAATAGAATAGAATAGAACAAAACAGAACGAAATAGAACAGAATAGAACAGAACAAAATAGAATAGAACAGAGCAGAGAATAGAATAGAACAGAAAAAAATAGAATAGAACAGAGCAGAACAGAGAATAGAATAGAACAAAACAGAACGAAATAGAACAGAATAGAATACAACAGAATAGAACAGAACAGAATAGAATACAACAGAACATAATAGAATAGAACAGAGCAGAGAATAGAACAGAACAAAATAGAATAGAATAGAACAGAACAAAATAGAATAGAACAGAACAGAGCAGAACAGAGAATAGAATAGAACAAAATAGAATAGAACAGAACAGAGCAGAACAGAGAATAGAATAGAACAGAACAAAATAGAACAGAACAGAATAGAACAGAATAGAACAGAACAAAATAGAATAGAACAGAACAAAATAGAATAGAACAGAGCAGAGAATAGAACAGAACAGAACAAAATAGAACAGAACAGAATAGAACACAACAGGACAGAATAGAACAGAGCAGAACGGAACAGAATAGAATAGAACAGAACAGAACGATCTTCTTCCTTGGGGGGACTTCAGTTGTTGTAGGCAGCAATAGAAAGACATACATTACCATAGAAATGACGACACAATAACACTTACATGAACAATAAATGTAACCAGTAAAATATTTATAGGGATGAACAGAAGTTAAGAAGTGATTATTCTGACGGCGCTGCAGTCTTCATATTCAGATCAACGCAAGGGGGCGCTCCCTGTTGGTCCATCTTCATTATGACAGCAGTTTGTTCACACTTGGTAAAACTGACTGTCACACATTTTAGATTTTATATCATAGGTTATCTATCTATAAAGTAATCAATTAACTAGCACTCAAATCAATTAACATTTGGAAGTATTTCATAGGGTTTTGTTTCTCCTCATATTAAACCAAGTAAGTGCTCGTAAGAGGAGTCGGACTGGCGAGATGTTCCACATAACTACCCTGTAGGACACAACGGGGCATCGCAAAGCAGAAAAACTAAGATAATTTGATAATATCCAAGTAGAAATACCTAAAAGAGAACAAGTGTTTCAGCCAAAGGAACTGGGCACTGATACTCACTATATATGTACACTGTAAAAAGTAAAAACAACAACAAAAATAAGAGAAACTCGAAAGACCGCACTCAAGTTTGACGGTAACACATAAAGTAGTCTTTTTTTGAGGGGGGGGGGATTCCCCCCCTTTTTTTTCTCCCCAATTGTACCCAGCTAATTACCCCCACTCTTCCGAGCCATCCCTGTCGCCGCTCCACCCCCTCTGCCGACCCGGGGAGGGCTGCAGACTACCACATGCCTCCTCCCATACATGTGGAGTCACCAGCCGCTTCTTTTCACCTGACAGTGAGGAGTTTCACCGGGGGGACGTAGCGCGTGGGAGGATCACGCTATTCCCCCGAGTCCCCCCACCTCGAACAGGCACCCTGACCGACCAGAGGTGGCGCTAGCGCAGCGACCAGGACACATACCCACATCCGGCTTCCCACCCGCAGACACGGCCAGTTGTGTCGTAGGGACGCCCGACCAAGCCGCAGGTAACACGGGGATTCGAACAGGCGATCCAATTCTGTAATCCAACCCTTCACCAGTTAATAGACCCGAGCCGGGAGGGTGCCACGCTTTGTGTGACGCGGTTCAGACAGCGACAGTCTTACCACATGTCTATCTGCGTCGAGTACTCCGACGATCCCAGGAGCACGTCCGGGGGCCGGTACCAAAGCGTCACCACTTCGTTGGAGTAGGTTTTGGTCGGGACAGACTTCGCCCGGGCCAGACCTGGAAAACAGACGCCGGAAGCTACAATCCGGAAGGTTCACATGCACACAAAATGTCCTTTCTAGTGCGGACACGTGTCCCACTGCGCCGCCCTGCTGGCAGAGGGCAGCGCGGATGGCGACTCACCGAAATCGGCCAGTTTGAGTTCGCCTTTCTCGTTGATGAGGAGGTTTTGGGGCTTTAGGTCTCGATGGAGAACTTTCCTCTTGTGACAGTAGGCCAGGCCCCGCAGAATCTGGAACAGGAAGATCTGGGGGGGGGGGTAATTACACACACACACACACACAGTAATCAGAATAGACAGTGCTTGCAACTGATTCTATCTTCACCCCCCCAGTCGTATCCGGCTAATTACCCCGCTCTTCTGAGCCGTCCAGGTCGCTGCTCCACCCCCTCTGCTGATCCGAGGAGGGCTGCAGACTACCACATGCCTACTCCCATACATGTGGAGTCACCAGCCACTTCTTTTCACCTGACAGTCAGGAGTTTCACCAGGGGGACGTAGTGCTCCCCCTCCCCCCACTGAACAGGCGCCCTGACCGACCAGAGGAGGCGCCAGTGCAGCGACGAGGACACACACCCACATCCGGCTTCCCACCCGCAGACACGGCCAGTTGTGTCTGCAGAGATGCCTGACCAAGATAGAGGCAACACGGGGATTCAAACCAGCGATGCCCGTGCTGGTAGGCGACGGAATAGACCGCCACGCCGCCCACATGCCCTTCTGACTCCACGCTCTTTGCCAGAGCCACATAAAAAAAAAGTGCAAGGGTAGAAAAACACCGAATCTACCGATCACAAACAGTAAAGACAAGCGTTAGAAAAGGACGGCAGAGGTCCGAGTCGTGGCACCGCAGATGAGACGGTGTCCGCGACCCTAAAGTGACCTCGTAATAAAGACGAGCACCTTCGCGGTGCCGGGATGAGACACAGAACTGGGAGCGGAAGAGAGAAAACGACTGACAGGAAATGTTTTCGACTGGATGACTTAACAAAACACCGGTCCGGCTCCGTCTCACCTTCACGTTGTGCATGCTCATGATGTTTCCACAGTCGTCCATGTATTGCTTCAGGTCCTTGTCCTGCACAGGAAGTGATGCGGCTGATTAGACAGGAAGTGCTTCGAATAACACCAGTGGAAATAGTTTGCAAGCACGGCTGAGTTAATAGTGGTATCCGAAAGTTACAGTTCAGCTGACTATGCCCCTTTTCCCGCCACATGGTACCGGCCCGGCTCGACTCGACTCGCTTCTGTGTCGCGTCCCATTACCCTCACCGTACCCCCCCCTCAGTGTAGCTGGATTTTCCTCAATTTCAAAATGTACTTTTAAGATAACTCCACTTTGACCGCTCCGGTATTTAAAAGTGCCGGGTGATATCCCATGCATGCAGTGATGACGCGGTGACGCGTTCCTCTGACCAATCAGAGGTCTGCATTGCTTTTGGTTCCCGATCCGGGTTTTTTTTTTTTTTTGGGAACCTCGACAAAGGCGGTACCAGAAAAGGGGTAACAGTTAGCAAAGTGCTGGTACTTTCCGGTAATGGAAAACGAAAAAAGGGCGAGTCGAGTCGAGGCGAGGCGAGGCGAGTCGAGTCGAGTCGAGTCGAGTCGAGCCGGTACCATGCAGTGGAAAAGGGGCAAGAGACAAGGCTCAGTGTTTTCGGTTTTTACCGATTTTCACCAAAAAATACCCAGATTTTCACCCGGATGTTACGTTTCCACGGATCCAAAAGTTGTTCCTGTTCGTGTGAGGTTATGTAACAGTGCCCTCTTGTGGAGAAATTCGGCTTTGATAAATAAAAACCGAAAACGCTGAGCCTCGGCACCAGTCGGCGGTTACGGCATCCTGCTCAGGTCAGGGAATGGACTCGGCAGACTCACATATACAAGTGTAAGTGACCTTCATCACGCCAGAAAAACCTGGTGGCTTTCGCGTTAGCCGTGGCTCGTCATTCATGCTAACAAACCGTTTCAGCGTGATAATGCTAAACAACACACTTGAGTCGGCCAGCCCCGGGTGACCCCGGGTGACCCCCCCCCACTTCACTTTCCACACGTTGCTTCCTGCGGCCAGTCGTTTCCATGAAAACACATGTGCAAAGAATTATGGGATGGGCTTGATCGTCTAGTGACAACACTCTCCACACTTAATATTTTCATTTGTGAAGTGCGCGCGCACACACACACACACACACACACACATACACACACCTGTCACATGCTAAACTTGCTAACTTTAAATTTACTGACATCACCCATACTAAACGTACTAGAAGCAGCACACTACTTGTGCGCCGTATGAACAACTCACACACAGCTAGTGTGTGTCTGAGCTGAGGTGTTTAAATCCACCGTGCTAAATGTACACACAGGCCTCTACATGTTCACTAGCTCAGCTAGACAACTAAAGAAACTACACAAATCATCCTGCTATGACATGAGAACACTGTGTGTGTGTCTGTGTATGTGTGTGTGTGCGTGTGTGTGTGAAAGAGAAAACTGTGTGTATGTGTGTGTGTGTGAAAGAGAAAACTGTGTGTATGTGTATGCCTATGTGTGTGTGTGTATGCCTGTGTGTGTCTGTGTGTGTGTGTGTATGCATGAATGTGTGTATGCCTGTGTGTGTCTGTATGCATGTGTGTGTGTGTGTGACATCTTACCAGATATTCAAAGACGAGTGTTAGGCTTTTATCCGTGTGGACGATGTCGTGTAGCGTCACAATGTTGGCGTGTTTCAGCTCTTTCAGTAACGACACTGCAGAGCAGGAGAGGAGAGAGTGACAGAGGAGGTGAGCAGGAGAGGGAGAATGACAGAGGAGGCGAGCAAGGTGAGCAGGAGAGAGAGAGCGACAGAGGAGGTGAGCAAGGCGAGCAGGAGAGAGAGAGCGACAGAGGAGGTGAGCAAGGTGAGCAGGAGAGAGAGAGCGACAGAGGAGGCGAGCAAGGTGAGCAGGAGAGAGAGAGCGACAGAGGAGGCGAGCAAGGTGAGCAGGAGAGAGTGAGCGTGACAGAGGAGGCGAGCAAGGTGAGCAGGAGAGAGAGAGAGAGTGACAGAGGAGGTGAGCAAGGTGAGCAGGAGAGAGAGAGAGCGACAGAGGAGGTGAGCAAGGTGAGCAGGAGAGAGAGAGAGCGACAGAGGAGGTGAGCAAGGTGAGCAGGAGAGAGAGAGAGCGACAGAGGAGGCGAGCAAGGTGAGCAGGAGAGAGAGAGAGAGTGACAGAGGAGGCGAGCAAGGTGAGCAGGAGAGAGAGAGCGACAGAGGAGGTGAGCAGGAGAGGGAGAACGACAGAGGAGGTGAGCAAGGTGAGCAGGAGAGAGAGAGCGACAGAGGAGGTGAGCAAGGTGAGCAGGAGAGAGAGAGCGACAGAGGAGGTGAGCAAGGTGAGCAGGAGAGAGAGAGCGACAGAGGAGGCGAGCAAGGTGAGCAGGAGAGAGAGAGCGACAGAGGAGGTGAGCAAGGTGAGCAGGAGAGAGAGAGAGAGTGACAGAGGAGGCGAGCAAGGTGAGCAGGAGAGAGAGAGCGACAGAGGAGGTGAGCAGGAGAGGGAGAACGACAGAGGAGGCGAGCAAGGTGAGCAGGAGAGAGAGAGCGACAGAGGAGGCGAGCAGGAGAGAGAGAACGACAGAGGAGGTGAGCAAGGTGAGCAGGAGAGAGAGAGTGACAGAGGAGGTGAGCAAGGTGAGCAGGAGAGAGAAGGCGACAGAGGAGGTGAGCAGGAGAGAGAGAACGACAGAGGAGGTGAGCAAGGTGAGCAGGAGAGAGAGAGAGTGACAGAGGAGGCGAGCAAGGTGAGCAGGAGAGAGAGAGTGACAGAGGAGGCGAGCAAGGTGAGCAGGAGAGAGAGAGCGACAGAGGAGGTGAGCAGGAGAGAGAACGACAGAGGAGGTGAGCAAGGTGAGCAGAAGAGAGAGAGAGAGCGACAGAGGAGGCGAGCAAGGTGAGCAGGAGAGAGAGAGAGTGACAGAGGAGGTGAGCAAGGTGAGCAGGAGAGAGAGAGTGACAGAGGAGGCGAGCAAGGTGAGCAGGAGAGAGAGAGCGACGGAGGAGGCAAGCAGGACAAAGGAGGTGAGCAATGGAGTGATGTACAGAATAAAGAAGCTCAAATTTTTGACACCAGAAACTCAAAACAGTTCGATCAGTGATGGAAGGTGAGGGAGGTGATGTACGTCATCAGGGTTATAGGAGGCAGAGCGGGTACAGTTGGGGGCTCCACCCCCTCTGCCGATCCGGGGAGGGCTGCAGACTACCACATGCCTCCTCCGGTACATGTGGAGTCGCCAGCCGCTTCTTTTCACCTGACAGTGAGGAGTTTCGCCAGGGGGACGTAGCGCGTGGGAGGATCACGCTATTCCCCCCAGTTCCCCCTCCCCCCTGAGCAGGTGCCCCGACCGACCACAGGAGGCGCTAGTGCAGCGACCAGGACACATACCCACATCCGGCTTCCCACCCGCAGACACGGCCAATGGTGTCTGTAGGGACGCCCGACCAAGCCGGAGGTGACACGGGGATTCGAACCGGCGATCCTCGTACTGGTAAGCAATGGAATAGACCGCCACGCCACCTGGACGCCCGCAGCCGATGTCATTTTGACTCAACAGCCCCCATGTGAGCTGCCAGTGACTCAAAGAGAGGGAGATCTGAGACACGTCTCTCGGCCGGAGTGGCTCTCATCAGATCTGTGGCCTGGAGGCCGCGACCCAAACGCCGCGCTTCACGCTCAACGCTTCGCTAAAAGGTCACACACTCGTCAACAGCACAAGCGCCCGAAGTCGCTGTCGATTTATCCCGACGGGTAAACTCACGTCTCCGCTTGTTTTAACAGGTCAAGTGAGATGAGAACACTCCCTAAAGCTGCTGTAGTCGCCACCTTCAGCGTGTGCTGAGCGTCGCCGTGGTTACGGGCAACGAGATAGGCTCATAAGAGGATTGACTCGTTTTAGCTCCTTTCGGATGTTCACACACCCGGTGCTCGTTTCACGTCGCTCGGCTGTAAAATGTTCGACGCTATCTTAAGATTCCCTCATTAGCAATCAATCCCAAACACCGACTGTGTGAAGGCAGCGCCGGGTTTCATTCAGCACTTCCTTCCTTTACCTACTTCACTTCATGTCCTACTTCATTTGCTGTCCAATGCCATGTTTGTCTCATCCCATCCCATCTCATCATCAGCCGCTTCTCCGGGGTCGGGTCGCGGTGGCAGCAAGCTAAGTAGGGCCCTCCAGGCGTCCCTCTCCCCAGCAACGCCCTCCAGCTCCTCCTGGGGGATCCCAAGGCCTTCCCAGGCCAGAATGGACATGTAGTCCCTCCAGCGAGTTCTGGGTCTACCCTGGGATCTCCTCCCAGTTGGACGTGCCCGGAAAACCTCCAAAGGAAGGAGCCCAGGAGGCATCCTAATCAGATGCCTGAACCATCTCAACCGGCTCCTTTCGATGCGAAGGAGCAGCGGCTCTACTCCGAGCTCCCTTCGGATGTCCGAGCTCCTCACCCTATCGCTAAGGCTGAGCCCAGACACCCTACGGAGGAAACTCATTTCCTCCTCATATCAACCTTTCGGTCACTACCCAAAGCTCATGAGCATAGGTGAGGGTTGGGAGCGAAGACCGACTGGTAAATTGAGAGCTTTGCCTTCCGGCTCAGCTCCTTCTTCACCACAACGGTCCGGTACAACGTGTGTACTGCTGATGCTGCACCAATCCGCCTGTCACTCTCCCGCTCCACCCTACCCTCCCTCGTGAACAAGACCCCGAGATACTTGAACTGCTTCACTTGAGGCAACAACTCATCCCCAACCCGGAGGGAGCACTCCACCATTTTCCGGTAGAGAACCACGGCCTCAGACTTGGAGGTGCTGACTCTCATCCCGGCCATTTCACACTCGGCTGCAAACCGCCCCAGTGTGCGCTGGAGGTCGCGTTCTGATGAAGCCAACAAAACCGCATCATCTGCGAAGAGCAGAGATGCAATTCCGAGGTTCCCAAAACGGACACTCCTCACCTTGGCTGTGCCTTGAGATCCTGTCCATGAATATCACGAACAGAATTGGGGACAAGGGACAACCTTGGCGGAGTCCGACACCCACCGAAAACGTGTTTGACTCTATGCCGAGAATACGGACACAGCTCTCACTTTGGTTACACAAGGACTGGATGGCTTGTAGCAACTGCCCCAGTACCCCCATACTCCCCATACTCCCCATACACATGTGTGTATGTGTGCAATATCAGAAACCCACTAAGTCGAATGAAAACAGATTTAGCTTTGTTTTTTTGGTGATGGCGAAAGAAAAAAAAAATCAACAAAAAAACTGATCGTTAGGAAGGAGGACACAAAGAAGAGTGATGACTGGAGGAGAGGAGGAAGAGCTCGGTCTCTCACCTTCTCTGATGGCGGTGCACGGGGCCCCTTCTTCATGTTCCAGCCTGATCTCTTTTAGCGCCACCAGGTTGTCGGTCAGCTTACTGCGCCCCTTAAATACTGTGGCGTACGTCCCCTGCGCACACCACACACAGACACACACACACAAGGCGGGTTCAAGCATTTAATTTTGGTCCTATACTTTCATATCTCTTATGACAAGAGGAATAAATAAATATAGTGGAATAGTTTTCAGTGTTTTCTGAGTGATCTGCCTCCATATTTGAACTTTGTTTCCAAGAAGCCTAAAGTATGGACAAAACTAAATCATCCGCTTTTGGACTTCTGAGGAAGAAAAACCTTTAAGAGACTTGAGACTAGCTGACTTATAATATATAATTATATAATACATAATTATAATAGACAGTTATCGTGAGAGTATGCAGTGAGCGGCTTTTATGCAGCGAGCGAGCCTAAAAGACAATAACCAATAAAAAGGACTTCTGACTCAAATGCGTGAGAGTATTTCTGTCACCTCAAGTGAGACGGAAAGTTGTTACTGACCTCTCCCAGTTTGTCCAGTTTGATGTACGTTTCCAACTTCCCAAAGCCAATCTCCGACTGATGCAAACATTAAGAGAAAGACGGAGAGGGAAAAAAAGAGATCAAAATACACGAGTTACATGAGGGTCCGCGGTGGTGTAGCGGTCTAAGCATCGGCTTTGTGTCGACGCAGTTGCCCACTGGGGACCGGGGTTCGCGCCCCGGTCTGGTCAGATCCGACTATGGCCGGACTCGATGAAGCAGTGATAATTGGCAACGCTGTCTTCGGGATGGGGGCGGAGTTGGCGAACGCATACAGTATGAGGGTGGGTGTTTGAACTAAAATAGGGATCAATTGGCCACTAAATTGGGAGAAAAAGGGAAAAATCAGAAATAAATGTAAGGAAAAAAAATACACATGAGTTATGGGATCTATGGGGTATAAAACCAGAAATACCATGACCGAGGGAGATAATACTGATGATTTTCATCCATTTTCAATTTGTGACCGTTTCCCTAAAGGGAAGTTATCCTCATCATCATTTTGCTGGGGAACCCCTTAGGGACCCCTGCGGGTCCCAGGACCTCGCTTTGAGACCCACATAAGACACAGCAGGTCGGAATGATGGTGGGTTTGATGTGCTGAATGCCGAGTTTGTGCAGAGATGCTCGTGATTTGACATGAATACGAGTCGCGAGGCTCACGTGAGGCCAGTTGTCAAGGTAACCAGCATCAGGGAGTTAGGTAGGAGGCGTGTAGAAATCGCAGAGCAATAAAAGTGCTCTCGCCACAAAAACACACACACACACACACACACACATTCACACCTAGGGACAATTTAGTACGGCTGATTCACCTGACCTACATGTCTTTGGACTGTGGGAGGAAACCGGAGCACCCGGAGGAAACCCACGCAGACACGGGGAGAACATGCAGACTGCACACAGAGGTCGGCCTGGGACGACCCCCAAGGTTGGAATACCCTGGGGCTCAAACCTAGGACCTTCTTACTGTGAGGTGACCGCGCTAACCACTGTGCCACCCATGTCCAGGGTGTCTCCCCACCTGCCGCCCAATGACTGCTGGGATAGACTCCAGCATCCCGCGACCCAAATTGGGATAAGCAGCTTGGATAATGGAGATATATATATATATATATATATACACACACACACACACACACACACACACACAGAAGTACATGTACAGATATGTGCACTCACTCTTTCACACAAACACAGACACAAACACGCTCACGCTCACACACACACACACACACACACACACACACACACACACACACACACACACACACACACACACACACACACTCACCAGGGAGGCTCTGCGGGATCGTCTGCTGAGTGGCTGGTCGAAAGGGGGGCTGCTCAGCTGGAGTTTCTCCAGGTAGCCATCGGGAATACGGATGTCAGCAGGCAGGGACAGGCGCTTGTTCAGGTCCTACAACACACACACACACACACACACACACACACACACACACACACACACACACACACACACACACACACACAGGGTAGGTGTGTCACTGAGTGTTATGAGTCCCACCCCTCCAGTCCCGCTGGTTTCAGTTCTTTTTCTTTCCTCGGCGCTGTTTAAAACAGTATTTTAAGCACCTGTACTGTGTACAGACACTGTGTCTACAGTGAGGCAGAGGACACACTGTCTACCGTAAGGCAGAGGATACACTGTGTCTACAGTAAGGCAGAGGATACACTGTGTCTACAGTGAGGCAGAAGATACACTGTCTACAGTGAGGCAGAGGATACACTGTGTCTACAGTGAGGTAGAAGATACACTGTCTACAGTAAGGCAGAGGATACACTGTGTCTACAGTGAGGCAGAGGATACACTGTGTCTACAGTGAGGCAGAAGATACACTGTCTACAGTAAGGCAGAGGATACACTGTCTACAGTGAGGCAGAGGATACAATGTGTCTACAGTGAGGGAGAAGATACACTGTCTACAGTAAGGCAGAGGATACACTGTGTCTACAGTGAGGCAGAAGATACACTGTCTACAGTAAGGCAGAGGATACACTGTGTCTACAGTGAGGCAGAGGATACACTGTCTACAGTGAGGCAGAGGATACACTGTCTACAGTGAGGCAGAGGATACACTGTGTCTACAGTGAGGCAGAGGATACACTGTCTACAGTGAGGCAGAGGATACACTGTGTCTACAGTGAGGCAGAGGATACACTGTGTCTACAGTGAGGCAGAGGATACACTGTCTACAGTGAGGCAGAGGATACACTGTCTACAGTGAGGCAGAGGATACACTGTCTACAGTGAGGCAGAGGATACAGAGGATACACTGTGTCTACAGTGAGGCCGAAGACACACTGTGTCTACAGTGAGGCAGAAGATACACTGTCTACAGTGAGGCAGAAGATACACTGTGTCTACAGTGAGGCAGAAGATACACTGTCTACAGTGAGGCAGAAGATACACTGTGTCTACAGTGAGGCAGAGGATACACTGTCTACAGTGAGGCAGAGGATACAGAGGATACACTGTGTCTACAGTGAGGCCGAAGACACACTGTGTCTACAGTGAGGCAGAAGATATACTGTGTCTACAGTGAGGCAGAGGATACACTGTCTACAGTGAGGCAGAGGACACACTGTGTCTACAGTGAGGCAGAAGATACACTGTGTCTACAGTGAGGCAGAAGATACACTGTCTACAGTAAGGCAGAGGATACACTGTGTCTACGGTGAGGCAGAGAATACACTGTGTCTACAATGAGGCCAAGGACACATGACCAACATGCTGATGTGGAATACACAACGAAAGGCTCACCTCATTTTAGAGTCAGTAACAGACTTTCATATCAGCTTTGTTTTGACCAACTCCAAATGAAAACAAGCAGTCTGCAAGGCAGGAATCTGGGCCAACCCAGCAAACAAAAAAACGTCCCCAGCACGTCCCCTAAAGGTCCTCTCCGAACGTCCGGTAAACGTCATTGTGTAGGGTTTTCATTACGTCACGGGGATTTTATTGCGGGATGTTCAGTGAACGTCATTGAACGTCCCGCGATAACGTCCCCATGACATCTCAGAGACGTCTAGAAGACTTTCCCCGAACATCCCTATAAGGTCCTCGGGACATTCTTTCAACGTTCTGCAATAACGGGGATGCTGGAGCTTATCCCAGCAGTCATTGGGCGGCAGACGGGGAGACACCCTGGACAGGCCGCCAGGCCATCACAGGGTACACACACACACACACACACACACACACACACACACACACACACACACACACACACACACACACACACCCCTTTGGGCTGTGGGGGAAACCGGAGCACCCGGAGGAAACCCACACAGACACGAGGAGAACATGCAAACTCCACAGAGAACGACTCAGGATGACCCCCGAGGTCGGACTACCCTGGGGCTCAAACCCAGGACCTTCTTGCTGTGAGGCGACCGTGCTAACCACTGCGCCACCATGCCACCAATTTGTTTCCACCTGGGACATAGTGATGGGACAGTGATGCGGGAGAAGGAGGTGCGTTTCTTAAAATGAGGATATGGAGCTTCAACTCTGACGGTTTGTAATATTCTAATTTTCTTATCAGCTTCTGTCCAGTGACATCAGACTTCCTCAAAATCTCCAGTACTGCATCACACGGTGGAGCCAGTGGTGCAGTGGAGGTGAACGTTTCCACAGAAAGGTCGGCAAAACTTTTTCGATGACAGCGGTTTGTTCAAGAAAGACCGGGTTGCCGGGTGAGTAACTTTCCCCCCCGTTCGATCTTCACCACCTACTTGTTCCTGGGTGGTTCAGACACTCAAACCAGCATCTCTCTCTTTGAGGCGGACATCTCGCCTCCGAAAGACGCGGAGACACTTAAAACAGAGGTACCTTGTGAACTGAGGGTGAGGTGTCTTGCTCAGGGACGCCTCAACAGGAGGAGCTGAGGATTGAACCGGCAACTCTCCAGGTACCAGACGACTTGCTCCACCTCCTGAGCTACTTCCGTCACGCCACGTCAGTATGTATGTCTGTTAACTCCAGCCTGCAACATCCTCCAGTTTACACCAACACAGTGAACATTGTGACTTAATGTGCATCACAATATATCATGCATGACATATAGTCACACGCTGATATTACACACACATATATATATATATACACCGCTCAGCCGAAACATTAAAACCACTGACAGGTAAGTGAATAACACTGATTATCTCACTATAATGGCACCTGTCGAGCGGTGGGGTATATTGGACAGCAAGCGAACAGTCAGTTCTTGAAGTTGGTGTGTTGCAGGCAGGAGAAATCGGCAAGCATAAGGATCTGAGCGACTTTGACAAGGGCCGAATTGTGATGGCTAGACGACTGGGTCAGAGCATCTCCAAAACGGCAGGTCTTGTGGGGTGGGTAGCACAGTGGCCCAGTGGTTGATATGAGGCTGTTGCCTCATATCAAGAAGGTCAAGGCCGGCCCAGATCCTTTCTATGTGGAGTTTGCATGTTCTCCTGTGTCTGCCTGGGCTTCCTCCGGGGGCTCCGGTTTCCTCCCACCATCAAAAAAAACACATGTTCGGGTCCGCGGTGGTGTAGCGGTCTAAGCATCGGCTTTGTGTCGATGCAGTTGCCCCCAGGGGACCGGGGTTCGCGCCTCGGTCTGGTCAGATCCGACTATGGCCGGACTCGGCGAAGCAACAACCATTGGCAACGCCGTCTTCGGGAGGGGGGCGGAGTCGGCTTGTGTTCGTCGCATGAACGCGTCTCTGTGTGTGTGTCGGAAAAAGCAGTGGTTCGGCCTGGATTCACCTCGTCACGAAAGTGGGGAGGCGTCACCTTCGAGACTGCCGGCCGGAGAGACGCAGTTGGCGAACGCATGCAGTATGAGCGTGGGTGTTTGAACTAGAATAGGGATCGATTGGCCACTAAATTGGGGGAAAAAAGGGAAAAATCACAAATAAATAAATAAATAAAACACATGTTTGTTGGGGTTAAAATTCCCGACTGTGCCCCTGACTGAGACGTGGCAAAAAGAACTGCAGTTGGTCCCCGGGCGATGCACAGCAGCTGCCCACTGCTTCCAGTGTGCATTGGGATGGATTAAAAGCACAACATGTATTTCCCCACTGGGATTAATAGAAGTACATCTCGCTTGTCTTAGCTCCTGGTATGCAGTGGTCAGTACCTACCAAAAGAGGTACAACGAAGGACAACGGGTGAACCAGCGACAGGGTCATGGGCGCCCACGGCTCATCGATGTGCATGGGGAGCGAAGGCTAGCCCGTCTGGTCCCATCCCACAGAAGAGCTACTGTAGCTCAAATTGCTGAAGTGTTAATGGTGGCTATGATAGACAGGTGTCAGGGCACACAGGGCATCACAGCTTGCTGTGTATGGGACTGCATAGCTGGAGACCGGTCAGAGTGCCCATGATGACCCCTGTCCACCACCTTGCCCATCAGAACTGGACCATGGAGCAGTGGAAGAAGGTGGGCTGGTCTGATGAATCGCGCTCTCTTTTACATCATGTGGACGGCCGGGGGTGTGTGCATCGTTTACCTGGGGAAGAGATGGCACCAGGATGCATTATGGGAAGAGGGCAAGCCGGCGGAGGCAGTGTGATGCTCTGGGCAATGCTCTGCTGGGAAACCTTGGGTCCTGGCATTCATGTGGATGTTCCTTCGACACGTACCACCTCCCTAAACATCGTTACAGACCAGGTACAGCCCTTCATGGTAACGGTATTCCCTGATGGCAGTGGCCTCTTTCAGCAGGATAATGCTCCCTGTCACACTGCAAAACCTGTTCAGGGATGGTCTGAGGAACATGACAAAGGGTTCAAGGTGTTGCCTTGGCCTCCAAACTCCCCAGACCTCAATGTGATCGAGCATCTGTGGGACGTGCTGGAGAAACAAGTCCAGTTCATGGAGGCCCCACCTCGCCACTTACAGGACTTAAAGGATCTGCTGCTCACGTCTTGGTGCCAGATACCAGAGGACACCTTCAGAGGTCTGGTGGGGTCCATGCCTCGACGGGTCAGAGTTGCTTTGGTGGCACAAGGGGGACCTACACAACATTAGGCAGGTGGTTTTAATGTTTTGGCTGATCTGTGTATATATATATATATATATATATATATATATATATATATATATATATATATATATATATATGCGGCGTGCGCATGTGTATTTGGCACACGTCTTAGGATAAAGCAGGAGTGCACCCACGTTCACGCTCCATGTCTAAAATAATCCGCTCTCATCTCCTCCTGCTGCTCCCAGGGAGAGAGAGCGAGAGAGAGAGAGAGAGAGAGAGAGATGGAGAAAGGGGCCTATCACCATTGTATGAGGCATAAATATAGACTCGACATGCATACTGTGGACACGAGTGGCAGCGGAAAAATGGAGCCTTGTTAAGCAAAGCGGTTGTGTTGGTGACACACCAACGAGCCAAACAGCCAATGGCCGCAGGCCAGAAGAATTAGGGGACCCCACGCTAACGTCTGCTCGGACGCTGCAACGCCGTGTGCAGAAAACGGAAGTTTGCGTGTCTGTGTGTGCACGTGCGTGCTTGTGCACGTGCACGTTTGTGCCTCCTGCAGATTGACTCCTTCTGCTCCCCCCCAGATCCTCGAATGTCTTTTCTTTTGTTGTGCGCCCTGCGACGAGATAAGAACTCGGCACAACGGAGAAATACTAGGTCAGTGCGTGAATATGTGTGTGTGTGTGTGTGTGTGTGTGTGTGTGTGTGTGTGTGTGTGTGTGTGTGTGTGTGTGTGTGTGTAAAACAGAGGCTCACGTCATTCTCAGACTGATGCCACACGGATTGTGTTGTCGAATCGAGTTTTTAAACACATCCGCTTCTCCGCCACCAGGGGGCAGACGACCACCGGACTGAGTCGTCGTCCCTCTCCTATTGACTTAAACGGCTTTAGTTCAAATCCACCCCTTCTCGCCGTGCCCGTGAT
Organism: Lampris incognitus; assembly: GCF_029633865.1. NCBI lineage: Eukaryota > Metazoa > Chordata > Actinopteri > Lampriformes > Lampridae > Lampris > Lampris incognitus. The sequence continues at coordinate 8,208,001 of NC_079213.1, forward strand.
GATGAACATGATCGATTCGGTTCCGTCTGAGTGGGCTGTACACAAATAACCGGCGGTGCGATGAACCGCTCGCGGCCACGGCGAGCGGGCAGCGGTCCGGCTGCCGGATGAGCGAGGGACGGGCACAAGCCAGAAAACAGGGAGGACGAGAGCCACGGGCCACTGGGAAGTCGAGGGCCTTTAACAAACGTCAGTGAAACAGAGGAAACGTCCCGTTTCTTCTCGCACCCTCGACAAGAAACACAAAGAGCAGGAGGAAAACCTGAATCCAGACCACATTTCGGGACGCCGCCATCGGGACCATGAAAGGGCCTTTTTCATTTGTAAGATGTGAAGCCTACCTTCAGCTACTGTGTAATCTGAAATGAAATAAGATGGGCGTCCGGGCAGCGTAGCGGGCCATTCCGTCGCCTACCAACACGGGGATCGCTGGTTCGAATCCCCGTGTTACCTCCGGCTTGGTCGGGCGTCCCTACAGATGCAAGTGTGGCCGTGTCTGCGGGTGGGAAGGCGGATGTGGGTATGTGTCCTGGTCACTGCACTAGCGCCTCCTCTGGTCGGTTGGGGTGCCTGTTCAGGGGGGAGGGGGAACTGGGCCCAGATAGCAAAGTTGCTCTGGTCCGGACCCGTCCCTCACCCAACACTTTCATCCGGCCCACATACAACGTGGAATGACGGCACTTGGGCGGTCCGCTCCTGTTTGCCAGATCTGGGCCAGAACCAAGCCATAGTTATGCTGCATGTGCCACATATTTGCCAGAGGTGGCCATATTTGTTTTGTGATATCTGGGCCATATTCACCATTTACCACACGGGCCACTTCAGGCTCACATCCATGTTGTCAGGGCCAGAAGAAGGCCGCCAGTGCCGCATCATTAGCTGAAGTGGCCCACATCCAGATGCTATCGGGGAGGGGGGTAGCGTGATCCTCCCATGCGCTACGTCCCCCTGGTGAAACTCCTCACTGTCAGGTGAAAAGAAGCGGCTGGCGACTCCACATGTATGGGAGGAGGCATGTGGTAGTCTGCAGCGTCCCCGGATCGGCAGAGAGGGTGGAGCAGCGACCGGGACGGCTCGGAAGAGTGGGGTAATTGGCCGGATAACAGAATTTCAACAGTGCTGCATTATTACAGTATTACTGTAATACAGTATTACAGTGTTACATTATTACAGTAATACAGTATTACAGTGTTACAGTATTACAGTAATACAGTATTACAGTGTTACATTATTACAGTAGTGCATTATTACAGTAATACAGTATTACAGTATTACAGTAATACAGTATTACAGTATTACAGTATTTGCATGAACTTAATTTGTGTTTCCCTGTGAAATACAAGGAAACACTAGTAGATAACCGACCCTTAAGACACACGAGGGAGTAAAGAGATGCCGGGAGCTGCCGGGAGCTTTGGGAACCCTTGTTTCTGAGAGCTGGTACAGAAAGCCTCTCCCTCCGTACGCGACTCCATCTGGCTTCTTTCCCAGCATGCTCTCTGCACCGCCAACATTCAGCGCGGCGCCACGGCGGCGAGATTCCTTTGGATCTGTGCGCTCGAGACGGCGAGCGTGCCCGAGACGGCCGTCGTGTGCCGGCCCTTACCGCCTCGGTGCAGAAGACTCGTGGAGAATTTCATAGATTAGAAGCACTGAATCTCCTTCAGTCGCGCTCCCTCCCTCCTCCCTCCCTCCCTCCCTCCCTCCTCTGCGCTATTGTTGTAATCCGCGGGGGAGAGGAGCTCCTATCAGTATCATGTCCCCCAGACAGTGAAAGCCTATTAAGAGAGCTCCCTCCCCAGCTCCCTCCCCGATGGGGAGCGACGGGGGTGTGTGTGTGTGTGTGTGTGTGTGTCAAAAGGAGACATGAACAGTACCTGCATCACTAATGGATTCAGCATGGAGGGGGATAGAAACTCATAGAATGTCATCGAGGATAATATTATAGAATAGAACAGAACAGAACAGAATAGAACAGAATAGAACAGAATAGAACAGAACAGAATAGAATAGAACAGAATAGAATAGAACAGAATAGAACAGAATAGAACAGAATAGAACAGAACAGAATAGAACGGAATAGAATAGAACAGAATAGAACAGAATAGAACAGAACAGAATAGAACAGAATAGAATAGAACAGAATAGAACAGAATAGAATAGAACAGAATAGAACAGATTAGAACAGAACAGAATAGAACAGAATAGAACAGAATAGAACAGATTAGAACAGAACAGAATAGAACAGAATAGAACAGAATAGAACAGAATAGAATAGAACAGAATAGAACAGAATAGAACAGAATAGAACAGAACAGAATAGAACAGAATAGAACAGAATAGAACAGAATAGAACAGAATAGAACAGAACAGAATAGAACAGAACAGAATAGAACAGAATAGAACAGAACAGAATAGAACAGAACAGAATAGAATAGAACAGAATAGAACAGAACAGAATAAAATAGAACAGAACAGAACAGAATAGAACAGAATAGAATAGAATAGAACAGAATAGAATAGAATAGAGGCCTGTCACAAGAATCTGCTCAAAGCATGCTGGGATAGATTAGTCCTCCAGATATAGAAAGTTAATAAATAAATAAATGAGACTATACTAATATGGAATATAATATACCACACTATAGTGTACTAAACTATATGGTCATACACGATACCACACAATCCAACACTACCATAGAATAGAATAGAGGGATAGTTTTCCTGAGCTACTTTTATTTGGGGGGGGGATTTCCCCCCCTTTTTTCTCCCCAATTGTATCCGGCTAATTACCCCACTCTTCCGAGCCGTCCCGGTCGCTGCTCCACCCCCTCTGCCGATCCGGGGAGGCTGCAGACTACCACATGCCTCCTCCCATACATGTGGAGTCGCCAGCCGCTTCTTTTCACCTGGCAGTGAGGGGTTTCACCAGGGGCGGCGTAGCATGTGGGAGGATCACGCTATTCCCCCCCAGTTCCCCCTCCCCGAACAGGTGCCCCGACCGACCAGAGGAGGCGCTAGTGCAGCGACCAGGACACATACCCACATCCGGCTTCCCACCCGCAGACACGGCATTGCGCCTGCAGGGACGCCCGACCAAGCCGGAGGTAACAGGCGGATTCAAACTGGCGATGCCCGTGTTGGCAGGCAACGGAACAGGCCGCTACGCCACCCGGACGCCCCCTTTAAGTCTTCTCGTGTCGTCTCACCTCCATGGAGATTCGGCGGTGGACTCTGTTCCTCAGACAGACACCGGTGGGAGACTGGACCTCATCTGAAGACGTTCCTGACGCCTGGTCGCTCTCGCCGTCCGAACCCATCTTCAGGTTCTCGTGGACGATGTCTGAGCACAGACAGACAGGCAGGCAGACAGACAGACAGACAGACAGACAGACAGACAGACAGACAGACAGACAGACAGACAGACAGACAGACAGACAGGCAGTAAGAGGAGCGTCATTTTAGGGCATTGATGCTACACAACTTATTTTTAGAGGATTAAAAATACTTCATTTAGCTCACCAGCACAAAGAAGGGAGGAGGAACAGTTATAGTTAGCACCTTCTTTGATGCGAGCTCGGTTTACAACCATCCTGTACAAATCTCCCCCCCTCCCCTCCCCCTCCCCCTCTTTCTCTCTTTCATCTCCTTGACTTACTCTCCTCTCAGGCCCTTGTAACCCCCCCAAGGCTAAAGATTAAACACTCCGGTATACCCTGCTACCTCCAGGGTCATAAACCTGCAAGGACTACTGCCCCCATCCACGCAGGGAGGGGAGGGGAGGGGAGGGGAGGGGAGGGGTGGTGGTTGCAGAGGAGTCACAGTACACAGAGCAAGATTCATCAAAGCACAGTCACACGTGTGCACCTACACACAGGCAGACACGCAGGAGACGCACACATGCATGCAAATACTACAAGCACGCACAGGCATGCAAAGACACGTGCACACAGAGACATACACAACACACACACACACACACGTCTAAACATATGCAATGCATGCAAATACACACACACACACACACACACACACACGTCTAAACATATGCAATGCATGCAAATACACACCTGTCATATACAACGTTATGCAAATACAAACACACAGAAACACACACACACACACACACACACACCTAAACATATGCAATGCATGCAAATACACACCTGTCATATACGTTATGCAAATACAAACACACACACACACACACACACACACACACACACACACACACACATCTAAACATATGCAATGCATGCAAATACACACCACAGACATATAAAACGTTATGCAAATACAAACACACACACACACACACACACACACACACACACACAGAGTCAATGAGTAGTGTGTGTTGAGAGCTAGCTGCTTCCTCCTCTTTGTCATCAGTGTCTCAACACCTCCCTCACAGCAGCCTGCCAGCAGACATGACGGAGCATGACACACTCTTCCTTTTCACCACACTCTTCCTCATCACCTCCTCTCCACGAGGCCGCTACACATCTCTCCGCAGGAGCAGCACTGCTCTCTCTCTCTCTCTCTCTCTCTCTCTCTCTCTCTCTCTCTCTCTCTCTCTCTCTCTCTCTCTCTCTCTCTGGCCCCGTCTCACTCTGTCTTCATCCCTTTTCATCATTTAAACATTGGAGGGATCCTGTTCTTTTCCCATCATCCCCCTCCTCTTCTTCCCTGTCACCTCAGCATACTGCCCCCCACCTCCTGCAGCACCCCTCCCCACCCTGCCCTCCTCTCAACCTCCTGCCTTCACAATCCCTTCTTTTCATCCCTCTTTCACCTCCACTGCTTCTCAGCCTCCTCTTCGATCTCTCTCTCTCTCTGTTCCTCTTGGATTATCGTTTCCTTCCTGTGCTCATCCCCCCCGGCCATGGAAAATCTCTGGAAGATCGTTTGCCACGCCCACTTTTCCCCTCCTTCTCCCCCCCCCCGATACTTTCATCTCTCCCCTCCCTCTGGAAACCGCACAGACCTTCTGAGGACTTTCCCTCCTCCTTCCACCCCCGCTCTCTCGCCCTTCCCATCCCTTCCCATCCTCAGCAGCCTCCTCATGCACCAGCGGCAGTGTAGCACGGCGCTCTTCTGCAGTGTCCCATATAACTGGCCTGTTTGCTGATCCGGGGACCCCTATGTAGGCCACAGTCCACTTTAAAGAGAGACTGGCCCATATGTGAACCAGCACTTCAAAAACTAGCTCACAGTGGTCAACTTGCTGACACCATTGTGCACAACAAATGTCCGACTTAGCAATTTAACAGTCAAGAGTCGCGAACAAGAAACAGAATTTCGTTTCACCCACCCCGCGGCAGCGCAACACAAATGATAAAAACACACATCCAAATTTCCAAAAAACGACGCCACCAAAAACATACAAAAACAGAGAACGAAGCCCCGGGCAGGGCCGTGGTCCCTGGGCCCAAGGGACTCAGCGGACCAGGCTCCCTCAGCCGATCCAGCACCAGCTCCCTCAGCTGATCCAGCTCCATCAGCCGATCCAGCACCAGCTCCCTCAGCCGATCCAGCACCAGCTCCCTCAGCCGATCCAGCACCAGCTCCCTCAGCCGATCCAGCTCCATCAGCCGATCCAGCACCAGCTCCCTCAGCCGATCCAGCTCCAGCTCCATCAGCCGATCCAGCACCAGCTCCCTCAGCCGATCCAGCTCCAGCTCTCTCAGCCGATCCAGCTCCAGCTCCCTCAGCCGATCCAGCACCAGCTCTCCCAGCCATCAAATAAATAAATAATTGAAGACCAAAATAAAAACTAAGGCTGTCCGGATAGCGTGGCCGCCTATTCCGTTGCCTACCAGAGGGGTCGCTGGAGAACGACGAGTCCCCGAACACTACACCGATGTACACCCACTGTCCCTCGGGTAAGGGTGGCCTAATGAAGGCCTCCCCCCGTGGACGCTCTGGCCGTGACCGGTTACGGCGAGTCTGGGATACGAACCTCCCAGCCGCATGACGAGCGCACTGCAATAATGGTGGTTTACTCCGCCTGTTCGTTCCTACGAGAATTGCTCGCCTGGCGCATACGCCGAAAAAGTTTCTGGCTTCCGGGTTACTTCCGGGTACCTGGGGCCCACCGAATATGCGCAGTAGCGTTACTCCCGTCATGACTCTAGGCTATGAGAACGGCTCGTACACAGCCGTGCCGCCGTCATGCAAAAAGATTTTCTGGGCTTCGGAAATAAAAAAAAAAGAAAAGATGAAAACCACATGGCTTACAAATATACAGTACAAGCTGCAGGTGTCCTGTCAACAGTTTTACAGTGGTGGTCTGTGGGGAAAATGCTCATTGGGCCGCAGGGGATTTATCGCTGCAATACCGCGAGTGACCACTGGGAAAAAATGGCTGCAAGGCTGAGCGGCGGAGCCGTATCCAGTTCTACTATACATCCGTGCTCCACATGTATCGGAGGAGACATGTGGTAGTCTTCAGCCCTCCCCGGATCGGCAGTGGGGGTGGGGAGAAAAAGGCCCCCCCCCCAAAAAAATAAAAAATAAAATAAAAACCACACGATGACACCAACTTAAGACGCAGGAGTGGGTAAAGACCCTGCATAGTGGTACTGGGTTAAGCAGCTGCAGACGTGAGCTCGCGGCGCCATCTTCCTATTCCGTGTGTATTATTTGGGCTTTGGTGAGGTTAAGGCCAGATCTGTGCAAGCCACAACTCACAAGCACCCTAGCAGCATGGGCACCTTCCAAACCCCCCCCCCCCCACCAATGTTAAAAACAACACGAAAACAGCGCTCAGAACGAATCTCGCTTCCATCATGTGACGTATGTCCAAGTAAAACAGGATGTCCTGTTGGGGCGGGACAGAACGAGGGAGGTGATTTGATTGGATGGAGCAAAACATTTGAGGAAATTAAAGGTTGGCATGTAGCTCGGCATGCTCGATCGGACTCGGTGGCGCAAAATGTAGAGCCCGGGTAGCGTAGCGGTCTATTCCGTTGCCTACCGACACGGGGGTCGGCAGTTCGAATCCCCGTGTTACCTCCAGCTTGGCCGGGCGTCTCTACAGACACTATTGGCTGTGTCTGCGGGTGGGAAGCCGCATGTGAAGAGTAGGGTAATTGGCCAAGTACAATCGGGGGGTGGGGGGGGGGGGACAATGTGAACCTTTGTCACCAAATATTCATTATTTCATGAGAAAACTGCTTCTACCGCAAACACACACAAAAGAAAAACAGCATACTAGAAAACTTTTCAAACGAAAACAACTATGGGTGACAAATCTTGCATCTTAATCACCATGGTGATGGATCGAGGAACATAGAAAATGGTTCCTGAACGAATGTGAACATGCATGCACACACACACACACACACACACACACACACACACACCACACACACCACACACACAGACATATGCATGTACACAAGCATGAGTCATTCATACATTGTTGCAAGCAGGTGGAGGCAGACATGTTGTGGGGGAAGACAGGTCCTCATGCAATGTGCACCTTGCACAGACCTGAGACAGGGTCAGAGAGAGAGACAGAGAGAGACAGACAGACAGACAGACAGACAGACAGACAGAGAGACAGAGAAAGAGGGGGAGAGAGAGAGATAGACAGAGAGACAGAGAAAGAGGGAGAGAGACAGACAGACAGACAGAGAGAGAGACAGAGAAAGAGGGAGACAGACAGAGAAAGAGGTAGACAGACAAAGAAAGAGGGAGAGAGACAGACAGACAGACAGACAGAGAGAGAGACAGAGAAAAAGGGGAGACAGACAGAGAAAGAGGTAGACAGACAGAGAAAGAGGGAGAGAGACAGACAGAGAGACAGAGAAAGAGGGAGACAGACAGAGAAAGAGGGAGAGAGACAGACAGAGAAAGAGGGAGAGAGACAGACAGACAGCCAGAGAGACAGAGAAAGAGGGAGACAGACAGACAGAGAGACAGAGGAAAGAGGGAGACAGACAGACAGAGAGGACAGACAGAAAGGGTGAGAGAGAGCGAGTGAGGGAGAGAGAGAGAGAGAGAGAAAGAAAGAAAGAAAAGAGAGATGGCGCAAGAAGGTCAGAGGAAAAAAAGGTTGGAGAGAAAGAGATATTGAGAGAGAGAGGGGGAGAGAGAGAGACAGAGAGAGAGAGAGGGAGAGAGAGAGACAGAGAGAGGGGAGAGAGAGACAGATAGAGGTACAGAGGAAAGACAGTGAAAGGAGAGAGAAGTCACCTGTGAGAGGGGAATGTGATGATGGGAGAGGAAGGAAGTCTCGGGGCAATGACCATCTGCTCTCCCACTACTAACTTCTTCAGTGTGTGTGTGTGTGTGTGTGTGTGTTCATGTGTGTCGTGTGTGTGTGTGTGTGTGTGCGTGTGTGTGTGTGTGTGTGTGTGTTCATGTGTGTGTGTGTGTGTGTGTGTGTGTGTGTGTGCGTCTCACCCAGGCGGCTGCCGTTGCGAGGCATGGCCATGAACGAGCCAAGGCTGCCGCCGATAACACTGTGCGGTCGGCGGAGGGGCGGTTTCTTGAAGGAGCCCGTGTACTGGTGCAGGAAGGAGTGCATGCTGTGGGAGGTCGGAGGTCGTCCGTTTCGCACAATGGGCTCTGAAAACACGCATTTGAATAGGCTCGTCATCTCACTGTCTCATGTTTACACCACAACACAGCTCACGGACCTGGAGAGGAGGTCACTCACACATTCGTTAATTCATTGCCATGCGGTTAGCTAAAACAGTCCATCTGTAGCTGGGCGGGGGTGGGTGGGGGGGGCAAAGTCTGATAGCGGGGCTCTAGAGTTAAAATGTGCTCGGTGAGGTCTGAAAATGAGAACGAAGACATGATGGAAAACACCGAACAACTTCCAGTTTCATGTACGACGGGAAAACAACTCCGTGTCCGGCCCCTTGCGAGTCCCCCCCCCCCCCCCAGATGGATGCTACCATTTCCCTCCTATGTTGACTGAAATACGGCCCTATAAGCCTCACGGACACGTGTAGAACTCTACTCAACACAAATCCATCGAGTCCTTATTTCTGGTAGCATTGACCTCCCACACTATGAAGACCCTGGAAAGACTTATCCTGGAGCAGCTTCTGCCACACTTAGACCCCCCCCCCCACCGCAGTTTGCCTACCAGCCCCGACTGGGAGTCGGGGCTGGTGGTATCCGGCCAATGGTATCCGGCCAATTACCCTACTCTTCTGAGCCGTCCCGGTCGCTGCTCCACCCCCTCTGCCGACCCAGGGAGGGCTGCAGACTACCACATGCCTCCTCCCATACACGTGGAGTCGCCAGCCGCTTCTTTTCACCTGACAGTGAGGAGTTTCACCAGGGGGACGTAGGATCACGCTATTCCCCCAGTTCCTCCCACCCCTGAAAAGAGGTGCCCCCGACCGACCAGAGGAGGCGCTAGTGCCCACAGATACGGCCAAATGTGTCTGTAGGGGGCGCCCGACCAAGCCAGAGGTAACACCCCGGATTTGAACCGGCGATCCCCGTGTTGGTAGCAACAGAATAGACCGCCACGCACCACCCGGACACCTGGGGGGGGGGGTGCTGGTTGGAACAGGGAGTCAAAGAGGCCATCTATGAGAAGAGGGAACGACCATCCCTGAACCTGGGGGGGGGGGGGCTAAGGGCATCTGTCACCATCTTACAAT
>NC_079213.1:8217832-8220332 GCF_029633865.1 Lampris incognitus
GATGTGACTGAAGAATTGGAACATTAAAGGCTTGGTTAAAGGTCAAAGGTCTCTCTGTCTCTCTCTCTCTCTCTCTCTGTCTCTCGCTCTTATTTATGGTTTTCTCTGTGCCCGCTGGCAGGCTGGTTAAACTGACTTCATTAACTTAAGGATTTCATCTTTCAAATGCCACTGAGAGCACTCTTAGCTGCCAGCTACGTCAAACATTCCACCAGGATCCGGAAATCTGAGCGTGTGTGTGTGTGTGTGTGTGTGTGTGTGTGTGTGTGTGTGTGTGTGTGTGTGTGTGTGTGTGCGTGTGTGTGACGGAGCTAGACCGTTTCCTGCGGACAAATGTATCCTTTGACATTTAAGGCATCTCACTGACGCACTTCTCCAAAAATTGCCCTGAATAAGTGACTGGCTGTATGGCGGAGGGGAGGGCACCTTGCTGAAAGGCACTTCAGTAGCAACACGATAAAACATCGTGCGTACTGCACCACAGACAGCACACCCCGCTTCACCATAATCTAAAAAAAAAAACTGATCAAACATAATATGCAAAAATACCGTACAAAGTACATCCCTGTGTGTGTGTGTGGGGGGGGGGAGCTAGCGTTGTCGCCTCACAGGAAGAAGGTCCTGGGTCGAACCCCGAGGTAGTCAACCTCTGGGGTCATCCTAGGTCGTCCTCTGTGCGGAGTTTGCATGTTCTCTCCGTGTCTGCGCCGGCTTCTCCGGGTGCTCCGGTTTCCCCCGCCATCAAAAGCAACATGCATGTTAGGGTTAGTACTGCCTGTGCCCCTGAGCAAGGCAGCGGAAAGAAGGACTGGAGTTGGTCCCCGGGCGCCGCACGGCGGCTGCCACCGCTCCTGGCTACACAGCTAGGATGGTTAAATGGGGCGTCGGGTAGCATGGCGGTCTATTCCGTTGCCTACCAACACGGGGATCGCCGGTTCGAATCCCCGCGTGGGTATGTACCCAGGTCGCTGCACTAGTGCAGCGTGGGGTAGTGCAGAGTGGGGTAATTGGCTGGATACAATTGGGGAGAAATGGGGGGGGGTTAAATGCAGAGAAGAATTTCCCCATGGGGATCAATAAAGTCTATATATATATATATATATATATATACATATATATATATATATATATGTATATAAATAATTCCCATACACACACAGCCATGCAAGAAGCACACAGACCGTTGCAGAGAACCAGATACAGACACACACAGACGAAGAAGAAACCGCCACACGCGGGACAACTGACCGTTGTCCTTGGAGCCGCCGTCCTCGATGGTCATCTGCTCGGCGAGCTCGGACAGGGACTCGTCGATGGTGTGACTGGAGCGAAGCGTCAGAGACAGACGCCTCTTGAACCTCTTCATCTTCTCCATGACGGAGCCGCGCACACAGCCTGCAAGGCAACGGGTCAGAGGTCAGCGCAGGTCAGAGGTCAGCGGTAATGAGCGCTCACACACAGACACACGGCAATACACAGAGCTGTTTGGTTTTGTACCGATGAAGGTACAGTGTGTATATACTGTGTGTGTGTGCTGCTATGAAGAGTGCCCTTGTGTGTATGTGTGTTCATGAATACATCTTGTATACAAAAGTCTATGCATATAGTATACAGGTGTGTATGTGTGTGTCTTTGCATCTGTCTGGGAAAATAACAGCGTGCTGTTTGCCGTCTTCATAAATGAATACACATTGTGTACGAGAGTGTACGTACACACGTGTGTGTGTGTGTGTGTGTGTGTGTGTGTGTGTGTGTGTGTGTGTGTGTGTGTGTGTGTGTGCGAGCCCCAGATGAAATCACTTGGCGTGTGTCTCCTCAGAATGGCCTGGCGGGCCAACATTCCCAGACGAGCAGAAAATAGCGGCGGTCATGAATAAAGCACCACTCTTTTTAATCTAATATTCATGAGCAGAGGTGCAGTGCGGGCGGGAGGGAGGGAGGGAGAGAGGGGGGGAGGGAGGGAGAGAGGGGGGGGAGGGAGGGCGGCGCACCTCGAACCCGCGGACGTCCCTCAACAGCACGCCAACAAGTTATGAATAAAACATTAACGAGGGCTCCAGACGCTAATACCGCCGGCCTTAATTACACTCAAGCATGTGGGGGGCAGATGTGCTCACCCAAAAATACCACCGCCCCCCCCCCCGCCCCCCCGTCAGAAGTGCATGAACGCCAATTAGAGGTGCAGAGAGACGGACAGATAGACAGACAGGTAGAAACACAGGCAGACAGACAGACAGACAGACAGACAGACAGGTAGAAACACAGGCAGACAGACAGACAGACAGACAGATGGGCAGACAGGCAGACAGACAGACAAACCAGCAGGCAGACAGACAGAAAGATAGAAAGGCAGACAGACAAACCAGCAGGCAGACAGACAGGCAGGCAGACAGACAGACAGACAGGCAGGCAGGCAGGCAGACAGGCAGACAGACAGGTAGGCAGACAGACAGACAGACAGACAGACAGACAGACAGACAGACAGAGACAGACAGGTAGA
>NC_079213.1:8225332-8245332 GCF_029633865.1 Lampris incognitus
TACCCTGCCCCCACCGGGGACGCGGACCGACCCGATCTGCACAGTACCCTGCCCCCACCGGGGACGCGGACCGACCCGGTCTGCACAGTACCCTGCCCCCACCGGGGACGCGGACCGACCCGATCTGCACAGTACCCTGCCCCCACCGGGGATGTGGACAGGCCCGATCTGCACAGTACCCTGCCCCCACCGGGGACGCGGACCGACCCGATCTGCACAGTACCCTGCTCCCACCGGGGATGTGGACAGGCCCGATCTGCACAGTACCCTGCCCCCACCGGGGAAGCGGACCGACCCGATCTGCACAGTACCCTGCTCCCACCGGGGATGTGGACCGACCCGGTCTGCACAGTACCCTGCCCCCACCGGGGATGTGGACAGGCCCGATCTGCACAGTACCCTGCCCCCACCGGGGATGCGGAGCGACCCGATCTGCACAGTACCCTGCCCCCACCGGGGACGCGGACCGACCCGATCTGCACAGTAACCTTCCCCCACCGGGGATGTGGACAGGCCCGATCTGCACAGTACCCTGCCCCCACCGGGGATGCGGAGCGACCCGATCTGCACAGTACCCTGCCCCCACCGGGGACGCGGACCGACCCGATCTGCACAGTAACCTTCCCCCACCGGGGATGTGGACAGGCCCGATCTGCACAGTACCCTGCCCCCACCGGGGATGCGGACCGACCCGATCTGCACAGTACCCTGCCCCCACCGGGGACGCGGACCGACCCGATCTGCACAGTACCCTGCCCCCACCGGGGACGCGGACCGACCCGATCTGCACAGTACCCTTCTCACCCACAGACACGGGATTCGAACCGGCGATCCCCGTGTTGGAAGACAACGGAGCAGACCGCTACGCAACCCGGACGCCCCTCATCTGCCGTTCTTGTGCGAGCACCTCGCTAGCCGTAGCGTTGCCTAGCCTTGTGGAAGACTCTGGTCACAGTGTGCGCAGGTAGGCGGGTGTGTAGACGGGCAGGTAGGCCGTCCAATCAGCTCACGCGGGCCGAATGAAGCGATTGGACGGGTTTACTACACGCCTGTGGCGGCCACAGAGAGACCGGATTTTTTTTCTTCCTTTTTTGTCGGAGCGTTTTCTCATTGACTGCTGTCGGGGTGTAAAGACAATTTCAACAAACACAACAACAACAAAACATGCTCGTCATATAAATTGCCTACCATAGCTTTAACTAACAGACACACGCACACACATTTACAGATACACACAAACATGCACAGTTGCACACAAACATGCACAGACACACAATTTCACACAATAACATGTGTGTGTGCGTGTGTTTGTGTGCGTGTGTGTGTGCAGTAGTAGTAGCAGCAGTTGTGTACGTGTGAGATATGACCTGGTTCTTGTCTCATCAAGACACATAAAGACTCACATCAGGACAGCAATGGGCTGCTGTGCAGTTATATTCCTAACTCGACGCACAACAACCCACATAGTATGTCCTCAAAAAGCAGCGATAGAGGGAAATGAGAGAGAGAGAGGGAGAGAGAGAGAGAGAGAGAGAGAGAGAGAGAGAGATGAAACAAGTGGGGTTTAAATAGAGAGAATATTACATCAGCATCCCTCGTGGTCCTCATCAGGAACACACACACATACACACACACCAATGTGCTTTCTACCACACACAGACACACACAGACACAAAGTAGCTTTCTCTTTCACATGAATCCCATCACGCACATACTCGCTCGCTCTCTCTCGGCCCGCTGGACCTTCCTATTGAAATATCACGCCGTTTCACAACACTGGCTGGCATAATGTGTGTGATGGCTACAAACTGTGCAGAATGAAAGCGAGCGGGTGACATCACCACCAGTCTGTTTCCCTGTCAGCCCCAAAGGCAGGAAGCCACCTATCCATCCATCCATCCATCCATCCAGCCATCCATCCATCCATCCATCCATCATCCAAACCGCTTACCCTGCTCTCAGGGTCAAGCCAAGGGTCGCGGGGATGCTGGAGCCTATCCCAGCAGTCACTGGGCGGCAGGCAGGGAGACACCCTGGACAGGCCGCCAGGCCATCCCACAGGGCCGACACACACACACACACACACACACACACACACACACACACACACATTCATACCTAGGGACAATTTAGTACGGCCGAGTCACCTGACTTACATGTGTTTGGACTGTGGGGAGGAAACCCACGCAGACTCCACACACAGGACGACCCGGGACGACCCCCGAGGTTGGACTACCCCGGGCCTCGAACCCAGAACCGTCACGCCGTGAGGCGACCGTGCTAACCACCGCGCCGCCCAGGCAGGGAGCCGTGCGAGCAAATTTAACGAGCCAGGCGGCGAGCAGCTGGCTCGCTCCACGTGCATTTGGCGGGCAGCGCTAGCACGGCTACGACATGTGGCGGGTATCCGCAACATGCTAACGCCGGATGCTGACGCGGATCACATGTTGAAAGCTACCCTTGGCCTCGGCTCTCCCTCTCTGTCTTGCTCGACAACCCAAGATAGGTCGGGGGGGGGGGGGTCCAGTCTTGTATCAGTTTCTTGTTCTCACCGTCTTGCTTGTGATTAATAATATCTGGTTAGATATCTATCAGCGATCCCGATCAATGACCATGGTGTATTTTTCCAAGGTACGTAACTTTGCATTCCTCAGGTATCTTAGGCACGGCATATCCCGGAATGCCTTTAATCATAACATGAACATCCCCCCCCCCCAAAAAAGGGCGTAATTTATGACGTTCCCAAAAAACGTGTGTGTGGTTTGGCCTCTCTATTCCCACATACCCGCCAGCATGACTGTCACGAACCAGTTTGTTTACTCTTTATTTTAGCCCTAATGAAGCGGCGGGTTGGATTTTTGCCATCCCAGCTCCCTCCATGTTCTTGAATGTCTAGTGGTGTGCTGTGTTTCGCAGCTTAACGTACATAGTGGGGAAGGCTTTACAGTCTCTTTCTGTATAGCGCCGAGAACGCCTGAATCCTGTCCCCCTACATGTCTGCATTACTACGTCAAGCACTGCATGTAAGCTTTCTGAAGTTTTGTATTTCCTTTATAAAACAGTCTCTCAGCTGTAAATATCCAAAATAGTCCTCATTTTCTAATCCACATCTCTCTTTCAAATCTTGAAAGTTCATTATATTTCTATTGGTTATGGTAAACATCGCTGTGACCCACTTGCTCTCGCAACTTCTGAAGTTTTGGTCACTCAAATTTGGTTCAAATCATAATGAAACCAGGTCAACAGTCTCACTTCCCTTTCTAAATTGTACAGTTTAATTAGATCAAAACAAAATACTCAGCGTGCGGGAGCTTACTGGATCTATTGGATCTTATATATTACCAATTAGGGATATGACTGGGATGTCTGCTACAGTGACGTCAACATCTTTCCACTTTGCGCTACAAACTTTGTCACAACTCTTGATAACCGGTCCGAGTTTTGCTGCGTGATAACCTGTCACGTTTGGGAGTGCCATACCCCCATTAGCTTCGGCCAGTTGTACTGTACAATATTTTGTTCGTGGCTTTTTACCATTCCATATGAATCTGAAAATCGTCTCATCCCAAATTTTTAACTTTTCTTGAGGAATCATAATAGGGGGGAGATGGGAAAAGATACACCAGCCACGGGAGTATGTTCATTTTGATTACTTCAATTCTTCAGCTGAAGTCTAATGACAAGACTGGCCATCTCCCTCTGTCTCTTCTGGTCTGAAAATGACTGATTATAATTTGTTTTATAAAGATGAATGACTTGTTTTGTTAAAGCCACGCCAAGATATTTTACAGTTTTTGGAAGCCATTTCAATTGGAAAGTTCTCTAAATTTCTTGAGATTGGCGTATAATTACAAGCCCAAATCTGCGTTTTATTCACATTTAGTTTGTATCCCGAGTGACCACCGTGTATATTTATAAGGTGCATCAGCTGGGTAAAGCTTGTACTGGGGCTCTACAGGTATATATATATATATATTTTTTTTTTAATTTATTTCTGATTTTTCCCTTTTTTTCTCCCAATTTAGTGGCCAATTGATCCCTATTTTAATTCAAACACCCACCCTCGTATTGCATGCGTTCGCCAACTGCATCTCTCCGGCCGGCAGTCTCGAAGGAAAGCGCCTCCCCACTTTCGTGACAAGGCGAATCCAAGCCGAACCACTGTTTTTCCGACACACACAGAGACGCATTCACATGACGAACACAAGCCGACTCCGCCCCCCTCCCGAAGACAGCGTTGCCAATGATTGCTGCTTCATCGAGTCCGGCCATAGTCGGATCTGACTACAGGTATATTATGACATCATCTGTGAATAAGCTGATTTTGTTTCCGTCCTTTGATATTAAGTCCTTTTAATTCCTCACTCTGTCATAAAGGCTCAATGTCTAGGGCAAAGAGGAGGGGGGACAACCAACATCCTAGACAGGTACCCCTCTTCAGCATTATTCTTTCTGTTTGACTACCATTAGTTTTTATTCTAGCTGTAGGATTGTGATAGTTTTAATGCACTTAATTGAGTCTTTGTTGAATCCAAACCACTCTAATACCAGATATAGGACGTTCCAATTCAAACCATCAAATGTTTTTTGGCATTTAGACTTACAAAAATAGCACTAGTTTTTTTATTTGTATCAAGGTGATTATTTGCAGGGTCGTCCTAACATTATCTTGTGTTTGGCGTCCTACAATAAAACCGGTTTGATCTTCATCAATTAGATCAGTCATACCTTTTCTCATCTCTTTGCTGTAATAGATGTGTATATCTTAATGACTACATTGAGAACAGATGTGGGTCTAAAACTTCTACAATACTCAAGACAGTATTCTGTATTGAGCATGCATAAAGACAATAGTCTATGTCTTTCACCTCTTTGGGAATTACAGAAATTATTTCTGCTTTCTATGAGGGTGGTAGCTTACCTTCTTCATGAGTCCAATTAAAGGATGATGTAAGAAGAGGGGTTAGTTCTTCTTTAAAGGCTCGGTATCACCCTGATGGAAAACCATCACTTCCATGAGTCTTATTAGCCTTAAGTCTGGATATGGCTTTAGATGCTTCATCAGGCGTCATAGGAGCTCTGAGGTTGTTGTTCTGCAATTCTCCAGTAGTTGGTAAATAAAGAGAATTTAGGAACTGTCTTTCTGCATCCTCACTAGACGAGGGCGGTTGTGTATAAACATTCTTAAGAGTCTTCTTTGAATGTGTTTTCTGCTTCTGTAGCACTATACCTCAGTTAACCTGAGCAAAGATCTCCGATCTTGTGCATCGTATCTACAGTCTGTTGTTTCCTGAGTCGCCTTGCCACAAGCCCGGCAGCCCGAGGGCCATCTTCACAACAGCCCTGCTTCACAAGCTCAGATTTTTCTTCATTTCTCCTCTCAAAATACTGCCCATTTCCCCCTTTAGTGATCATTATTTCTTCTAAACATCGAGTTTTATGAGTAGTTTGAAATTTTATTTCCAGGTTTTTTTAATTTTTCAACCAAATCAAGATATGTATTAGTTCGTTTAAGTTTCTTTTGAAGTGAGGTGATAGCGCTTAATTCCCCCGTATGACGGCCTTTAGACAGCCCCATAGACTCGTCGGACTACTTCCTTCTGTATTGTTTTCCTCAATATAGTATCTTCAAGGCCAGGTTTTAAGCCCACATGAGTATGGGAGGTGTGTCATGTAAGGCTATACCCATTTTATCACACACACACACACACACACACACACACACACACACACACACACACACACACACACCCGCACACACACAAAGATATCAGATTAGTCGTTCCCAACAGGAATGCAACCGAGTCCGGCGGTAGCACAAAAAAGAGAAGGTGATCTGTTATGTGGTCTGGATAGAGAGAGAAGGTGATCTATTACATGGTCTGGATAGAGAGAAGGTGATCTGTTATGTGGTCTGGATAGAGAGAGAAGGTGATCTGTTATATGGTCTGGATAGAGAGAAGGTGATCGGTTATGTGGTCTGGATAGAGAGAAGGTGATCTGTTATGTGGTCTGGATAGAGAGAGAAGGTGATCTGTTATGTGGTCTGGATAGAGAGAGAAGGTGATCTGTTATGTGGTCTGGATAGAGAGAGAAGGTGATCTGTTATGTGGTCTGGATAGAGAGAGAAGGTGATCTGTTACGTGGTCTGGATAGAGAGAGAAGGTGATCTGTTATGTGGTCTGGATTGACAGAAGGTGATCTGTTATGTGGTCTGGATAGAGAGAGAAGGTGATCGGTTATGTGGTCTGGATAGAGAGAGAAGGTGATCTGTTACGTGGTCTGGATAGAGAGAGAAGGTGATCCGTTACGTGGTCTGGATAGAGAGAGAAGGTGATCTGTTATGTGGTCTGGATAGAGAGAGAAGGTGATCTGTTATGTGGTCTGGATAGAGAACTTCTCCTCCCGGTCCAGTTAACACACCTTCAAATACAACATGGCAAGAAACCCGTTAAAAAAAAATCTGCTATACTCAAAAAGTGAATCTGAATCTTTTGCTGATATGACTTTTGTACAGCTAGTTCTTCTGAGTAGAAACACACACACACACACACACACACACACACACACACACACACACACACACACACACACACACACACACACACACAAGCACATGAATGTGGTTACATGACCATGTCTTTGTGTTGGTGTGTTACAAAGATAATACCACCCTCTGTTACACCCATATGTGTAGAGGACAAAGACTGCTTATTCAATACGTCCATACTCTGTGTGTGTGTGTGTGTGTGTGTGTGTGTGTGTGTGTGTGTGTGTGTGTGTGTGTGTGTGGGTCTAGAAATGTATCTTTGAGGGAACAGCGTGGTACATCTGTGTGATGTCTGTCTGTGTGTATGTTCGGCATCTGCATGCCATCCTGTGTGTGTGTGTGTGTGTCTGTGTGTGTGTGTCTGTGTGTGTGTGTGTGCGTGTGTGTGTGCGCGACAGGCTCTTGGGGAATACACCATCAAAAGCACTGGCGCACACTTGCCAGTGACAGAGAGACGGGTGGGGGAGGACGGGGAGGCTCATCTCTCTCGCTTTCATTTCATCATCAGCATCTATTCAAAAATTCTCTCACATAACCTCACTCAAACACACACACACACACACACACACACACACACACACACACACACACACACACACACACACACACACACACACTAAGATGAGCCACACATAAGCACTCTGGCAGTCAAACTCTTGACCCACATTCCAAAACCCCAGAAGCCCCTCCACACACACACACACACACACACACACACACACACACACACACACACACACACACACACACACACACACACACACACACACCTCACCTCCATGCCCATCCATCACTCCTGGGGTATTGTAGTGCATTGTGGGTAGTGCAAAAAGGAGGGGGGATTTCAAAGGGTGAGTGGGGGGGGGGGGAGTGACAACTGGGCTTAATTACCAGGCTAATATCACACACTCACACACATCAGCGGCAAGAGTGGCGTAGACAGGGGAACACAATTACACTAACACACACACACACACACACTTGAAGACTCTTTCTATCTGAGCCTGTCCCGCCGCGAGGCCTCCTCCCCGCCGCGAGGCCTCCTTCCCCGCCGCGAGGCCTCCTCCCCCGCCGCGAGGCCTCCTTCCCCCGCGCTCCTTCCCACTGAACAAACCACCCCGAGCCCAGCGACTCCGGTCCGCCTGCACACTTTCCTCTCTCACCTCTCTCACCTCTGCTCCCTCCAGATCACGCTCCGCTCGCCTACGCGAGTTCGGCTCCTCTCCCGTCGCCGTGGCAACCGAGCGCCGCCTCCTTCAGTCGATGTTCATCGCCGAATTGGAGGCGCAAGCCAAAACCGAAGGTATCCCAGAATGCTCTGAAGGGGTGACGGCGACCCCCCCCCCCCGCCCGCCGCCCTCGACCAACACCCCCGGCTCACAGCGTTTTAAGATGAGAAGGGGTGAAGCTGAATGAATTATTTTTTCCCTGAGTGTGTGAGCGCGTGGAGAGAGAGAGAGAGGGAGGGAGAGAGAGAGAGAGGGAGAGAGAGAGAGAGAGAGGGAGGGAGGGAGAGAGGGAGGGAGGGAGAGAAAGAGCAAAATTCTGCCGAGCGGAGCAGAATGGATTCTTTTGTGTTTGTCTAACAGCCATGAAATCAGCCGGGTAACTCCAGGCATGTACAATACTGATAACGAGACAGACGGGGGGGGGGGGAGATAGAGGGGGACAGATAGAGGGAGAGAGAGAGGAGGAGAGGGGGGGAGCAAAAGAGGGGGAGAGATCGGGAGAGAGAGAGAGAACAAGACAGAGAGAGGGGAGAGGGTGCGGAGAGAGAGAGGAGGGGAGGGAGAGATGGAGTTAGAGACAGGGATAGAGAGAGGGGGAGAAAGAGAAGGGGGGAGAGGGGGTGAGAGAGAGAATTATGACACAGGGAAAGATAGACATGATTATATTCAGGAAAACAGGTAACGAAACAAACGGAAGAGTGATAGAGGAAAGAGTGATAGAGGAAAGAGTGATAGAGGAAAGGGTGATAGAAGAAAGGGTGATAGAGGAAAGAGTGATAGAGGAAAGGGTGATAGAGGAAAGAGTGATAGAGGAAAGAGTGATAAAGGAAAGGGTGATAGAGGAAAGAGTGATAGAGGAAAGAGTGATAGAGGAAAGGGTGATAGAGGAAAGAGTGATAAAGGAAAGGGGGATAGAGGAAAGAGTGATAGAGGAAAGGGTGATAGAGGAAAGAGTGATAGAGGACAGAGTGATAGAGGAAAGAGTGATAGAAGAAAGAGTGATAGAAGAAAGAGTGATAGAGGAAAGGGTGATAGAGGAAAGGGTGATAGAGGAAAGAGTGATAGAGGAAAGAGTGATAGAGGACAGAGTGATAGAAGAAAGAGTGATAGAGGAAAGAGTGATAGAGGAAAGAGTGATAGGGGAAAGAGTGATAGAGGAAAGAGTGATAGGGGAAAGAGTGATAGGGGAAAGAGTGATAGAAGAAAGAGTGATAGAGGAAAGAGTGATAGAGGACAGAGTGATAGAAGAAAGAGTGATAGAGGAAAGAGTGATAGAAGAAAGAGTGATAGAGGAAAGAGTGATAGAGGAAAGGGTGATAGAGGAAAGAGTGATAGAGGAAAGGGTGATAGAGGAAAGAGTGATAGAGGAAAGAGTGATAGAGGAAAGAGTGATAGAAGAAAGAGTGATAGAGGAAAGAGTGATAGAAGAAAGAGTGATAGAGGACAGAGTGATAGAGGAAAGAGTGATAGAGGAAAGAGTGATAGAAGAAAGAGTGATAGAGGACAGAGTGATAGAGGAAAGAGTGATAGAGGAAAGAGTGATAGAAGAAAGAGTGATAGAGGAAAGGGTGATAGAGGAAAGAGTGATAGAGGAAAGAGTGATAGAGGGAAGAGTGATAGAGGAAAGAGTGATAAAGGAAAGGGTGATAGAGGAAAGAGTGATAGAGGAAAGAGTGATAGAGGAAAGGGTGATAGAGGAAAGAGTGATAAAGGAAAGGGGGATAGAGGAAAGAGTGATAGAGGAAAGGGTGATAGAGGAAAGAGTGATAGAGGACAGAGTGATAGAGGAAAGAGTGATAGAAGAAAGAGTGATAGAGGAAAGAGTGATAGAAGAAAGAGTGATAGAGGAAAGGGTGATAGAGGAAAGGGTGATAGAGGAAAGAGTGATAGAGGACAGAGTGATAGAAGAAAGAGTGATAGAGGAAAGAGTGATAGAGGAAAGAGTGATAGGGGAAAGAGTGATAGAGGAAAGAGTGATAGGGGAAAGAGTGATAGGGGAAAGAGTGATAGAGGAAAGAGTGATAGAAGAAAGAGTGATAGAGGAAAGAGTGATAGAGGACAGAGTGATAGAAGAAAGAGTGATAGAGGAAAGAGTGATAGAAGAAAGAGTGATAGAGGAAAGAGTGATAGAGGAAAGGGTGATAGAGGAAAGAGTGATAGAGGAAAGGGTGATAGAGGAAAGAGTGATAGAGGAAAGAGTGATAGAGGAAAGAGTGATAGAAGAAAGAGTGATAGAGGAAAGAGTGATAGAAGAAAGAGTGATAGAGGACAGAGTGATAGAGGAAAGAGTGATAGAGGAAAGAGTGATAGAAGAAAGAGTGATAGAGGAAAGGGTGATAGAGGAAAGAGTGATAGAGGAAAGAGTGATAGAGGACAGAGTGAGGTGGACGGAGAGGGAGAAAACAAACTGAAGGAGGAGGAGAGGCGAGAGAGTGAGAGAAAGACAGACAGAGAAATATAGTGTTAACAATGACAGAGGGAAGGGGGGAAGCGGAGAGGCTGAGAACAGAGAGCGGTTTGAGGGAAGGTTAAGTAACTCGGGCCTCCTTCTCCTCTATGGAAAAAGGAGAGAGGAGGAGGCGGGAGTCCCGTCTCATGAGCGTCACGCCGCCTGGAAAACCGCCCGAAATAATCCGTCACAGCTCTGACTGGCGGGCCGAGCCCGCAGCCCTCCCGCAGCCCTCCCACGTCACTGCTGCGATACTGATCACAGCACACACCCTCCAACCACGGCCACCAGGAGACTACCGCGCACGCGCACGCACGCACACACACACTTATATACACACACACACACCACACATATATACACACACACACCACACATACACACACCACACCAAACATACACACGCACACATACACACACTGACACATACACACACACAAACACACACACACACATACACACACTGACACACACACACTCATACACACAGACATACACATGCACACACCGACACACGTGCGCACACACACAGACACACACACACAGATACATACACACACTCCGCAGGGCTCCCTCATATTTCAGGTGTGTGTTAAAATCAAAGCCCTGCTTGCCATGTGACGCCACGTAAATCATGTGAAGCATGTAAACCGTATAAATCATCTGAATCATGTGAATCATGTAAGTCATATAATCATGTGAATCATGTAAACATAAAATCATGTAAACCATGTGAATCATGTAAATCACCTGAATCATGCGAATCATGTAAACCATGTGAATCATGTAAATCGTGTGGCATGTAAATCATGTAAACAATGTGAATCACGTGCATCATGTAAATCATGTGAATCATGTAAATCGTGTGAATCATGTGAATCATGTGAATCATGTAAACCATGTGAATCATGTTAACCATGCAAATCATGTAAACCATGTGAATCATGTAAATCGTGTGACATGTAAATCATGTAAACAATGTGAATCACGTGCATCATGTAAATCATGTGAATCATGTAAATCGTGTGAATCATGTAAACCATGTGAATCATGTAAACAATGTTAATCATGAGAATAATATAAATCATGTGAATCATGTAAATCGTGTGAATCATGTGAATCATGTGAATCACATGAATCATGTAAATCATATGAATCATGTAAACCATGTGAATCATGTAAATCATATAAACCATGTAAACAGTGTGAATCATGTGAATCATATAAACCATGTGAATCATGTAAACAATGTGAATCATGTGAATAATATAAATCAAGTGAATCATGTAAATCGTGTGAATCATGTAAACCATGTGAATCATGTAAACAATGTTAATCATGAGAATAATATAAATCATGTGAATCATGTAAATCTTGTGAATCATGTGAATCATGTAAACCATGTCAATCATGTGACATGTAAATCATGTAAACAACGTGAATCATGTAAATCGTGTGACATGTAAATCATGTAAACAATGTGAATCACGTGCATCATGTAAATCATATGAATCATGTAAATCACGTGAATCATGTAAACCATATAAATAATGTAAATCATGTGAATCGTGAATCATGTAAACCATATAAATCGTGTGAATCATGTAAATCATGTGACATGCAAATCATGTAAACAACGTGAATCATGTGCATCATGTAAGTCATATAAATCATCTGAATCATGTAACTCATGTAAACAATGTGAATCATGTGCATCATATAAATAATGTGAATCATGTGAATCATGTAAACCATATAAATCATCTGAATCATGTAAATCATGTAAACAATGTGAATCATGTGCATCATATAAATAATGTGACTCGTGAATCATGTAAACCATATAAATCATCTGAATCATGTAAATCATGTAAACAATGTGAATCATGTGCATCATATAAATAATGTGAATCATGTAAACCATATAAATCATGTGAATCGTGAATCATGTAAACCATATAAAACACGTGAATCATGTAAATCATGTGAATCGTGTAAACCAGTGTTTCCCAACCCGGTCCTCAAGGACCCCCTATCCTGCAGGTTTTCTTTACAACCTTGAATAGGTACCTGCTTGTAGTTATTCAACCAATCAGCAATGAATTATGTCAGATGTTGCACACTTTGCATAATTAAGTGCTGTGAGATGATTGGTTGGGTAAGTACAAGCAGGGCTACATATGCAGGGTTACAACGAAAACCTGCAGGATAGGGGGTCCTTGAGGACTGGGTTGGGAAACACTGGTGTAAACCATATAAATCATGTGAATCATGTGAACCGCGTGAATCATGTAAACCATGTGAATCATGTAAACCATGTGAATAATGTAAATCATGTAAACAATGTCAATCATGTAAATCTTATAAATCAGGTGAATCATGTAAACCACA
Source organism: Lampris incognitus (assembly GCF_029633865.1). Classification (NCBI taxonomy): domain Eukaryota; kingdom Metazoa; phylum Chordata; class Actinopteri; order Lampriformes; family Lampridae; genus Lampris; species Lampris incognitus. The sequence continues at coordinate 8,237,952 of NC_079213.1, forward strand.
TAAATCATGTGAATCATGTAAACCACGTGAATCATGTAAATCATATAAAGCATGTGTATCGTGTGAATCATGTAAACCATGTGAATAATGTAAACCACGTGAATCATGTAAATTATGTGACTCATTGTAAATCATGTGAATCAAGTAATTCATGTGAATCATGTAAACCATGTGATTCATGTAAATCATGTAAATCATTCTTATTCAACACTGTGCGTAACACTATAACACTATGCAACACTATATAACACTCTATAACACTATGTAACACTACATAAAACTGTAACACTATATAACACTATGTAACATAACACTATGTACCGGTACATAACACTATATAACACTATATAACACGATGTAACACTATATAGCGCAATGTAACACTATGCAACACTACATGACACGATGTACCACTATATAACACTTTGTGCGCTATGTAACACTATATAACACTGTAACACTATGCAACACTATAACACCCTATAACACTATGTAACACTAAAAACACTATATAACACTATGTAACACTATGTAACACCATATAACACTATGTAACACTCCATAACACTATGCAACACTATATAACACGATGTACCACGATATATAACACTATGTAATACTATATAACACTCTATAACACTATGTAACACTATATAACACTACATAACACTATGTAACATTGTAACACTCTATAACACTATGTAACACTGTAACACTCTATAACACTATGTAATACTATATAATAGTATGTGTTACAATCATGTGTTTTATTATGTGTTTGTGTGTGGGTTTTTTTTTTTAATGTAAATGTTAATTTAAAGACAAAAAAGGTGAAATAAAGATGAGACAGTAAGTTATGCACATTTTTTTCAACACCACAAAACGAAAAGAAACAAAAAAAACGGCAGAAAGTTCACAACCTGTCATCTAACAGCTCGACCATAAACTGCCTTTTGACTTTTAAACACACACGCACAAACACACACACACACACACACACACACACACACACACGCTCGCACCTGTGTATAATAACCATGCATGCCCCCACATACAGAAAAACACACAAACGGAAATACACACACACACAAATTTGACCAATGGTCAGACATCGTCCTAAAATTGACCTTTTGTGATCCACGGCAAAACAAGGCCGAAGGGGCCGTGTGTTGCTATAGCAACCCCCTTTCCCTCCCTGCCCCCCTCCGGTGCCCGAGAACCCCACAGAGGACAAACCGCTGGGCAGCCGGCCGGTAACCATCAATCAGCGTTGAGGTCAGGGGTCAATGTTTCTCACGTGATGCGTTAGCCCAGAACACACTCACCACATCACGTCTCCTGCCCCCGCGGTGTTACTGAGCCCTCACCGTGCACCTGAACACACACACACACACACACACACATGCACACACACACACGCACACACATGTACGCACATACACACACACACACACACACACACACGCACACACATACACATACACACACACACACACAGTTTACTTCCAGTGTGTTTTAAAGACATATTTTCATCCACGCTAAAAAAAAATAGTTTGAGCGTTTCCAGGATTTTGCAAGATGCGAGGAAAAGGCTGAGTGAAGCAGCGGTCGGGGGTCGGGGGTCGGGGGTCAGGGGTCAGGCCGGTGCAACATAACACAGAGTCGGATAGAAAAAGTTGTAATTTCCTGACGCTGCCCACGGCGGCTGCTAACGTGACCGAAACACACCGAAAAACAAACAAGCAGGCCAGCAAACACACGGGGAGAGAGGCAGACACATAGGAGGGGGGAGAGGCAGACACATAGGAGGGGAGAGAGGAGGGGAGAGAGGCAGACACATAGGAGGAGAGAGGCAGACACATAGGAGGGGGGAGAGGCAGACACATAGGAGGGGGGAGAGGCAGACACATAGGAGGGGAGAGAGGCAGACACATAGGAGGGGAGAGAGGCAGACACATAGGAGGGGAGAGAGGCAGACACATAGGAGGGGAGGGAGGCAGACACATAGGAGGGGAGATAGGCAGACACATAGGGGGGGAGAGAGGCAGACACATAGGAGGGGAGAGAGGCAGACACATAGGAGGGGGGAGAGGCAGACACATAGGAGGGGAGAGAGGCAGACATATAGGAGGGGAGAGTCAGACACATAGGAGGGGAGATAGGCAGACACATAGGAGGGGAGAGTCAGACACATAGGAGGGGAGAGAGGCAGACACATAGGCGGCGAGAGAGGCAGACACATAGGAGGGGAGATAGGAGGGGAGAGAGGCAGACACATAGGAGGGGAGATAGGAGGGGAGAGAGGCAGACACATAGGAGGGGAGAGAGGCAGACACATAGGAGGGGAGATAGGAGGGGAGAGAGGCAGACACATAGGAGGGGAGAGAGGCAGACACATAGGAGGGGAGATAGGAGGGGAGAGAGGTAGACACATAGGAGGGGAGATAGGAGGGGAGAGAGGCAGACACATAGGCGGCGAGAGAGGCAGACACATAGGAGGAGAGATAGGAGGGGAGAGAGGCAGACACATAGGAGGGGAGAGAAGCAGACACATAGGAGGGGCGATAGGAGGGGAGAGAGGCAGACACATAGGAGGAGAGATAGGAGGGGAGATAGGAGGGGAGATAGGAGGGGAGAGAGGCAGACACATAGGAGGAGAGATAGGAGGGGAGATAGGAGGGGAGAGGCAGACTGAGCATTTGGAAATGATCAATAATTCCAGCCATGTGCTCAGACGCTGACGACACAAGGGAAGTTTTGTCTGGTTGTTTGGCGAGGAAGGAAAAAGCAGTTGAGTCTGATACAACAGTTGAGTGTGATACAACAGTTGAGTGTGATACAACAGTTGAGTGTGATACAACAGTTGAGTGTGATACAACAGTTGAGTGTGATACAACAGTTGAGTGTGATACAACAGTTGAGTGTGATACAACAGTTGAGTGTGATACAACAGTTGAGTCTGATACAACAGTTGAGTGTGATACAACAGTTGAGTCTGATACAACAGTTGAGTGTGATACAACAGTTGAGTGTGATACAACAGTTGAGTGTGATACAACAGTTGAGTGTGATACAACAGTTGAGTCTGATACAACAGTTGAGTGTGATACAACAGTTGAGTCTGATACAACAGTTGAGTGTGATACAACAGTTGAGTCTGATACAACAGTTGAGTGTGATACAACAGTTGAGTGTGATACAACAGTTGAGTGTGATACAACAGTTGAGTGTGATACAACAGTTGAGTGTGATACAACAGTTGAGTCTGATACAACAGTTGAGTGTGATACAACAGTTGAGTGTGATACAACAGTTGAGTGTGATACAACAGTTGAGTCTGATACAACAGTTGAGTGTGATACAACAGAAGACTCTTCCACAGGTTTGTCACACTGCTTAATGAGAAGACATAAGAGATGGAAACACTACGTCACCACCGCTGCTCACTAAGATACAAGGCCAGAGCGCACACGTGCATGTGTGTGTGTGTGTTTGTGTGCATGCATGCACACGTGTATGATTGTGTGCATGCACGTGTGCATGCATGTGGTGTGTGCATGTGTGTGCATGCATGTATGCATAAGTGCATGCACTGTGCACGTGTGCATGCACTGTGCACATGTGTGTGCATGCATGTGTGTGTGTGTGTGTGTGTGTGTGTGTGTGTGTGTGTGTGTGTGCCCACAGGCATGTATTTATAATACAGGACCAAAACACACACACACACACAAGCTGTGGTCCTCTGCAGCGGTTCATCTCTGAAAGACTTGGTTGTGAGGAAGACTCAGAAAGATCTTCAGCGTGATTGACCCTGAGGGAGCACCTGAAATAACCTTCTGTGTGTGTGTGAGCGCGCGCAAGTTTGTGTGCGTGTGTTTGACGTGTGTGGTGCGTGGTGTGTGCGTGTGACATGTGTGGTGTGTGCGTGTGACATGTGTGGTGTGTGCGTGTGACATGTGTGGTGTGTGCGTGTGCATGATAGTCTGTAAGTAAGCGTGTCGGTGTGTGTGTATCCACAAAACCCTGTTCTATCAACACAAACACAGAAATACCGAAGAGACCAACAAAAATAAAACAGAAAAGAAAAACAGTGTGATACAGAGACATGAGGAGAGGAGGAGGAGGTGGAGGAGGGGGAGGAGGAGGAGGAGGAGGAGGAGGAGGAAGAGGAGGAGGAGTGAAAACAACTTCGGTCTCTCGGTGACATTTCACATCAGATACTTCAGAGAACAGAAATCGAGGATGAGAGAGACAAAAGCAGTGGAAGGATGAAGAGATGAAGAAATCTAGAGGCTGGGTGGGATGGGAAGATGGAGGAGAGGGAGAGAGAGAGAGAGGGAGGGAGAGAGAGAGAGAGAGAGAGAGAGAGAGAGAGAGGTACGGGATTTATATATTTAGGTATATGAAGGCTGCAGTGTCTCACAGCTGAATCTACAATACTATGTGCTGCAAAGGGACATGTCTCACACACACACACACACACACACACACAAACACACATGCATACACACATGCACACACCCACACAAACAACATGCACACAAACACACACACGCACACACACGCACACAAACACACACAAACACACACACGTACACAAACACACACAAACACACACACGTACACAAACACACACAAACACACACACGTACACAAACACACACATGCACACAAACAACATGCACACAAACACACATGCACACACACGCACACAAATAAACACATGCACACACACACATGCACACAAACACACACATGCGTGCACACAAACCCAGATGTAAACACAGCACATGGTGCAGTGTCACCCTTGCTCCCTGCCACATGACAAACACAAAACACAAAGCCCGCAGGCCACAAAGCAGACAAGGAACTTGGTCAGTTGACCTGAGGTAACTCGCACACATTTTGACAACATGCTTGGACACTCGAAGTGTCATCTGCTAACAGCAAGTGGGGAGTTTGGACAGAAAAAAGGGAACAGCCTGCTCTGTGTGTGTGTGTGTGTGTGTGTGTGTACGCTGCAGTGATCACTGTGTAAATGACTGATGAGAAGATGAGCACCCAGGCAATCTCTACGTCTAATTGAGAGAAGTGGTAGATTGCTTCTAGTCTGACCTTAAGCCTATCCCACACACACACACACACACATGCACACACGCACACACGCACACACACACACACAGAAGTGTATGTAGTTCTGTTAGCCTGCACTAAAGTAATTAACTTAATAGAGACTGCTATTTCATACCCTTGTGTGTGTGTGTGTGTGTGTGTGTGTGTGTGTGTGCGGGTGCGCTCACACACATGTACACTGGAGGTTGGGTGGGATGGGGAGATGGAAGAGAGTGCGAGAGAGAGCAAGGAGAGAGAGACAGAGGTAGAGAGGTTATATATTTAGGTAGCTGAAGGCTACACACACATACACATGTATATACGTGCATAAAAGTGTGTGTATACATATATATGTGTTCACACACACACACACACACACACACACACACACACACACACACACACACACACACACACACACACACACACACACACACACACCGAGTCAGAGTGTTACAGCGTGGCTGTGCCATACTGACGTGTGCGTTTGGGACTCGGGCTCGTGATCAATAAGGCCCTGCAGCTCGTCTCTCAGCTCGTCTCTGCTCTGCGGCGTCGAAGCTTTCTCTTTTCTGCTCCTTCGGTTACCTAACACTCGTCTATCCACCTCCGCCTCTCCTCCGCTCGGCCTGTGGGAACGGTCACAGGTGGCGCCCTCTCGCCCCGGCGCGGGGTCCGGATCTCTGTTTAGAGACGAGCGCGCCTCCTCTTCACAAAGAGCGAACTGTTTCGGCTTTTGCTGGAGCTCAAAGCTCGTCGCCGTCACTTTGAGCGCTACTAACCAATCAGGATGGAGGAGGGGCGGGGCCACCGAGGAAACGAACGCTTGACCGGAAACGGGAGCGAATGGAAATGATTCAGAACGGCGCTGGAGGACATTTTAATTGACAGATGACCGGAAGGACGCAGGAGACGCTGATTTTGTCACTAATCAGTTTGGTTGAACAACCGAAGCGTTGGTCGCGTTTCGCGGCGTGTCGCGGTCACGTGATTCTGATGACGCGCGAGATTCGGATGGAGGGCAGGAAGTGAAAAGCGGAGCGGACGAGATGGAGCTAGCTTAGCCCGAACTGTGCTAGCTTAGCCGATATTATGAGAGAACGGTATCAACAGGAAGTAAGATACGTTGGACATGATCCTTATGTTATGAAGAGCGATTTTTGTTTTGTTTTTTTTGGTTTTTTTTGTTTGACGAAGTGGTCACTGCACACTGCGACCTCAGGTGACGGTTCGCAAGCCATTTTTTCCGGCGTTTTCGGTCAATTTCTTGCATCCCCCCCCCACCACCCCCCATGAACAACTTTTGGTACGCAATAAAAAACTCCTTGTGGTTTCTCAGTTAATGACGCCAAACATAGGAAAGTTTGTGATAGTGCTTCCTATGTAGAAAATCACTTCCTGCCCTCCATCTGTAGTTCGTGACGTCATAGGCAAACAACCAATAGCCACGTGCTGTTCTGCTATTCGACGTGTTAGACCGTTCGAGCTGTTACATGACTTGTGTCTGCCTGCTCGGACATCGTATCCACATTATTAATCAGAGCCAGAATCAGAAACGTTTATTTGTCATTTCATTTCATGCACCTGCGCACATGAAATGAAATGATATATCGTTACCCCCCCCCCAGCCCACAGCAGTGGAGCACAAAGACAAAAACGCATATCTAAACCACAAGCACATATACCCAAACTACAAAATACTACAAAAACTACAAAAGACATATATCCAACATATCCAAAACAAGTCCAAGAGAGTGAACGCCAGGATGACTGTCGGAACTGCCGGTCTGCATGGGCTAGCAGTTAGCTTAGCCTGCCCCGCTTCTGTGCCCTGTCAGACCGCCCGGGGAGCTTCGGGCAGGGCCGTGGTCCCTGGACCCACCGGATACAGCAGACTAGGCTCTTCCAGCCAGAAACCTTCAACACACCTCCCCGCACTCCACACGATGACACCGAAAACACAGTCAACGCCAGGCGGGGCCGCCGCCAGACCGCCCTCGGTGTTACCGGAACTGCCGGTCTGCATGGGCTAGCAGTTAGCTTAGCCTGCAGGGCCGTGGTCTCTTGGGCCCACAGGACGCAGCAGACCAAGCTGTCCCAGCCGATCCAGCGCCAGCTCTGCCAGCCATCAAACGAAGACACAAACTTAGACGTGGAGGTGGACAAAGACACTGCATGGACGATACTGGGTGAGGCCACGGCAAACATAAGTTCGCGCCGCCATCTTCCCACACCGGAAGCGGAACGATAAAGATAATGAGTGTTTATC
>NC_079213.1:8247832-8257832 GCF_029633865.1 Lampris incognitus
CGCCCTGTACTGGCCAGCCGCCACTGGCTTCTAGCATTTCCAGTCGCATCTCCTGAGTATTTCCACTAACTAGTTTAAATCCTGCAAGGTGCAGGGGCGTGAGTAAATACTGAAACACTATCGCAATGGTACGTTTCACAGCGTCGTACTGAGTTTGAAGAACACCTCGATTCTCAAGATGACACACCAAGATAGACACAAAGATACAAGTGACTCTCTCTAGCGGCACTACTTCCATTTGTGTCACTTCCACGTCTGACCACTAGGTGGCAGGTGCAGTTACACTAGGTGTTACAGGGCTGCACAGAAACACAGCAGCAGCAGGCCTCGGCAACACTACACTAGCCGTGGCTCTGGTTTCTCTCATTTTAGGCGTATTGGGGCGTTTTCTTTATCGTATTTTTTTCAAACGTGTGGACAAAACAATGCAGTACATCGCAGTGTTTGTAGTGCCGTAACATATCACAGGAGCTTGAAACGCCACGTGAATCGAATTGCCAAATTCTCGCCAGTGCACAGGTTTAGCGATCACTACCCTCCCCTCGTAGCGAAAGGGCCCTGGTTTAATCCCAGCCATTCTGTACGGAGATGATGAACTGCCCACAGGAGTGAAGAAGAGGAAGAGAAGAAAGAGAAGAAAGCCACTTTACTTCCATCACTGTACAGGTCACACTGAAACGTGTTCTCTGCATTTAACACTTCTTAACATTTCTTTCCACCGCCTTGCTCAGGGGCACATGGGTGTCTTTTTGATGGCGGGAGGAAAGCGGAGCACCCGCAGGAAACCCACGCAGACACGGGGAGAACATGCCAACTCCACACAGAAAGGGCCCGGGACGGCCCGGGGTTCGAACCCAGGACCTTCTTGCTGTGAGGCAACAGCGCTAACCACCGGGCCACCGTGCCGCTCAACAGTGCGTGTCTGTGTGTGTTCATATGTGTGTGCATGTGCGTGTACCCTGTGACGGCCTGGTGACCTGTCGAGATTAACTCCCCGCTGTCCGCCCGATGCATGCTGGGAGTGTCTCCAGCTGCTTTGCAACTCTGGACTGGGTTGACCGGGTGTAGAGTACGAATGGCTAAACGAATAAGCTGGCTTCCTGATCACCGCGAGGAGTTCCGTCTTATCTCAACCGTCCAAACTTTCTCTTTATTCCTGCCCGGCCACAAACCACTAGAGGGTTAATCATTGCTTGGCGGGGCAGGCCTTATCTCCAGTCAGCGCGGGCAAAAGGTTTGTCGAGAGTGCGTCCAAGATAGCCACAGAAAAGAGGCGGGCGGCACGTAAACGGGACGCCGCGAGAGGCGACGTTACCCCGTTGCACCGCCGGATTCGCACCGCCCGCTCGGTTCGAATCCTGTCCGACCCGCTACCTGGGATGACCTTGCAGGCCGTGTGTATCAAGGTGTTCCCCGTATTAGCGCCAAATCCTGCTAAGTACCTCATTGGTCGTTATCTGAAAAGGTCAAATGGATCCCGAGGCTGCCACGGTGGCAGCCAATAATCCGCCCGTAACCTGATTAGCGTCGGCCATGTAAGCGGACGTTACCCAAGCAAGATTCCCGCTGCGCCTTTCCGTTCGTCATCCACTTTCATCCCCGTTTCTAAACGGTGGACGGTTGAAAAGGTCACGGCGGGAGCCGACTTGCGTGTAGAAGTTGTGTTATTGTTTGTACAAATGACGAAATGGGAAGCGGTCGCGGCCAAACTGGGCTGGATATTTGCAGCAACTACCAATGTGCAGGAAAAGGAAGAAAGAAAGAAAACCAGAGTCAGTACATATTGTGACATTTTCTGGACAGGTGGTGGTGGTGGTGGTGGTGGTGGTGGTGGGGGGGGGCGCCGAGAAGACTGGATTTTGGAGGAAAGTGGGTCAAGGTCACAAACGCGAGCCCAAATATATCGCCAGGAGGACGTAGCACATGGGAGGATCACGCTATTCCCCCCAGTTCCTCCCCCAGAGCAGGTACCCCAACCAACCAGAGGAGGCGCTAGTGCAGCGACCAGGTCACATACCCACATCCGGCTTCCCACCTTCAGACACGGCCAATTGTGTCTGTAGGGACGCCCGACCAAGCCGGAGGTAACACGGGGATTCGAACTGGCGATGCCCGTGTTGGTAGGCAACGGAAAACCGTCATGCCGCCAGGTCGGCCACGGCTACAACTTTTGAAAAAATGGTTCGATTTACTCCCAACCATCGGCCCAGACGCTGGACTTGCAATTTCTTTTTTTTGGGGGGGGGGGGGGGGGGGGGGGGCCCTTTTTCTCTTCAATTGTATCCGGCCAATTACCCCACTCTTCCGAGCCGTCCCGGTCGCACCCCCTCATGCCTCCTCCCATACATGTGGAGTCGCCAGCCGCTTCTTTTCACCTGACAGTGAGGAGTTTCACCAGGAGGACGTAGCGCATGGGAGGATCACGCTATTCCCCCCAGTTCCCCCCCCCAGAGCAGGTACCCAACCAACCAGAGGAGGCGCTAGTGCAGCGACCAGGTCACATACCCACATCCGGCTTCCTACCAGTGTGTGTAGGGACGCCCGACCAAGCCGGAGGTAACACGGGGATTCGAACCGGCGATCCCCGTGTCGGTAGGTGACGGAGTAGACCGCCACGCCACCTGGATGCCCAGGACTCGCCACCTCCAAGACGTCTTCCCGTCTCTTAACACCGCGAGGACGGTCGTGCTACGGAGTCACATGGCGTAGGCACAACATGCCTACGTTCCCTTCTCCGACTGATGAGCCCACACCCCCGCCGAGTCCAAAGCACCACTGTGGTCTCTTTGTCCTTCTTGGCTGTGACAGCTCTCTGATTTTACGGCCTTTTTAGCTTTCACATGTTTTTCCACTGCTCATAAAAACGCCCCCGATTCTCGCTAAGAAAAAAAAAAAAAAAAAGCGCATTTCAAATAAAATGCGTCATTGTCGTGATCCAGAAAGCCCATACTGGCTGATTCCCGTCCGGGGTTCTCTGCCACTGCTGTTATTTAAGGGGGGGGGGGCACAAATCAACAATCTCCGTAGCATTCGGCGCTCGAGCCCACGGCGAGCGGTGCGGCCTGCAGATGGCGAGGAGTGTGTAGGAGGAGATGAGCTGCACGAGGCCGCCGTGTCCGTTTAAACCAGAATGTCAACAATCAGCCCGTCGTAGTGACGCGCCTGCTGTGCTAATACCATCCACCCGTGTGTGTGTGTGTGTGTTTGTGTGTGTGTGTGTGTGTAGGCAAGAGGCCATGAATATTTCAGTCCCCACTGCGAGGACAGGCTGTAAGGGGACACCACAACCACTTAGAGAGTGTGAGGCTGCATTTATGATGAGGGAAAGCGAGATGGACTTGCTCTGAAAAGACCGTGTGAATGAAACGAACCATTATACACTTCTACCTAATATGGGATGTGTGTGTGTGTGTGTGTGTGTGTGTGTGTGTGCGTTCTTGTGTTGAGTGTGTTTCCCTGCGTGTGTATGGCTGTGTAAATGTGTGTACGAATATAAATAATGGTTGGGTTAAGGCAGAGTGCCTGTCTGTGTGTGTGTGTGTGTGTGTGTGTGATCGTGGGGATGCGTCTTTGTGTGTTGTTAAGTGTACGTGTGTGTGTGTGTGTGTCTGTGTGTGTTGTTAAGTGTACGTGTGTGTGTGTGTCTGTGAAACACACCGGGGGTGTGAGAATAATCTCTGTCTGCTGCTGCTCTGACAATGCCATCGGTTAATCTGCAGATTAGAGGCCAATCTAACCAACCCCCACCAGGCACAGCATAAAGGCAACGTTACCCAGGGGGCACCGGGCGGGGCGCCGTGCCAGAGACACACACTACAGAGAGAGAGAGACACACACACACACACACTACAGAGAGAGAGAGAGCGAGAGAGAGAGAGAGAGAGAGAGAGAGAGAGAGAGAGAGAGAGAGAGAGAGACACTACAGAGAGAGAGAGAGAGACAAACACACACTACAGAGAGAGAGAGACACACACACACACTACAGAGAGAGAGAGAGAGAGAGACACATACACACTACAGAGAGAGAGAGAGAGAGAGAGCGAGAGACACACACACTACAGAGAGAGAGAGAGAGAGAGACACTACAGAGAGAGAGAGAGAGACAAACACACACTACAGAGAGAGAGAGACACACACACACACTACAGAGAGAGAGAGAGAGAGAGAGAGACACATACACACTACAGAGAGAGAGAGAGAGAGAGAGCGAGAGACACACACACTACAGAGAGAGAGAGAGAGAGCGAGAGACACACACACTACAGAGAGAGAGAGAATCACACACACACACTACAGAGAGAGAGAGAGAGAGAGAGAGAGAGAGAGAGAGAGAGAGAGAGAGAGACACACACACACACTACAGAGAGAGAGAGAGAGACAAACACACACTACAGAGAGAGAGAGACACACACACACACTACAGAGAGAGAGAGAGAGAGAGAGACACATACACACTACAGAGAGAGAGAGAGAGACACACACACACACACTACAGAGAGAGAGAGAGAGAGAGAGCGAGAGACACACACACTACAGAGAGAGAGAGAGCGAGATACACACAGACACTACACAGAGAGAGAGAGCGAGGGAGCGAGAGACACACACTACAGAGAGAGAGAGAGAGAGAGAGAGAGAGAGAGCAAGAGACACTACAGAGAGAGAGACACACACACACACACACACTATAGAGAGAGAGAGAGACACACACACACACACTACAGCGAGAGAGAGAGACACACACACACTATAGAGAGAGAGAAAGAGAGAGAGACACACACACACACACACAAACTATAGAGAGAGAGAGAGAGAGAGAGAGAGAGACACACACACACACACACTACAGCGAGAGAGAGAGACACACACACTATAGAGAGAGAGAAAGAGAGAGAGACACACACACACAAACTAGAGAGAGAGAGAGAGAGAGAGACACACACACACTACAGCGAGAGAGAGAGACACACACACACTATAGAGAGAGAGAAAGAGAGAGACACACACACACACAAACTAGAGAGAGAGAGAGTGAGAGAGAGAGAGAGAGACACACACTACAGCGAGAGAGAGACACACACACACACTACAGAGAGAGAGAGAGAGAGAGAGAGAGACACACTACAGCGAGAGAGAGAGAGAGACACACACACACACTATAGAGAGAGAGAAAGAGAGAGAGCGTGCAAGAGACACACTACAGCGAGAGAGAGACACACACTATAAAGAGACACACTACAGAGAGAGACACACACACTATAAAGAGACACACACTACAGCGAGAGAGAGAGAGACACACACACACTATAGAGAGAGAGGGCGTGCAAGAGACACACTACAGCGAGAGAGACACACACACTATAAAGAGACACACACTACAGTGAGAGAGACACACACACTATAAAGAGACACACACTACAGCGAGAGAGAGAGAGACACACACACACACTATAGAGAGAGAGGGCGTGCAAGAGACACACTACAGCGAGAGAGACACACACACTATAAAGAGACACACACTACAGTGAGAGAGACACACACACTATAAAGAGACACACACTACAGCGAGAGAGAGAGCGAGAGACACACTACAGTGAGAGACACACACTATAAAGAGACACACACTACAGTGAGAGAGACACACACACACTATAAAGAGACACACTACAGAGAGAGACACACACACTATAAAGAGACACACTACAGCGAGAGAGACACACACTATAAAGAGACACACACTACAGCGAGAGAGAGAGAGAGTGAGAGACACTACAGCGAGAGAGAGACACACACTATAAAGAGACACACACTACAGTGAGAGAGACACACACTATAAAGAGACACACTACAGCGAGAGAGAGAGAGTGAGAGACACTACAGCAAGAGAGAGACACACTATAAAGAGACACACACTACAGCGAGAGAGAGACACACACCATAAAGAGACACACACTACAGAGAGAGAGAGAGAGACACATTACAGAGAGAGGGAAAGAGACACACACACACACTACAAAGAGAGACAGACAGATGGAGAACAAGTTGATTTAAAAGAGGACAAGTAAAGAGTTTGTAAGGACAGAAAAAGTGAGAAAGGCCAAGAAAAAGACAGAGGTGAAAGGAGCGACTAAGATGTGTGTAGAGAGAAAGAGAGACAGACAGACAGAGAGAGAGACAGACAGACAGACAGAGAGAGAGGGGGAGAGACAGACAGACAGAGAGAGAGACAGAGAGAGAGAGAGAGATACAGAGAGACAGACAGACAGACAGACAGACAGACAGAGAGAGACAGAGAGAGAGAGCAAAACAAAGACAAAAATAGGAGAGGGTATTTGACAGATACACAAATGGAGAGAGCAACCCGACGAATGGTGTGTGTGTGTGTGTGTGTGTGTGTGTGTGTGTGTGTGTGTGTGTGTGTGTGTGTGTGTGTGTGACAGGACAGAAATGGAGAGAACTTGAAGGAAAACCGTGTCAATGTGTTTACTCAGCCTGTCTTTCAGTAATGAATAAACACACAAACACACACACACACACACACACACACACACACACACACACACACACACACACACACACACAGAAGACTGGTCTGTGCATGGTACCCAACTGGTGGTGGTGTGACTCACACCCTGGGCTCCGTCCAATTGGCTCAGGCCAGTTCCCACAATGCCCCTCTTCAGACCACTGTAGGGGGTTGCTGGGCTCAAATCCACCAGTGACTTTCAAGCCGTGTCTCTCTCTCTCTCTCTCACTGTCCCTCTATGCCTCCTCCCTGCTCCTTCTTCTCTCTCACTGTCCCTCTATGCCTCCTCCCTGCTCCTTCTTCTCTCTCTCTCTCACCGTGTCCCTCTATGCCTCCTCCCTGCTCCTTCTTCTCTCTCTCTCTCACCGTGTCCCTCTATGCCTCCTCCCTGCTCCTTCTCTCTCTCTGTCTCTCTCTCTCACTGTGTCCCTCTATGCCTCCTCTCTGCTCCTTCTTCTCTCTCTCTCTCTCTCTCTCTCTCTCTCTCTCTCTCTCTCTCTCTCTCTCGCTCTCTCTCTCTCTCTCTCTCTCTCTCTCTCTCTCTCTCTCTCTCTCTCTCTCTCTCTCTCTCACTGTGTCTCTCTATGCCTCCTCCCTGCTCCTTCTTCTGTCTCGGTCTCTCACTCACTGTCTCTCTATGCCTCCTCCCTGCTCCTTCTTCTCTCTCTCTCTCACCGTGTCCCTCTATGCCTCCTCCCTGCTCCTTCTTCTCTCTCTCTGTCTCTCTCTCTCACTGTGTCTCTCTATGCCTCCTCCCTGCTCCTTCTTCTCTCTCTCTGTCTCTCTCTCTCACTGTGTCTCTCTATGCCTCCTCCCTGCTCCTTCTTCTGTCTCTGTCTCTCTCTCTCTCGGTCTCTCACTCACTGTCTCTCTATGCCTCCTCCCTGCTCCTTCTTCTCTCTCTCTCTCACTGTGTCTCTCTATGCCTCCTCCCTGCTCCTTCTTCTCTCTCTCTCGGTCTCTCTCTCTCTCACTGTGTCTCTTTATGCCTCCTCCCTGCTCCTTCTTCTCTCTCTCTCAGTGTCTCTCTATGCCTCCTCCCTGCTCCTTCTTCTTGGAGGAAGGAGCGTTTGAATGCTTCGAAGCCGTCCTACGAGACCAAATATCCACCCTGACACCCCGAGGCATTCATACCAGCTGACATCACAGCCCACCCGACAATAGCCTGGGTTTGTCTTCTGTACAAAGATACATATACAACCCCCTGAACACACACACACAGCCTGCACATCTAAACCACTGTATGTTTATACATGTGTGTGTGTGTGTGTGTGTGTGTGTGTGTGTGTGTGTGTGTGTGTGTGCAGCTTTGTGTGTCTATGTATAGAACGCCCCCACCCTACAATAACTGCGCTATACTACATAAAAAGACTACACAGCTGTCATATTTTGGAAGAGTCAGGGGCTACAGAGACAGCCAGACACCAATGGAGAGACAGACAGAAAAATAAGACAGATGGTATACAGGGAGACGACACGAAAAGAGTGAGAAACAGGCATAGAGAGAACGAGAGAGAGACACATACAGCCAGAGAGTGAGACCTACAGTGAGAGAGAGATAGAGCTACAGACCTACAGTGAGAGAGAGAGACATATGGTGAGAGACAGAGGAGAGAGCGAGAGCTACAGACCTACAGCGAGAGGGAGAGCTACAGACCTACAGTGAGAGAGAGAGAGAGCTACAGTGAGAGAGAGAGCTACAGACCTACAGTGAGAGAGAGACCTACAGTGAGAGAGACAGAGGAGAGAGCGAGAGCTACAGACCTACAGTGAGAGGGAGAGCTACAGACCTACAGTGAGAGAGAGCGAGAGCTACAGTGAGAGAGAGACAGCTACAGACCTACAGTGAGAGAGAGAGAGAGCTACAGACCTACAGTGAGAGAGAGAGAGAGAGAGAGAGAGAGCTACAGACCTACAGTGAGAGAGAGAGAGCTGCAGACCTACAGTGAGAGAGAGAGCTACAGACCTACAGTGAGAGAGAGAGCTACAGACCTACAGTGAGAGAGAGAGAGAGACCTACAGTGAGAGACAGAGGAGAGAGAGAGAGCTACAGACCTACAGTGAGAGACAGAGAGAGCTACAGACCTACAGTGAGAGAGAGAGGGAGAGAGAGAGAGCTACAGACCTACAGTGAGAGAGAGAGACAGAGAGCGAGAGCTACAGACCTACAGTGAGAGAGAGAGAGAGAGAGAGAGCTACAGACCTACAGTGAGAGAGAGAGAGAGAGAGAGAGAGAGAGAGCTACAGACCTACAGTGAGAGAGAGAGAGAGAGGAGAGAGAGAGAGCTACAGACCTACAGTGAGAGAGAGAGAGAGAGAGAGGAGAGAGAGAGGAGGGTATACACCAACCAGGCCCACCTCTCACATTCCATGCATGGTTAACATAGCTTCCATCATTGATGTACGTGTATACAACTGAATGTGTGTGTGTGTGTGTGTGTGTTCTTACACTTCTATATTTGTGAGGACCAATTGGAGGACAGATTTGTGCGAAGTGATGCTATTTTGGCTGGTCCTCACTTCTTTACAGGTCTATTTCAGGGTTTGGGTTCGGGCCAGGGTATTTCAGGGTTCGGGTTCGGGATAGCTAACTTTAGGGCTCGGGTTGGGGTTAGGTTATTTCAGGGTTGGGGTTCGGGATAGGCTATTTAAGGGTTCGGGTTGGGATGAGGACATTTCCGGGGTTCGTGTTAGGTTATTTTAGGGTTCGGGTTAGGTTAAGGATGGGGTCCTCGCCAACATAGAAGTTTGAGACACACACACACACACACACACACACACACACACACAGAGTGCAGCAGGTACAGGAAGGAGACATGTACCTGGCGTCCTTGGGTGGCCAGCTAATGACCCGCTGCCGTCACCGCCACCTGAGGGTGAACGCTGACCCCCACCTACAGTCATGCAGTCGGACCCACAGCCGCCTGCAGCTCCCTCATCACCAACCGCTTCTGATCCGTCTCGGAGGAAATACCACAACCTGACATCCATCACTCAGTGCTGAGGATTCTCCCCTTTAAACAAGCCCGCCGTATAATTACACACATTTACAAAATATATACATTTGACTCAGAGGCACGACCTCCGACCCGACACTGGAGCGCTTCTGCTGTCATGCCAACGACCAATTTGGGATTCTTTTTTTCAAACTGCAAACCTTTTTTTTGGAGCGAAACCCCCCCCCCCTTTTCTCCCCAGTTGTACTTGGCTGATTACCCCCCCCCACTCTTCCGAGCCATCCGGGTGGCTGCTCCACCCCCTCTGCCGACCCGGGGAGGGCTGCAGACTACCACAAGGCCTCCTCCGATACGTGTGGAGTCACCAGCTGCTTCTTTTCACCTGACAGTGAGGAGTTTCGCCAGGGGGGCGTAGCGCGTGGGAGGATCACGCTATCCCCCCCCCCCCCCCCGGAACAGGCGCCCCGACCGACCAGAGGAGGCGCTAGTGCAGCGACCAGGACACACACCCACATCCGGC
>NC_079213.1:8262832-8312832 GCF_029633865.1 Lampris incognitus
TGTATTCATACACATGTAAATAATGCAAACAAACACAAACACACATACGTTCGTACTGCAGCAAATCAACAAAGGGCCATTCACGCGGACGGTGAGTTATTTTGCACTAATAGGTGTGAAAAACAACTGCACAATAAGCACGCTCAACCTTTACGGTCGTTAGCGGAGTCATAAGAAGCCTTCAGTAGACACAGGCCGGGATGCCCATCCGTCCTTGCGCTGTATATACGACAATGCATATGACTTGTGGTAACCCGGGGCTCTCTAATTCAGTACTACAGTCGGGGTCTGGTTACCTCGGTCTGACAACAACGGTCGGATTGGCCAAAAAAATCATAACCACCCCGAGCACATCATCATCATCATCATCATCATCATCAGCTGTGTTGGTCAGAAATACGTGTAATCATAACCGATACGAAGGCATGTAGGGGCGTGTGATGCGTTTCTTTTGCAGACTAATGTAGCCTAATGAATAAATTAATTAAAGAAACCCTGTCCTTTAAACGCCAGGACTGATGGTCGGCCAGATTCGCAGACAGACAGACAGACAGGCAGACAGACAGCCAGGCAGACAGCCAGCCGCTCCGCTGCCGAGCAAAGTTGGTTTTTGACATCCGCATGGTTTCAACGTGTTGTCAAAATAAACGGTGTGCACACCGACCGAGGGGCTGGGGGTGGGGGGGGGGCTGGGGGTGGTGGGGTAACACCAGCCCCCGCAAAGTACAGGAAATATCTGAATCTAACGTAAATCCCACCGGCCTGCGTGTAACCAGTCTCACGTTAAACTAGCAGCGAGGTTAACGAAGCAAAAGAACCCCACCCCCCAAAAAAAGAGAAACCCCCAGGCAGAGACGAGCAGCGGAACACCAGGCTGCCGTGAAGAACGCCGCGCGCGCTCCGCTCGTTCCTGGTCCGTGCTGCCATTACGCAGCGTTAACGATGTAAAACGGTGTACAGCGCGTGTAACCACCAACCTCCCCCCTCCCCAAAAAAAACAAACACACACACACACACACACACACACAAAACCCCCCGCTGCGGTTATTTACCGGTTGTGATGGGTGTCGTTTCCAGTCCGGACCTCGCTCGGGGCGTCCTCGGGAGGCCGGATGCCCGTCTCGCCGCTTCCACCCACCCGCCGCAGAGGCGGCTCGCTTGCGTGCTCGGCCGACCCGCTCCGCCGCCGTTCCGAGAGGGACGCTCGCCACAGCGGAAACGCGGAGAGAGATCGGACAATACGCGCGGACGAGTCGGGACGTTTGAGGTCCCTTCCGTCTCGCAGTAAAACAAGAAAACAGAAACAAAACGGGGGGAGGAAAACAACGAGGGGGGGGGAGACACGCACGGAGCGAGAGAGAACAGCGTCGACGGATCGCGCGAGGGGAGCGCGAGCTGCGGCCGCCTGCAACTCTGACGCCTCCGCCTCTGCGCCGACACGCGGGGACGCGTCGAATTCCGCACCCCCCTCCCCTCCCCGAAATAACGTGCATCCCGTAACATCCGTGGCGTGACCCCCCGCGGGAGGGCGCATGCATTCGCGCCGAGCGAGCGAGCCCCGGTTATTACGTAAGCAAATGAAAAAGGCGACGTGATTGATTCTTTTTTATTATTTTTTACGGATTTTAAATGATTAGTTTTAGATTTTACAAACAAAGACTCATACTGACATCAAAACCATTTCTCCAGCCGCCATTCGGTATGCTAATATAAAAATCGTTTTTAAGAAGGTATTATTATCGCTAATAATTCATATTATTAATAATGATTCGTGGTGTTCCCGCGACGCCATGGATGTGATGGGAAACATGTTCTTTTGGGGATACGACATTTTTGCATACAGGGAAAATTAACAGCAGCCGAGTTGACAAGGAGGGACGTCGCACTTGGAGTTGAGTTATTGTTGTTGTGTGGCGCCTCCTACTGGAATAAAACCGGACCGTTCAGCCTTTATCCACTACTGCTAATACTACTTCCGGCTGCTCCCGTTAGGGGGCGCCACAGCGGATCATCCGTTTCCATCCCTTCCTGTCCTCTGCGTCTTCCTCTGTTACACCAGCCCACCTGCATGTCTTCCCTCACCACATCCATAAACCTCCTCTTTAGCCTTCCTCTTCTCCTCTTCCCTGGCAGCTCCATATTCAGCATCCTTCTCCCAATATACCCAGCATTGCTCCTCCACACATGTCCGAGCCATCTTATGTTGCTTCTCTTAATGCCTTTTATGTTTTATTCAATATATTCAATAATGTTTTATTGGCATGACTGCATTAGTTAGTGTTGCCAAAGCAGGTGAAGGCAAAACAGGTCAACAAAGTACCAAACAAAAAAACAAAATGTTTTTCCATAAATTAAAAAGGAATAGATAGAACTGGCACAAACATGGAACAGCACTTGAACAGCAACTGACAGTAATTGAGAATGTTGTGGTCACTCACTGACCCTTAGGCTATGGCATTCTGACATATACTGTGCCGCAAGGTGTGCACTTTGGCCCTCTCCTAAAGGAAGTGGCCATTGCTCTTTCTCATCCAGGAGTAGAGAACATTTGGAATCTGGTTTTCAAATTTCTCCTGGTATTTTCCTCGAATGTTCTGGAATTTCTCACAATTTAGGAGGAAGTGCATCTCTGTCTCGACCTCACCTGCTGTACTTCCATCCATCCATTCATTCATTTTCCGAACCGCTTATCCTGCCCTCAGGGTTGTGGTGATGCTGGAGCCTATCCCAGCAGTCACGGGGCAGCAGGGGGGAGACACCCTGGACAGGCCGCCAGACTGTCACACAGGGCCGACATACACACACACTCCCACAAACATTCATACCTAGGGACAATTTAGTATGGACGATTCACCTGACCTACATGTCTGTGGACTGTGGGAGGAAACTGGAGGCCCCGTAGGAAACCCACGCAGACACGGGGAGAACATGCAAACTCCACACAGGACGACCCGGGACAACCCCCAAGGTTCGACTACCCCGGGGCTCGAACCCAGGACCTTCTTACTGTGAGGCGACCGCACTAACCACTGCGCCACCCACTGTGCCATTGTGCCACCGTGCCACTACCTGCCGTACAGAGACCACACATTCTTTGCTCTTTTGGTAGCCAAGATTTTGTGTCTGCCCTTTTCAGTGGCTAGACTGTGGTCAGTGAGCCTGTACTTGGTAAGGATGTGTCTCTGCTTACTGTCTCTGACAGTGGACAGATAGTCAGCCAGTTTGTATTCTCTTTTTAGAGCCTGGTAACATTCTAATTTGTATTGTAATTTGATTTCTATGTCCCAATGTTCCAAATATGAATTTTTGCATTGTTTGATGATGTGGTTTACTGTGTCGCGTCTGCGTGTGGGAAGCCGGATGTGGGTATGTGTCCTGGTCGTTGCACTAGCGCCTCTTC
Source organism: Lampris incognitus (assembly GCF_029633865.1). NCBI lineage: Eukaryota > Metazoa > Chordata > Actinopteri > Lampriformes > Lampridae > Lampris > Lampris incognitus. Next base: position 8,266,233 of record NC_079213.1, read on the forward strand.
TGGTCGGTTGGGGCGCCTGTTCAGGAGTGGTTGAACTGGGGGGAATAGCGTGATCCTCCCACGCGCTACGTCCCCCTGGTGAAACTCCTCACTGTCAGGTGAAAAGAAGTGGCTGGCGACTCCACATGTATCAGAGGAGGCATGTGGTAGTCTGCATGGGCTTAGACCAGAATGTGCTCATTTCATTGACTCGCTGGGGCTGACAGTTTCACACCCAGTCCGACACCTCAATGTGAGGCTTCCTTGCCTAACGTGCATTGTGGAAGCATTGCTTCATCTCCCTCTGGCGCCTAGCCACGGCCTGTTTTGCTTGGGCCTGCCGAGCTCTGTGTGCTGCCATGCCCCGGGCCTTGAACCTATCCAGTGGGAGCTCCATCTCACGTCCCAGCATTAGGTATGCCGGAGAGTTGTTAGTGGTAGAACGCTGACTTGCCTTATAGTGCATCGACGTTTGATTCAGGGCAGCCTGGAACGAGCACCCCTAGAACAGGTGTGCTCTAATGTCATTCTTAAGTGTCTGATTAAAACGCTCTACCCCTCCATTGGCCTGAGGGAAAGTAGGCAGTGCTGAGGTGCTTAATGCCTCTGCTGCGGCGGTAGGAAGAGAATTCTGCGGAGGTTAGCTGTGGCTCATTGTCTGTGGTAATGGACAGGGGTAGACCCCATCTTGCAAACAAGCTGTCAAGGATATCGATAATGGCCCTAGTGGTGACTGTTCTCACCGGAACAACCTCCGGCCACATTGAATGGAGGTCGTACACCACCACCAAGAACTGCTGATGATGAGGGACCCCTTGCCCATGTACTTCTCCGCAGATGTCCAACTGGACATAGTCCCAGGGACGGGCTGGCCATGCTAAAGGTTGTAAGGGCAGGCTGGCTGGCGGTCCAGTTTTGCTGCTGAGGAGACATGCAGTGCAATCCCTGACCAGTGCTTCAATGTCATGGTCGATGCCTGGCCACCACACCAAGTCTCTGCATCGCCGTTGGAGCTTCACTATGCCCAAATGACCCTCGTGCACCATAGATAAAACATGCGCATGCAGGCCACGTGGGACCACAGTGCAAAGCCCCCGAGAGACACAGACACCTTCCCAGCAGGAGAGCTCGTGTTCGATTCTAGCATAAGGTGCCAGTTTGGCAGGCACTCGTGATGGCCATCAAGCACGTATGTGCATGCAGAGGTCCTGTTCCGATGCCTGTTTGAGCTCATCCAACACGATGACTGGCTGGAGGGGCATGTACAACATTTGTATGAACTCTGCTTCATCGTCCTCAGGTGAAACAGTCAGAGTAGGGAGAATCAATAGAGCGGGAGAGGAGGTCTGCTACCACATTATACCTCTCCGGAGTGAACTTCAGCACGTAGTTATACTGCCTGAGGCAGTCAGCCCACCTGTGCAGCCGCAAGGGCTTGTGGCCTGAGACTGAGGCTTACAGCAGTGTGGTGAGTGCCTGGTGGTCAGTACAGAACGTAAACTGACGTCCGTACAGGTAAAGATGTCATCGTTCACACACCCAGACGCAAGCCAGTGCCTCCCATTCACCCACTGAGTAGCGTTGCTCGGTGAGGGTCAGGGCCCTGGAGGTGAAGGCGAAAGGGCTCTCGACGCCATGCTGCTCCTGAGAGAGTACAGCCCCCGCTGCTCCGGCAGAGGCATCGCAGGTGACCATAGTAGGGCATGATGGGACAAAATGAGTCAGCACAGGTGCAGTAGTGAGTTGTTTTTTTTAGCCTGCAGACTGCCTCTGAACATGCTGCTGTCCAGTTCCATGGCACGTCCTTCCTGAGGAGCTGGCAGAGGGCTGCTGTGATCTGGGAATACCCAGGTAGAAAACGGAGGTAATAGGCCGTCATACCCAAGGATAAGGCCACCCGGGAGGCTGACGCTGGCTCCAGGATGTGGTGGATGGCCTCGATGTTCGATATGAGTGGAGAAATGCCCCTAGCTGAAACACGAAACCCAACAAACTCGACATGCGGTGCTGAAAAGGTGCACTTTCCACTGTTCAGGGTCAGGTTGTGGCGCAGCAGGGCGCTGAACACCCTGTGGAGACATTCGTCTTGAGCGTGTTGGTCCACGCTGTGGACGACTATGTATCCAGCTACACTGCCACCCCAGGACAGTGGACATGACCTTTTGGAAGCCGCTGGGGGCGGAGCTTAGGCCAAAAGGCATGCGCGTGTACCTGAACACGCCAGCGTGCATTACAAACGCCGTAAGATGCCTGCTGTCAGGGTGCAGAGGCACCTGCAAATATCCTTGCCATAGGTCGAGCTTCGTGAAAACTGTGGAACCGTGGAATAGGGTGGTAAGCTCCTCAGCTGTGGGCAAGGGATATTTATCTGGGATGATAGCCTTCATGATGGCGCGGAGATCCACACATATCCTGATCCCCCCCAATTTTCTTTTTGGTTAGAAATCCAGGGAGAGGCATCAACCGACTCAATGACGGCGTCATCCAACAGTGACTGAAGCTCTTTCGTGACGCCCTCACGCAACGCCAGAGGGCTCCAACATAGGGGCTGGATGATGGGGCTCACATCATCCCTCACCAAGGGCTTGTGTGTAAAAGTTCTTAGACAGCCCAGTCCATCAAAGAGCGTAGGCCATTTCTGCTGCCACGTGGTAGTGACCTGAAGTATAGCCGCCCCATTGTTGTCATGCAGGGAGAAGCCCATCCATCCATCCATTATCTGAACCGCTTATCCTGCTCTCAGGGTCACGGGAATGCTGGAGCCTATTCCCCAAACAAGTAAATAGGTCAAGGCCTAGGATGTTAGCGCCTCTCTTGGAGATGTGAAATGTGAAGGATGGCAGGTGAGTAGTGCCATAATGCACAGGAAGCTGAAGAGTGCCTACTACTGTGATCTTAGAGCTGCCATAACCACACACGTCAGTCGAGAGTGGTTTAAATGGCATATGAGCAAAAAACGTATTATAAGTGTTAAGACTGAGCATCAAAACTGCAGCAACAGTGTGCAGTAGCAGAGGTAAGCCTACTTCCCCTTGCTGCACAGTACAGTACTTGAATGTAACATGGTAGTTGGAAACATACCGAATCACAGTGTGGTCAGGTGGGTTCGCTGGAGACTTGGTCTGAACAGTGTTACTAGCAGGGGCTGAATGGCACATTTTGGCAAAATGGTTAAGTTTGTTACAGTTCTTGCATCTCTGTCCCCGAGCCGGGTAGTTCGGCGCCCTTGTATTGTGAGAGCTACCCGACAATTGCCACAACACCGCCTGTTAAGTTGTCTATGTGTCTGCTGCACGAGAATGTCACTGTCCGAATCCATGCTATGTGCAGAGGAGGACGTGATCAGCACATGGAGCTGCTGCGTGAGGGCAGGGGACGGCTGCTGCGTGCGTGACGGGTTACAAGTTAACATAGAGGTGCTGACTCCACCTGGAGTGCTATTTTGACAGCGTCCTCAGGTGACGAATCGTCTTGATTCTAAAAGCAGTTTCTCCTTCTTCTTGTTACACAACGTCCCACAAATTAGCTGGTCTCTGACCATTTCATCACGCAGCTCACCGTAACTGCAATGGCCTGCTAGCTCCCTCGGGTTAGCCATGTAGCTAGTAACCGACTCACCAGACAGCTGGCCTCTTTTCCTCAGCCGGTATCGGTGCTGCAGGACCCGCTGTTTACCAGCAAACTGGTTGTGGAGTAGCCGGACCAGGTCTGCGAAGGAGGCAGCTGGGGAAACGGTAAATATCCTCTGCCCCCCTGGCTGAGGCAGGTTCACTGCATCCAGATAAGTCTCAAAACTATCAAACCAGGCAGTCCACGATACTGGAGGGTCGCCAGGCACAGCCAGGAGTAGGGTTGACAACTCCTTGAAATGGAAATAAGGAACAGGGGACAGGGACGGCGGTTGGATGGACAGGGCGACGCGGGCATAACAAATATAATGTGCCTTACGCTATACACACATATATATATACTAGCCAAGGGCTAGCAAGTCTAGTCATCCGTGGTCGTTCCCATAGGCTTCTGTTCCTCTGTGCAATGTGTACACTGAGTGAAAGAGGAGGGCCTTCTCACAATCTGGCATTTGCGAAATGCGCTGCCACTCAAAAAATCTGACCTACCATCATCTTATGGTAAACAAGAAGCAAGAAATAACAACTGTTTTATTTTTACCGGTCGCACAGTAAAAATAAAATGGCAGCGCGAACTCACGTTCGCAGCGGCCTCAGCCAGTACCGGTGTGGGAAGATGGCGGCGCAAACTCACATTTGCGGCGGCCTCACCCAGTACCGTCGATACAGTGTCTTTGTCCACGTCTGCGTCTCAATTTTTTCCCTTCGTTTGTTGGCTGGGAGAGCTTGGTCTGCTGCGCTGTGGGCCCAGGGACCGCGGCCTTGCCCAGAGCTGCACACGAGTAGGTAACAGCGAGGGCGGTCCGACAAGACGCGGGAGCGGGGCAGGCTAAGCTAACTGCTAGCCCATGCAGACCAGCAGTTCTGATAACACTGAGGGCGGTCCTGCGGCGGCTTTGACTGGTGTTTTTGATGTCGTGCGGAGTGCGAGGAGGTGTCTCAGGAGTGTCTGGCTGGGAGGGCTTGGTCTGCTTCGTCCGGTTGCCGAAGCCAGTCCGGAGAAGAGCGAAAAATCTTTTCTATTGAGAAAAGTCTTCAGTGCCGTTATTTGCTCCTCTTTCAATAAAGAAATACTCTCCAGCTGCTATAACTGGTGCTATAGCAGCATCTACGCTAACCGCTTTAGGAGCCGCCATTCTTTTCTTTTTTTTAAACAAAACTTTATTAAAACCAATTCAGAAGAACATTACAAAGAGAACATAAACACAAAACAAAAAACCATTATAAACAATATCGCAGGGGACAGTGAAAAAAAATGTTTAAATACATATATTAAAGGCATCGTATAGTAGCGAATTCGGGGGACAACGCAACCACAGGAGCTGCCGCGGCCGGGAAGCGAACCCGTGTCGCCCACACCGCAGTAGACATCGCTAACCGCTAGACTAAAGGGTCAGACCCGGTCTTATTATTAGTTTACAATATTTATTAATGATTTTAAAGGACACCTCTTTGATCTTATTTGTGATTAGGTACTTATGTGGAAGCATCCAGACCTTCTTCCAGTGTATGTCATTTACACACCGGTTCCAATATGCCGCGACATATGGGATAGAGAAATAGGGCACGTAGGGCTCTATTATTATTTTTGGGGGCGCAATGAAAAGCACCTACTGGAGAGTCAGTTGGCTTTTGGCTTAATGGCGTTTTGTTTTTAACATTTCGGGAGTGCCCATGACTGATTTCTAATAGTCACGTCTTGCTGTCGTCACACCTAAACCACGCCCACAGCTGGCAGGAGTTCCTCGTAGGACGCCGATTGGTCCGAACCACTGCCGTTCGGCAACAAGCGCATAATTTGAAACCTGGACTCCCCTCCTTCATTTATGTATTTACTTTTATTTGATTAATATTCCTCATTTTCTTTACTTTTATTTCCCCTCCTCTTTCTTTTGTTTTACGTGTTTGTTGTGTGTAGAATTTAAACGCTTCAATGAAAAAATCTTACAAAAAAATAAAATAAAAATATAATAATTATGATACTTTGAACCGTAAGTCCCATACTGCCTCAGGCAAGAAGAACACGGTGCCAGATTCCGGAGACGGAGCTACGCTGGGAAGAGAATGAAGAACCGGCTGCAACCGGTTATTTTGTTGCCCGGTGCGGGATTCCCTACGGGGTGTATTGCATCCCAAGGCGACATCACTAACCGCTCGGCTAAAGGATCAGAAGCGTTGCCAAGGGACTAACGTGCCTTATTAGTAGTTTACACGGCTCTCAACGTCACGTGGATGAACCGAAACCGAAACTTATGACGCTCGTCAACGTTGCTGCAGTCGAAACAGTTCTCCATTTCGTGTCCTAAAAGGATATAAATAGACCCTTCCTCCTGAAAGTACAACTAGTCTGAAATAGATATACGTGAGTAAAGTGCATACTATTCACACTGTATTGGCAACAATGATGAATAATGAGACTGTAGTTTAATATCTTCCAGTGTTTTCAACTTCCCAGGCTACTAGTTTGTGAAACGTTTTAAAACAATGTCAGTGTTCTTTTTTTTTGTCAAAAAATAGCACATCTCTTATATTTAAAAAACAAAACCAAATATGTAGAGGTTTCTATACTTATACTGTCTAACTGTTCAACTTCTGGTCTCAGTTTCTAGATATGGCCTCTGGCAGCAGTCTCCTGTCTCAAGAGCACTTCCTGTGTTCTGTCTGTCTGGATGTGTTCACTGATCCAGTCACCATACCATGTGGACACAACTTCTGTAAATCCTGTATCACACAGTGCTGGGACAGTAATGAAGAGTGTCGGTGTCCAAACTGTAACGAATTGTTTAACACAAGACTTGAGCCGAGGGTCAATCATTTCATACGTGAGATGACTTTTCAGTTAAGAGAGTCCATGAGAGTGGAAGCCAGCAGCTGCCCTGACCAACAATATACCACACCGGGAGAAGTTCCCTGTGACATCTGCACTGGGACCAAGGTCAAGGCCCTCAAGTCCTGTCTGGTGTGTCTGGCCTCGTACTGTGAGACTCACCTGGAGCCGCATCAGAAAGTCACCGGTCTGAAAAGACATCAGCTGATCGACCCTGTGGAGAATCTGGAAGACAGGATATGCAAGAAGCATTACCAACCTCTGGACCTGTTCTGTAAGATGGAACAGGTGTGTGTGTGTCAGTTCTGCACTGAATCAGACCACAAGTTACATCCTGTTGTTCCTCTGAAGGGGGAATATGAAGAAAAGAAGATTCAGCTGGGTAAGAAAGAGGCTGAAGTTCAGCAGATGATCCAGCAGAGACAACTTAAGATTCAAGAGGTTAAACAATCAGTAGAAATCAGCAAAGAAGATGCAGACAGAGAGATAGCCCACAGTGTTCAGGTCTTCACTGTTCTGATGAGCTCCATTGAGAGAATCCAGGCTGAGCTCATTGACATGATTAAAGAGAATCAGAAAAAAACAGAGAAACAGGCTAAAGGCTTCATTGAAGAGTTGGAATTGGAAATTAGGGAGCTGAAGAAGAAGAGCACAGAGCTGGAGCAACTCTCACAAATCAAAGAACACCTCCACCTCCTCCAGAGCTTCTCATCCCTCAACACTCCTCCACACACCAAGAACTGGACAAAGGTCAGTGTCCACCAGCCATCTTATGTGGGGACTGTGAGGACAGCTGTGGAGCAGCTGGAGCAGACAGTCAGGAAAGAGATGGAGAAGCTGTGTGAGGCTGAGCTGAAGAGGGTCCAGCAGTATGAAGTGGCTGTGACTCTAGATCCTGATACCGCAAATCCCTATCTCGTGCTGTCTGATGATGGAAAACAAGTATATTGTGGAAACATTTACAATAACCTCCCAGACAACCCAGAGAGATTCTCTCAATTTGTTCATGTCTTAGGAAAGCAGAGCTTCTCCTCGGGAAGATTTTATTTTGAAGTTATGGTGAAAGAGAAGACTGATTGGACTTTAGGAGTGGTCAGAGAGTCTGTCAACAGGAAGGGAGAAGTCCTTCTGCGTCCTAAGGATGGCTTCTGGACAACATGGCTGAGGAATGGAATTGGTGCCTGCCTCTCTGTGACAGAGAAGATCCAGAAGGTGGGGGTGTTTGTGGATTATGAGGAGGGTCTGGTCTACTTTTATGATGTAGATGCTGTCGCTCAAATCTACTCTTTCACTGGCTGCAACTTCACTGAGAGACTCTACCCGTTCTTCAGTCCTGATCTTACTGATGGTGGTAAAAACTCTGCTCCTCTCATCATCTCTCCTGTCAACAAAGTGGGATGAACACACAGGCTCACTATTATGATGTGTGTGCGTGCACGTGTGCACGTGTGACCGGTAATAAAACCTCCTTGCCCACTGCATTATCTTCTCTGATGTCAATCAAATAAATAAGGATAACCACAGGAAGTCACAAGAGAGGATTAAGATTCATTGGAGGTAACAAGTTGTCTTTAAGGGTTATTTTATTTGTTTTTATATAAGCAACAGCTACAGCTGTCCTACCGGTGAAAAGTCCTGTCTGTTTTTTTAATTACAGCCGAACAAATCAACTGTATATTCTGTGTTACATGTCTTTATGCATGCTCAATAATCCAGGTAACAAAATCACAGAGGGTTGAATCAGTTCCTCTGGACTGGCTTTGGGAACCTGCTGTCAGAGTTTATCAAAAACAGGTGTGTGAGTATCTTTTATAATCCAGAAATCAATGATGACTGTCAACGGGGTTGAATACTTCTGCAAAGCACTGTACATGTCATTGTTGCCACATTTGTTCTTGTACTTTCTCTTTTTTACTTAATTTTTTTATTTGGAATCACATTAACAGCATTTTTATATAATCATCTTTAGTTAAGACACTTTTACAAAGTGACCCATCTTTTCTGCTTTTTAAAGAGTAATTGTAGAACACAAAACTAGAACACGGGGCGTTTTTCCATTTGAGATAAAAGAAAAAAGAAAGAAAAAGTTAAAAACCCATACTTACATAAACAAATTTAAAACAAAAGAAGGATTTTTTGGGGGAAATATACAATTCCCACTTCTCCCAAATTTCCTCAAATTTAGTTTCCTCAAGCCTAATGGAGAAAGTGATTCTGTCCATCACAAAAATGTCAATCACACCAGTCCTCTACAGATGAGGTGCCTGGCTTAAGCCATTTCTTTGTAATTGGGCTTCTGTTCTTGTACATGTTCAATAAAAAAGGAGAAAATTAAGAATAAAAGAATGAAAGCAGCACGGCTGGCGTTTTGCTCGCATTTTCAGACGCAACATGTGATCGACTCCTTATACATCTCCATATTGGCTCTTCTATGCGTTCAAGAACGATACAAGAATCTGAGAAATTTCCTATCAATGCCTTACCATTCTGTTAGGAACACATGATACATAATAATAAACATACAGAAAATGTAAGACAAGAAATATAAAGCAACAGTAAACTGATCAAAATGGGTTTGTGGACGGAGCGATAAATCTGTAATCTTTATCAGACTTTACACAGCGGACGGTTTTCCAACTGGTGTATGGCGGTGATATTAAGTCCCCTTTGATATTAAGGCCTCTTTGACTCCCCGTTCAAACCAGCCTACCTCCCTATCAAGGATGTGCACATCCTCATCCTTGAAAGAGTGGCCACTGGTCTGTAGATGGGTGTAGACTGCAGAGTCCTGGCCTTACATGTTAGCTCTCCTGTGCTGTGCCATCCTCTTGGCCAGCGTCTGTCGGGTTTCCCTGATGTACAAGTCACGGTAATCCTCCCAGCACTTAACAGCGTACACTATGGTGCTCTGTTTGTGCCGGGGGACCAGATCCTTGGGGTGGACCAATTTCTGGGGCAGCATGTTTTGTGGTCTGAAAGCAACTTAGACATGGTGTTTGGAAAATACACGTCTCAACTGTTTCGACACTACCACCACATACGGAATTACCACTGGTTTACGCTTAGACAGCTGTTGTCCTTCTCCTCTCTTCGATCGGATGGTGCACTATTTTGACGTCTTCCTGGCTTTGTCAAACGTCCAGCTGGGATAACCACACTTAACCAGGTCCAGGGGTGATTCTGGGATCAGACATTTAGGGGGGGCTCAGCCCCTTATGAGAATGACATGCATACAACGCCTTGCAAAAGTGTTCAATCGCCCCAATCCAAAAAGTGAATAGATTTATATTCTGTCGCTTCAATCTCCGAGTGGCAGTGATACAGTTCAAGCCATGTTTAGAATGTTATGAAGAGTCTGTGCTGAGACTTGGAAAATGCCATCTATACAAGTAAAATACAAGCAACCTGATAGAGCTCAAACTGACTTGCCAATGTGCTGACAACTGCATGTGTGTTACTGTAATTTGTCAATTTGTTCAGCTATTCTCTGCTGACCATTTTAGACCTGTTAATAAAAACATTTTCTCTCTGGCTTGGTCGAGCATCCCAACAGACACCACTGGCCGTGTCTGCGGGTGGGAAGCTGGATGTGTCCTGGTTGCTGCACTAGAACCTCCTCTGGTCAGTCAGGGTGCCTGTTCGGGGGGGGGCTGGGGGGAATAGCGTGATTCTCTCATGCACTACGTCCTCCTGGTGAAACTCCTCACTGTCAGGTGAAAAGAAGCGGCTGGCGACTCCACATGTATCGGAGGAGGCATGTGGTAGTCTGCAGCTCTCCCCAGATCAGCAGAGGAGGGGGAGCAGCGACCGGGATGGCTCGGAAGAGTGGGGTAATTGGCCAAGTACAATTGGGGAGAAAAGGGGGGGGGGATTATATTGTGAATGGAGGGCGGAACGGTGGCACAGTGGTTAGTGCGGTCGCCTCACAGCAAGAAGGTTCTGGGTTCGAGCCCCGGGGTAGTCCAACCTTGGGGGGGTCGTCCCGGATCATCCTGTGTGGAGTTTGCATGTACTCCCCATGTCTGCGTGGGCTTCCTCCCACAGTCCAAAGACATGTAGGTCAGGTGAATCAGCCATACTAAATTGCCCCTAGGGGTGTGTGGGTGTGTGGGTGTGTGTGTGTGTGTGAGTGATGGCCTGGCGGCCTGTCCATGGTGTCTATCCGCCTGCTGCCCAAGGACTGCTGGGATAGGCTCCAGCATTCCCGCAAGCAGGATAAGCGGTTTGGATAATGGATGGATGGATATTGTGAATGGAATTCTTTTTTTCTCGGCTTAAGTTACTGTTTTGCTACTATAACAATTCTGACTTCAGTATCTGTCCACTTTCTCACCTGGTTCTTCCTGCTCTTGCTCTCTCTCTCTGCAGCCTCCTCTCTCCGTCTTTGCACTGACAATCAAACACAAAAATGTTGTATTCAACTGGAAAATGACACTGGCCTACACTCTGTTAGTAAATAAACCAAAGGTAAAGGTCAGGCATTTAGCAGACACTTTTATCTAAAGCAACTAACAAAGACACAAACAAACAAGAGTATTTGCGGTGTAAATAGATGTAAGGGGAGGTTGGGGAGAATACATATTTAATAACAGTTTATCAATACACTGCTTAGTGATGTGAATTCATTGTGGAGTCCACTGCAATGAATATAGGCAAAACAGCAGCTGCCTTGGCATGATCATTTTCTCACCTGGTTCTTCTGGCGCTCTCTCTGTCTTTCTGCTGACTCCATCCTGCTCTCTCGCCTTCTCTTCCTCTCCATCCTCCTCGCTCCCTCTTAGTGCTGTCAAACAAAAGGCAAACGTAACAACCAAACAGAATGTACAGTCCAATGAAAGCTCAATAGATTGCTAGGGCAATACAGTCAGATAACGTCTTTCTGACCTTACTCTCGTTTTCCTTTCAAGAACGACCAAGACGGCCATTATGACCGTTTTTGGATTTTCAAAGTTCAATAACGTTGTAGAAAAAAGATAGACCTGCCACTCCCTGAATTCTCCTAAATTGCATATGTTTGCAGTAAAATGAGTTTTAGATCAATCACACAAAAAGAAAGTTACGATAAGATCTACCTAAAACGACCAACATGACAGTCTCATGCGCGTCATGTGACTATTTATGACGTGTCTCGGTCGCATCATTTCCTTCGCGAAGTTCGTTGCTCTGTCCTAGAAACGCACTAGCATTCTCCAGTGCAGAGAAATAGTCTAAACTTGATTTGTGATTATTGCCAACATGTCTGGTTATAGACGCACCATGACTACCACCGACGCGTTGCAGTATTTACAGGCGTTGGACAGCGGCCATTTTAAATTGTTTGAAAAATAGTATTACAAGTTGTTAAAATGTTAACTTTGGTGTCAGCTAGTTTCATAATAGATATATTAATGTAACCGGTTATTTTCTTGCCCGATGCGGGATTCGATACGGGGTGTACTGCACCACAAGGCGACATCACTAACCGCGCGGCTAAAGGGTAAGATCCGTTAGCTAGGGGCTAACGTGTCTTATTAGTAGTTTACATTAACATATGTAATGCATTAATATCTCAACTGGGTATTTATCTTGACAGAATATAGAGTTTAAAAACAGCGGCGGTCAAAATGACCGCCCACGGTCGTTCTAGTAGTTTTTCCGGTCGTTGTTTGGGACTGTTTTAATATTTATTTTGCGTTCACGTTTTATAGGCCTTGCGACGTTCGTCAGATTAGCAAATATGTTTTTCCTTTTGTTTTTTAGGTGGCTAATATTCTCACTTTTTCAATTTTGCTATTCAAGTTCGACCAAGTCGCTCGGAAGTTTAAATTGTTTAAAAATAGTAAGTTGTTAAAATGTTGATTTTGGTGTCAGTCGTTTCCTAACAGACATACTGTATATGCAACGCATTCATACCTCAATTGGGTATTTTGTCTTGACAGATTAGAGTGTAATGTCCGTAGACGCCTTGTCTTACTGACATAAGAATAATTCAAGAACGAGCCGACTTCGTAGGTTCTTAACTGCGTAGCTTTTACTAGCGTTCATCCGACATACAACCTTCATAACATGCGCTTCTTACTTCCTGTATACGTCACACGCACTGCACGTACATCCGTGAGTGGGTCAAGTTAAACACGTGACCTTTCATTCATTACATCTCCCCCTCTAAGATGATTTTCTAACCTGTATACCACCCCCCTTTTCACAAAAAAAATAAAAAATCCCCCACAGTACACAAGTCCATACGCCTCACAAATCCAGCCGGATTGCAGGCTTGCTCACCCTGCCAGAGCGAGTAACATATGGTGTGGAAGTTGGCATTTCTGCTGCTCGGGACTCATCCGTGTTTCCACTCTCCCCTGGAGTGACATGGTCAGGATCCCTGCTGACAAAGGTGAGTGTTTTAGGTGTGGCCAACAGGTGGCGCCTGTTCCTTCTGTAATGTTCACCTTGAGCTGTCTCCACTATGTAGGATCTGGGAGTGGAGCTCTGACTGTGAACAACTGCTGGCATTGTCCATGTTTTCTGTCCATCAAGTTTGGTGAGTACTGCGTCACCCGAGTTCAGTGGGCGCAGTGTCCGCACGCCGTTCCTGCGGTTGTAGTAGAAAGCCTGCCTCGATTTGGCTGCGGCGTCAGCGGTTTTGATCAGTTCCTCTTTAGGCCAGGCCGATTTCAGGTTATGCTGCAATGTGGGTAAGGTGGTTCTGAGTCTCCTACCCATGAGCAATTCCGCTGGACTGGCTCCAGTGGAAGAAGAGGGTGTAGCTCTGTATGTCAACAGGGCGAGGAGAGGGTCTTCCTGCCTTAATATGCTTTTGGCTATCTGAACAGCCCTCTCTGCCTGTCCATTACTCTGGGGGTAGTGTGGGCTTGAAGTCACATGGATGAAATCATAATCCTCACTGAACCTCTTCATCTCTTCTGAAACTAGCTGTGGCCCATTATCGCTAACTACAATTTCAGGGATACCAAAACGTGCAAATGTAGCCTTCAGCCTTGCTACAACCTGACTGCTCGTAGTTGTTGGTAGATTTAGGATCTCCAAAAACCTGGAATAATAGTCAGACACTATCACGTAGTTTTGCTTTTTGTACTCACACAGGTCTATGCCAACTTTCTGCCATGGTCTGGATGGGAGCTCACTTGACATTAAAGGCTCTTTTCTCTGTGTGTTCTTGTGTTCTCTGCAGAATTGACATTGCTGTATCTTTGTTGTAATGTGCTCTGTCATTTTGGGCCACCACACTGACTGGCTAGCTCTCTCTCTGCACTTGACTATCCCCTGGTGCCCGTCGTGTATTCTGTCTAAGATCACCTCCCTCATCTCTGTGGGAATGACAATACGACTGCCTCTGATGACTAGACCATCTACCGCAGATAACTCCCCTCTCACCTGATAAAAGTCTCTGACTGTCTCCGGCACTTTATCGACATACTCAGGCCAGCCGTGTCTGATGAAGCCCAACACTGTCTGGAGCTGCAGATCCCCATCCGTGCTCTGTTTTATCTCCTGCATCCTTTGAGGTGTGGCAGGCACCTGGCACACGATGGCATCAATGTGCGCTGCAACATCATCATGAGAAGCACCATCTCCGTAGCACTGCTCTGGGCCTCTGGAGAGTGCATCAGCCACAGCTAAAGTTTTGCCTGGTGCGTATTCAGCCACTGCATTGAAACGCATCAGCCTCATTAACAGTCTCTGGCACCTAATGGGCACATTATCCAAGTCTTTGCTGTTCATGAGAGGCACTAGTGGTTTATGATCGGTGACAAGTCTGAAATTGTCAAGCCCAAACAAGTACTTCTCGAACCTTTCACATGCCCAGACGCTGGCTAAGCACTCTTTCTCGATCTGTGCGTACCTTGTCTCTGCGTCACTCAGCCGTCGGGAGCAGTAGGCCACGGGCTTCCAGTGTTCCCCGTGCTGCTGGAGCAGAACGCCTCCCAGCCCGTAGCTGCTGGCATCTGCTGACACCACCGTAGCCTTAGTGACGTCGTAAAAGGTGAGTACCCGGGGCGGTGGCGAGTGCTGCTTTAAGGTCTTGGAATGCTGTGTTCTGTGCAGGTCCCCACAGCCACTCTGTCGTTGCTTTAAGCAGTCCATAAAGCGGCTGACCTACAGTGGACAGCTCTGGGACGTATTTTGCCAAATAGTTCACCATCCCGAGGAACCTCTTGAGTTCCGTCACGTTCTGGGGCTGAGGAAAGTTCTCTATTCCGGCCACTTTGTCCGGGTCAGGTCTGATGCCTGCCTCGTTGATGATATGACCAAGGAAGCGGACTTGTTTCTGTTTGAACTTGCATTTCGCTTGGTTCAGTTTGAGACCTGCTGTTTCAATGACCCCCAGCGCCTCTGCTAGGCGCCGGTCATGGATTTCCTCAGTCTCTCCATGTATAAGGATGTCATCCATGTACACCTCTGTGCCCTCTAGCCCGGTCAGAGTTTCCGCCATCTTTCTCTGGAAAATCTCTGGAGCACTCGTTATACCAAATGGAAGGCGGCAGAAAGCATACCTCCCAAATGGGGTGATGAAAGTGGTGAGCCCCCTGCTGTCTTCATGCAAGGGGATCTGGTAAAACCCACTTGCTGCATCCAACGTTGTGAAGAACTTTGACCCTGCGAGCCTTGGCATTATTTCCTCCATAGTGGGCAGCACGTATTTCTCACGTTTCACCGCTCGATTCAGCCTCCTGAGGTCAGCGCAGCAGCGAACCTCTTTCTTGTTCGGTTTCAGCACCGGCACCATAGCGGCGCACCATTCTGTGGGCTGAGTCACTTTTCCAATAATGCCCTCATTTTCCATGCGCTGCAGTTCTTTCTTAACCAGTGGTACAAGTGGCAGTGGTATCCGTCTGGCTGTATGCACCGCGTATGGCTGGGCACCCTCCACCAGAGCTATTTTCACTGGGTCTGTTTTCAGCAGTCCACTTGAACCGAAAACTCCCCTGACCTCATTCATCCGCTTCACTAGACCCATCTCCACTGCCTCTGGACGACTCAGCAGACAGCTGCCTCTCCCCTTGATCACATACACTGGAAAGGAGTATTGTTTCTCCTTGTAGTTGGTTGTGGCTTGAAACTGTCCTATGCAGCTGATGTTTCCACCTGGGCTTATGAAGCATGTGTCAGGAGGTCCCAGTTTTATGTTTGGCTTCAGCTTTTTAAATGTCCCTTGGTTGATAACAGTAGCGTCAGCCCCCGTGTCAATTTTAAAGGTTATTGGTACATCACTTATTGTTAAACTAACAGTCCAATCTTCCTGACTGCTCTCTTTGCCAACTTCTCCCAGAAAGTACAGCTGTTTAACCTCTTCAGTGACTTCTCTCACCGCTTTAGAGTGACATACACGCTCCCAATGTCCCTTTTTATGACACTTGTTGCACTTACTGTTCGTTGCAGGACACTTCCGCTCATCGGTGTGCTGCGTCTTGCCGCACCTCCCGCATTCATCTACTTTGTTGGTTGCCGGACTGCCGCCACCATGACGCTGTCCGCCCTTTTTGTTTTGGCGTTCGTCCCGCCATCGGACAACATTGACGTTAGCCAGCAGGGCCTCTGGTTGGTTAGCTTGGAGGCTGAGCTGCTTTGTTATTGCCTCCGCCTGGCGCACTTGTTCAATGACTTTCACCAGAGTAAGGTCCGCTGTGAGCTGGAACTGACGGGAGAGCACCTTATCTTTTATGCCCACTACCAGACGATCTCTGATATGTTCATCCCTCTTGTCCCCAAACTCACAGTGTTCAGACAGCTCATACAATGTCCGGATGTACATCTCCGCTGTCTCTCCTGGCTGCTGGCTACGTTGATAGAAGCACGCCCTCTCATGTATGATGTTACGGCGGGGAATAAAGTAGTCGTCGAACCTTTTCAGTACGATATCATAGTCCACTTTATCACCCTCCGCCGCGAAGTCAAACGAGCTGAATATCTTTTCAGCCTCGCTGCCCATTGCATAAATCAGCGAACTCACTTGAATCTCCCCGTCGTCTTTATCCAGCTTTGTCGCGAGCCTGAAGCGCGAAAACCGTTGTCTCCACTCCGGCCATTCAACGGGGCAGTCAAACTTGAATTCACTCGGCGGATTAAACTTCGGCATGACCGCTCGTGTTCAGATACACAGACTCTTCTGACACCATGTAATGTCCGTAGACGCCTTGTCTTACTGACATAAGAATAATTCAAGAACGAGCCGACTTCGTAGGTTCTTAACTGCGTAGCTTTTACTAGCGTTCATCCGACATACAACCTTCATAACATGCGCTTCTTACTTCCTGTATACGTCACACGCACTGCACGTACATCCGTGAGTGGGTCAAGTTAAACACGTGACCTTTCATTCATTACATAGAGTTTAAAAACCGGCGGTCATTTTGACTGCCCACGGTCGTTTTAGGTAGGAGTGAAATCCCGGTTGTTCTAGCGTTCAAAAAAAATAATCGTATATCAATCTATGAAAAAACAGACATTTCCAACGAGTCAGGGTTTGTTCTAATGCTTCAATTCACTGTCCATAAAAGTACTCTAACATCAATTAGCTCCTTAGCCGGAAACTGTGCGAGCAGACTAGCTCAGAGAGCTAACATTAGCCGATAACCTCTAGCGGACTATGTCAGCTAACGTTCTTTGACACAATACGGAAGTATAACCAGTCCAGACACTTTCTGCTATAATGCCAGTTTGACCCAACGTTCTCGGAACGTTCAGCTATTTCATTTGCGAACGTTTCAACTTACTTGTGTTTTTAACGTCATGAAATTCACTATTCTTAAGTAAATCGCGGGCTCTCCGTCTTCTTCTCTGGGCAAGACACGCCCCTCGTAGCATTCAAGGCTAGGATTGGCCGTACGCATCGCCTCCGTCGCTGGGGTTGGTTATACGGTTAGGGTTAGGGCGGGGTTAGCTGATCAGAGACAGAGTAGGGGGCGGGTCTTCTAGAATCATAGGCGCCTTCTTCTTCTTCTTCTCCTTTACTGACGTGGCGGGCTAAAGGTGCACGCCGCCATCTACTGTACCGGAGTATGTAACAGCATGACTTTTATAAGAACAGGCTACCGGACATTAAGCATAAACGTGTTTAATCAAAGCCATTTGAACTTGTCTCTAACAGACAAGCTCGCAAAATCTAATGTAAGAGGGCTACAATGGTTTCAGAAAATTACAATAATGCTAATTAATGATCATTATTCTGATTATCTTTAGGGGTGCTGAGATTAAATTTAGGGGTGCTTGAGCGCCCCTAAAAAGGGTCTAAAATCGCCAATGAGTCCACGGCCTGTATTGTGGAATTTCTTCCCTTCCCCGGCCGCTGTGTGGGTGGGGATTGTCAGCTTGGTGGTACAGCTTCCTGATGACTCCTAGTTTGTGCTCCAGTGGATGACGAGAGTCAAACTTTATGTGTTGGTTTACGATAAACATCAACATCTTAATAAATGTGGTGTCCAGATGAGCTGATTCAACTTCCTGTGATTTCCTTACCTGGATTATTGAGCATGTATAAAGACATCTCTCCAAATCATTTTCCAGCGATGATGTCCGATACTAACCTGACAAAAGTATTCATACCCCTTGAGCTTTTCCACATTTTGTCACGTTACGACCACAAACATAAATATATTTCATTGGAATTTTATGTGAAAGACCAACACAAAGTGGCACACAACTGTGAAGTACAAAGAAAATTACACATGATTTAAAACATTTTTTACAAATAAAAAAATGAGAAGTGCGGTGTGCAAAAGTATTCAGCCCCCTTTTCTCTGAGTGCAACCAATTGCCTTCAGAAGTTGCCTGATGATTGCTGAATGATCGAATGTTGACCTAATGACTAAATAGAGTCAACCTGTGTGTAATCTAATCTCAGTACAAATACAGCTGTTCTGGGACGGCCTCAGAGGTTTGTTAAGAGAACAGTGGGGAGCAAACAGCATCATGAAGTCCAAGGAACACACCAGACAGGTCAGGGACAAAGTTGTGGAGAGGTTTAAAGCAGGGTTAGGCTATAAAAAGATTTCCCAAGCTTTGAACATCTCACGGAGCACTGTTCAATCCATCATCTGGAAATGGAAAGAGTATGGCACAACGGCAAACCTACCAAGACACGGCCGTCCACCTAAATTTACAGGCCGAACAAGGAGAGCACTGATCAGAGATGCAGCCAAGAGGCCCGTGGTGACTCTGGATGAACTGCAGAGATCCACAGCTCAGGCGGGGGAATCTGTCCACAGCACAACTATTGGTTCTGCACTGCACAAATCTGGCCTTTATGGAAGAGTGGCAAGAAGAAAGCTATTGTTAAAAGAAAACCATAAGAAGTCCCGTTTGCAGTTTGCCAGAAGCCATGTGGGGGACACAGCAAACATGTGGAAGAAGGTGCTCTGGTCAGATGAGACCAAAATTCAACTTTTTGGCCTAAATGCAAAACGCTATGTGTGGCAGAAAACTAACACTGCACATCACTCTGAACACACCATCCCCACTGTCAAACATGGTGGTGGCAGCATCATGCTCTGGGGGTGCTTCTCTTCAGCAGGGACAGGGAAGATGGTCAGAGTTGATGGGAAGATGGATGGAGCCAAATACAGGGCAATCTTGGAAGAAAACCTGTTGGAGTCTGCAAAAGACTTGAGACTGGGGCGGAGGTTCACCTTCCAGCAGGACAACGACCCTAAACATAAAGCCAGGGCTACAATGGACTGGTTTAAAACAAAACATATTCATGTGTTAGAATGGCCCAGTCTAAGTCCAGACCTAAATCCAATTGGGAATCGGTGGCAACATCTGAAAACTGCCGTTCACAAAAGCTCTCCATCTAATCTGACTGAGCTTGAGCTATTTTGAAAGAAGAATGGGCAAACATTTCAGTCTCTAGATGTGCAAAGCTGGTAGAGACATACCCCAAAAGACTTGCAGCTGTAGTTGTGGCAAAAGGCGGTTCCACAAAGTATTGACTCAGGGGGGCTGAATACTTTTGCACACCGCACTTTTCCGTTTTTTATTTGTAAATTTTTTTTTAAATCATGTATAATTTTCTTTGTACTTCACAATTGTGTGCGACTTTGTGTTGGTCTTTCACATAAAATTCCAATAAAATATATTTATGTTTGTGGTCGAAACGTGACAAAATGTGGAAAAGTTCAAGGGGTATGAATACTTTTGCAAGCCACTGTATATATATATATATATATATATATACATATATATATATTATATAAACTTTGCACAAGAAGTAAGGAAATTTGTGTTTGGTAGATAATTTCTTTGTTGTAACAATGCTTCTTGGCAATAAATCTTATACCAGGCAGCTGATTGTCAGCACCTGGGGCACCAGAAGCTCAAAACAAGAGTCAATAGCAACAGCAAAATAAGCTGTTTGGCATTGGCAGAGAAGATTTGGCAAAATTTTTCATGGGCGCAACCCACATACTCAGCTCTGCTGCTCATCCCACAAATGCATGTTCCTTACAAATGTGGCCCCATTTAAAAGGCAAATAAACAGGCTTTCCAACGGTATACACTACCGTTCAAAAGTTTGGGATCACCCAAACAATTTTGTGTTTTCCATGAAAAGTCACACTTATTCACCACCATATGTTGTGAAATGAATAGAAAATAGAGTCAAGACATTGACAAGGTTAGAAATAATGATTTGTATTTGAAATAAGATTTTTTTTACATCAAACTTTGCTTTCGTCAAAGAATCCTCCATTTGCAGCAATTACAGCATTGCAGACCTTTGGCATTCTAGCTGTTAATTTGTTGAGGTAATCTGGAGAAATTGCACCCCACGCTTCCAGAAGCAGCTCCCACAAGTTGGATTGGTTGGATGGGCACTTCTTTGAGCAGATTGAGTTTCTGGAGCATCACATTTGTGGGGTCAATTAAACGCTCAAAATGGCCAGAAAAAGAGAACTTTCATCTGAAACTCGACAGTCTATTCTTGTTCTTAGAAATGAAGGCTATTCCATGCGAGAAATTGCTAAGAAATTGAAGATTTCCTACACCGGTGTGTACTACTCCCTTCAGAGGACAGCACAAACAGGCTCTAACCAGAGTAGAAAAAGAAGTGGGAGGCCGCGTTGCACAACTGAGCAAGAAGATAAGTACATTAGAGTCTCTAGTTTGAGAAACAGACGCCTCACAGGTCCCCAACTGGCATCTTCATTAAATAGTACCTGTTAGAGCCTGTTTGTGCTGTCCTCTGAAGGGAGTAGTACACACCGGTGTAGGAAATCTTCAATTTCTTAGCAATTTCTCGCATGGAATAGCCTTCATTTCTAAGAACAAGAATAGACTGTCGAGTTTCAGATGAAAGTTCTCTTTTTCTGGCCATTTTGAGCGTTTAATTGACCCCACAAATGTGATGCTCCAGAAACTCAATCTGCTCAAAGAAGTGCCCATCCAACCAATCCAACTTGTGGGAGCTGCTTCTGGAAGCGTGGGGTGCAATTTCTCCAGATTACCTCAACAAATTAACAGCTAGAATGCCAAAGGTCTGCAATGCTGTAATTGCTGCAAATGGAGGATTCTTTGACGAAAGCAAAGTTTGATGTAAAAAAAATCTTATTTCAAATACAAATCATTATTTCTAACCTTGTCAATGTCTTGACTCTATTTTCTATTCATTTCACAACATATGGTGGTGAATAAGTGTGACTTTTCATGGAAAACACAAAATTGTTTGGGTGATCCCAAACTTTTGAACGGTAGTGTAGATGTATTGCCAAGAAGCATTGTTACAACAAAGAAATAATCTACCAAATAAAAATGTCCTTACTTTTTGTGCTAAGTATAGGAGTTCCTCTTAGGACGCCGATTGGTCCGAACCACTGTGGTTCAGCCACAAGCGCATAATTTGAAACCTGGCAAAATGGATTTGCGTCATCTCGTGATCTGGCGAATCCACCTGCCTCGCAACCATAAGTCCCATAGTCAATTTTATTTGTATAGCCCAATATCACAAATCACAAATTTGCCTCAAGGGGCTTTACAGCAACACAACATCCTGTCCTTAAACCCTCGCATTGGATAAGGAACAACTCCCTAAAAAGAACCCTTTGACAGGGAGAAAAAGTAGGAAGAAACCTCAGGGAGAGCAGCAGAGGAGGGATCTCTCTCCCAAGACGGACAACGTGCAATGGATGTTGTGTTTACACAATTTACACAAGACAACATTGAAAGAGGATAACAGAATTATAACGGAATTATAAAATATATGAAGAATATGATGAGCAGGATGCCAAGCAGTGTCTAGACTTAGTTTAATTTATTATTATTATTATTATCATTAGAGGCCACCGGAAAAGCCCAGGAGCCAAGCCATGCGACCAGCATCACCATGTAAAAAAAAATAAAATAAAAAAAATCAGTCACACATCTTAGTGAGATAAGGATATAACATTGAAAGAGGATAAGAAAAAAAATATATGGATTTATAAGATATATAAAAAGAAAATGTGATGAGGGGGATGCCAAGCAGCGTCCAGTTGGCGGCCACCGTCACCATGGAGACCTGGGAGGAGGCCCGACTGCACGAGCACACAAGGGAGACTCAGCATACACACACAGAAAAAGAGAAAGGAGAAGACATCATTCAGAGAGAGAGAGAGAGAGAGAGAGAGAGAGAGAGAGAGAGAGAGAGAGAGAGAGAGAGAGAGAGAGAGAGAGCGAAAAGACATGTGAGAGAAGAGAACAGTTTGCAATAGTCATAATATGTATGTACCTCACCTTACCTGAGATACAGCGCCCTGGGTCCTTTAACATAAACCCTGTTTTGTTTTTATGTAAGTAACCCCTTAAAGGTAAGTAAAGCATTAATTGTCTGCCAACTTAAGATATTATGATACAAATTTATTTTTAACTTGAACCTTATCCCTATAAAAGCCTATACTTTTAACTCTGTTAACCCCCTCTATTTATTACATGTTTATTAACAGGACAATGAGAAAAGTGAAATGACCTTTCATGAAGATCTATTGTTTATTCACAGTAGAAAATAATAAATGAAATGAAAACTAGACCCCTTTTTAGTGTTCTTTTAAGGCACTCAGGAGTTTCACTCAACAGCAAAAATATAGGCACTAACCCTTTAAACCTGGATTCACAATTAAGGAAACATTCATAATCAATTTGCATGAATTTACATTCACGATGAACACTTGACAGGAACTAACAACAATTAAGTATTCGCTGGTGTGGGCCCACTTAATAACAATAACAACAAAAGCTGGCAATAAGCCAATAAACAACCCCGTTGCAGGGCTGATGGGAGCTGGGTTCGAGCACGGTAACCGTGGGTGACTCACCCCTGATGCAAAGGTCAAAGGTCTCTGCCCTTTAATGTCCGGTGACGGCCTCCTCACGTCATCTGCTCCGGCGATGACTATGGTGAAGAAAAACCCACCTCGGCCCTAGAGGCGACGAAGAGGGGAAACAGCGGAGCTCCCTCGTTGCCAGAGGTGCAGCCGTGCTTTCCCGGCCACACGGGGCGCTGTCTGGTGACGCTGTGCGCAGCCTCAATGTCCGCGCACGCAGGGTTAGCATACATTAGCAGGAGCGCTAACTAGCCGCTACGTAGCATGTGGCAGCACACGCTTGACGAGACTTAGCTCCAAAGAACACATGCTGCAGGTTAGCAAGACTTCGGTGACATGTTAGCTGGCAGCTAAACATGTTATCAGCAGTCAAAACTGTAGGCGAAAAACAACGTTAGGGCCTAATACGCTCAAAACCTCATGGCCGAGTGCCAGCTGGCTCTCGTCTCCCGGTCCGCTCTCTCCGCACGGCCCGTTAGCCCCGCCCCCAACGGTTGTGACGCAACATACTTAAAGAGACATAGACTTTTGGTGTAGAAATGATGGGATGTCTACCGCTATGTACATATTAACTGAACCTTAACTCTGGTGTATTTACACCGGGGTTACATGTACTCTATGATCTCGTCGGCAGAACAGTGCTTGGACAATTCAATTGAGACAGAAACCGACCCGCCATGCAGTTGTGAAGAAGCACTCAATTTAGAGGCAAATAATTGGAGGCTAAAAGATGAACGCGGTGCTGATGTCTTATGTATAAAGCATGTTAAAATGAACACGTGTTAAATTGGCAGACGTATTTGTCTGTATTGTAGCGAATTCAGGGGGCAGTCGGGAATCGCCGCATCCGGGACGCGAACCCGGATTTCCCGCACCACGGGCGACAACATTAACCAGTCGACTAAAGGGTCCGACCCGTTAGCCAACGTGTCCACTTATCTGTGCATGCTACACCACCCCCCTCCCTCAGGAAGCGCGTCCCTGCGCTTCAGCACATCCGCTCCCTATGCCCTCACGCGCTTCCGATGGCCTCACGGTCTCACCATCCCGCTTCTGACACCAATGTAACCGGTTATTTTCTTGCCCGGTGCGGGATTTGATACGGGGTGTACTGCACCACAAGGCGACGTCACTAACCGCTCGACTAAAGGGTCTGACCCGTTAGCCAACGTGTCCACTTATCTGTGCATGCTACAGTATAATATTGTGTAATTCTTCTCTATTTTTTATAAATTTATTTCTAGTTTTTCCCCTTATCCCACCCGATTAACCCAATGGCACATGGCCGGAACTCTTGTCGAATAGCTCCCCTGGCTCACGTTTCCACAGGAAGGAGATAGCTGTAACACCAGCTTCCTTCAAACTCGTGCCGGCTGCTCTCGCTATTTTACACGCTGAAGCCTCCTCGCACCGGTTGCATCACCTTCAGGCCGCGAAGGAGGCGTAGGGAGAGCGCTTTGCTGCAGGCGCCCGGGTGGGCCAGAGGGGTCGCTGGAGAACGACGAGTCCCCGAACACTACACCGATGTACACCCACTATCCCTCGGGTAAGGGTGGCCTAATGAACGCCTTACCCCGTGGACGCTCTGGCCGTGACCGGTTACGGCGAGTCTGGAATACGAACCTCCCAGCCGCATGACGAGCGGGTTGCAAGGACGGCGGTTTATTCCGCTCGGCCACCGTAGCGGTCGATATTGCGTAATTCTTGTTCAATGAAAAAAAAAGCCGAAAAAAACAAAAAAGTCAGTTTCCGGGGGCGGAGCCACGCTGGGTAGAGAAGAAACGCCTTTCGACGCCATACGGATGAACTAAGGTACGAAGCTCGTCAACGTTGCTGCGGTCGAAGCAGTTCTCCATTTCCCATCTAAAAGGAAATGAACGGATCCTTCTTCCTTAAAGTACAACTAGTCTGAAATATATATACGTGAGTAAAGCGAATGCGGAGTTTGTGTGGAGTTTGCACGTTCTTCCCGTGTCTGCGTGGGTTTCCTGCGGGTGCTCCGCTTTCCTGGCGGCATGGCGGCGCAGTGGTCAGCGCGGTCGCCTCACGGCAAGAAGGTCGTGGGTTCGAGCCCCGGGGTAGTCCAACCTTGGGGGTCGTCCTCTGTGTGGAGTTTGCATGTTCTTCCCGTGTCTGCGTAGTTTCCTCCGGGTGCTCCTGTTTCCTCCCACAGTCCAAAGACCTGTAGGTCAGGTGAATCGGCTGCACTGTGTGTGTGTGTGTGTGTGTGTGTGTGTGTGTGTGTGTGTGTGTGTGTGTGTGTGTGTGTGTGTGTGTGTGTGTGTGTGTCTCTCGGCCCTGTGTGATGGCCTAGCGGCCTGTCCAGGGTTTCTCCCCGCCTGCCGCCCAGTGACTGCTGGGATAGGCTCCAGCATCCTCACGTCCCTGAGAGCAGGATAATGGATGGAGTAAAGCGAATACTATTTACAGTGATACTGGCGATAATACTGAAACTGTAGTTTAAGAACATGTTCCAGTGTTTTCAACTTCCCAGGCTATTGGTTTGTGAGAAATGGTTTTAAAATAATCGCAAAGTTATTTTTGCTTGTCAAAAATGGTCGGCTACAACTCTGATTTTCTTTAAAAGCAAAAATGTTAAAAGTTTCTATACTTGTACTGTCTAACTGTTCAACTTCTGGTCTCAGTTTCTAGATATGGCCTCTGGCAGCAGTCTCCTGTCTCAAGAGCACTTCCTGTGTTCTGTCTGTCTGGATGTGTTCACTGATCCAGTCACCATACCATGTGGACACAACTTCTGTAAATCCTGTATCACACAGTGCTGGGACAGTAATGAAGAGTGTCGGTGTCCAAACTGTAATGAATTGTTTAACACAAGACTTGAGCCGAGGGTCAATCATTTCATACGTGAGATGACTTTTCAGTTAAGAGAGTCCATGAGAGTGGAAGCCAGCAGCTGCCCTGACCAACAATATACCACACCGGGAGAAGTTCCCTGTGACATCTGCACTGGGACCAAGGTCAAGGCCCTCAAGTCCTGTCTGGTGTGTCTGGCCTCGTACTGTGAGACTCACCTGGAGCCGCATCAGAAAGTCACCGGTCTGAAAAGACATCAGCTGATCGACCCTGTGGAGAATCTGGAAGACAGGATATGCAAGAAGCATTACCAACCTCTGGACCTGTTCTGTAAGACTGAACAGGTGTGTGTGTGTCAGTTCTGCACTGAATCAGACCACAAGTTACATCCTGTTGTTCCTCTGAAGGGGGAATATGAAGAAAAGAAGATTCAGCTGGGCAAGAAAGAGGCTGAAGTTCAGCAGATGATCCAGCAGAGACAACTTAAGATTCAAGAGGTTAAACAATCAGTAGAAATCAGCAAAGAAGATGCAGACAGAGAGATAGCCCACAGTGTTCAGGTCTTCACTGTTCTGATGAGCTCCATTGAGAGGAGCCAGGATGAGCTCATTGACATGATTCAAGAGAAACAGAAAACAACAGAGAAACAGGCTGAAGGCTTCATTGAAGAGTTGGAAGAGGAAATTAGGGAGCTGAAGAAGAGGAGCACAGAGCTGGAGCAACTCTCACAAATCAAAGAACACCTCCACCTCCTCCAGAGCTTCTCATCCCTCAACACTCCTCCACAGACCAAGGACTGGACAGAGGTCAGTGTCCACCAGCCATCTTATGTGGGGACTGTGAGGACAGCTGTGGAGCAGCTGGAGCAGACGGTCAGGAAAGAGATAGAGAAGCTGTGTGAGGCTGAGCTGAAGAGGGTCCAGCAGTATGAAGTGGCTGTGACTCTAGATCCTGATACCGCAAATCCCTATCTCGTCCTGTCTGGGGATGGAAAACAAGTATATTGTGGAAACATTTACAATAACCTCCCAGACAACCCAGAGAGATTCTCTCAATTTGTTCATGTCTTAGGAAAGCAGAGCTTCTCCTCAGGAAGATTTTATTTTGAAGTTATGGTGAAAGAGAAGACTGATTGGACTTTAGGAGTGGTCAGAGAGTCTGTCAACAGGAAGGGAGAAGTCTTTCTGTGTCCTCAGGATGGCTTCTGGACAACATGGCTGAGGAATGGAATTGGTGCCTGCCTCTCTGTGACAGAGAAGATCCAGAAGGTGGGGGTGTTTGTGGATTATGAGGAGGGTCTGGTCTACTTTTATGACGTAGATGCTGTCGCTCAAATCTACTCTTTCACTGGCTGCAACTTCACTGAGAGACTCTACCCGTTCTTCAGTCCTGATCTTACTGATGGTGGTAAAAACTCTGCTCCTCTCATCATCTCTCCTGTCAACAAAGTCTGATGAACACACAGGCTCACTATTATGACTACGTGTGCGCGTGCATGTGCACGTGCACGTGTGACCGGTAATAAAACCTCCTCACCCACTGTATTATCTTCTCGGATGTCAATCAAATAAATAAGGATAACCGCAGGAAGTTCGTAAGATTCATTGGAGTTAACAAGTTGTCTTTAAGGGTTATTTTATTTGTTTTTATACAAGAAGCAGCTACAGCTGTCCTACCGGTGAAAAGTCCTTTCTGTTTTTGTTTTTTTTATTACAGCCGAACAAATCAGCTGTATATTCTGTGTTATGTGTCTTTATGCATGCTCAATAATCCAGGCGAGAAAACCACAGCGGGTTGAATCAGTTCGTCTGGATACGTTTATCGTGTCCAGATGAACTGATTCAACTTCCTCTGACTCTGTGTTATACCACAGCACATCTGTTGGGATAACAACACATAATCATATTTTGATCAGCATTTTATTTGAAAGTGATCTCAGCTGACTTCATATGATACCTTATTCTGATCTATGAAGAATACAGGATGATACATTTTTGTTATGAATTATAGTCATGTCCACAGCTTTATAATGAAACCACTTTGCCCGTGGCCTTCAATATATATCCAGTTAAATGAGCGGAAGAACACTGGTGAAATCGTCTCAAATTGGGAAATTATGTCAAACCAGTGGAAAGGGTAAAGAAACCGGTTCTAACTGGTCCTATGTGGGACCTTGGAAGTGAACCGTTGTGATAATTAAAGACATTAAAGTCTTTGTACATGAGAACAGAGGATTAGAACGGAGGTCAGGAGAGACATCTTACCACAGGCGAGTGTTTTTGTTCTCCGTCACCGACCCCAGCGCCCTCTTTACAGTCCCGGCAATGAGTTTGGACTTTGCTCTCTATCAAACATGAACTCTCTATCAAACATCCTGCAGCCACAATACGCTGAACATGAAAGGAAACGTACAAAGGAGGCTCTCCCAAAGTCTGTTACTGACTTTAGGTTGTGCACTCGAGCTGCATAACAGCTACACATCACAAACACAGAAGCGCTGCTTAAACAACCTATCTACTCATATATTTTCGTAATGTGTGTGTGTGTGTGTGTGGTGTTAGTGTGTGTGTGTGTGTGTGTGTGTTAGTTAGTGTAGATAGCGGGACCGAAAACTAAAGCACTTATGATCCTAATTTTTTTTTTGGAGGTGGTAGGTATTGTTCCAGAGAGGACCAGAAAAATAGCAGAAAATTATAATAATTATGCATAATTATGCAAAATATGCATTTTTGCAAAAATGCACTTATGATCCTACATTTTTTTTGGAGGTGGTAGGTATTGTTCCAGAGGACCAGAAAAATAGTAAAAAATTAAAATAATTATGCATAATTATGCAAAATATTCATTTTCTAAAAATGGCTAAAAAAACACTTTTCTCGGCATGTCAGGTGATTCTGAGCCTCTTTGATTCTTTCACCTATATAAAAAAAAAAATTCTGGGACTTAAATGTTTTGGCATTATGCAAAATATATGCATTTTTGCAAAAATGCACTTATGATCCTACATTTTTTTTTGGGAGGTGGTAGGTATTGTTCCAGAGAGGACCAGAAAAATAGCAAAAAAATTAAAATAATGATGCATAATTATGCAAAACATGCATTTTCTAAAAATGGCTAAAAACCACTTTTCTCGGCATTTCAGATGACTGAGCGTTTGGGGGGAGGGTGTTGGAGGGGGGAGGGGGGGGGTGTTGGGGCAGGGGGAAGGCGGTTAGCTGGCAGGATGAAGAGGAGGGAGATTCAGACGGGTGGATAACCAGACCGCTACATTGTAGCGGGGTTCTTCTAGCGTTAAAATAATGGGCTGTTTTGTGACGCGCTGTGGAAAAACTAGCCCCGCTGTCATTAGATTTGCATATGCATGAGGGGGGCGGTGCCGGGGTTTGACAGCGACCCGCAGCTGTGAACTGTGTCCAGCGCCGTCAACCCCTCTCATATCTCGGCGTCTCCCTCGTCACACCGACGCCGGTGGAGCTCGGAGGACGTAACCCAACGCAACACGCAGCTGTTTAAAGTCGCAAAATGTCTCGGGCTTCGGAGAGACTCAAAGCGGTCTTCGGTCACCTTGGTAGATCGCCTCCTTCGGTCGTATCCTTTCCTTTCCTCCTGTAACGTCTGCGGAGTGTTTCCGACCCGCCGCGCCGCGCAGACGGACGGTAGCCGGGCCCGGGAGCGTTGCGCCGGGGCGCAGCCCCGCAGGATAGGCCGGGGTCGGAGGACACGGAGCAGGCCGCTACGCCGCCGTGCTTAATTGGAGACGTCGCACGTCATGTCGGGTTCATTTCAACCTTCATTAAAAACAGAAGCACTGAGGCGTTACGTGCTACTACCTCGAATACTGCAAATACTAGTGATATAATATACTATCTCATAATATAAATACGAGATCTCATTAGTATTTACAGTTTGTATTTGTTATATATATACTTGCTTGATTAGATACCTTATGGGCTGACGGGTGATTTGTGCCAAAATGTTCATTATAAGGAAACCCTCAACAATAAGAGGACAACTAGAAGTGTTTCAGTATTTCTGTATAGTGTTATAAATGGGAGTTGTGGTCTATATATGATAGTTTTATCAGTCTTCGCCTTGACCGATATACCTGCAAGCAAGCCTCACCTACATCTGGCCAAATCACCCCCTACTGCAACTCACAAGTGTTTAGGTAGGTATCTACTATCTATCTATACGTCTATCTATACATCTATCTATCTCCACATCTATCCATCTATACATCTATCTATACATCTATACTACACCTGTCGTTATCGAGCACATTTCGTACATTAAAATGCAATGTAAGGTGCTTTATCGCAAACTAAGGTGTGCAGATAAAACCAAAGGAAAGATTAAAAAAAAGAATGAAATTGAAAAAAATTAACCTTAATAAAAAAGTGAATAAGACAAAAGAAAAATAACAAAACAAAATGAAAAAATAGGACAGACACAACCCACAGCCAGTCAACAGCAGATTAAGAGCCAGTGGATAGAAACACGGGGGATTTATTCTAGGTGAAGACGTGTAAAAAAAAAAAAAGTTTTTGTTTTAAATCCAAATGTCATATTTCAACATTACACTTGTATTTATTTCATCTGTTACGCCAGTAGGTCAGCCTTATCGCGTCGAATGTTACACAAGTGGTATTTACCCACTACCTTTGACACATTAACCCGTGACTGACAGATTGATGACTTCACTCACCTGTGTGTGTGTGCGTGTGTGTGTGTGTGTGTGTGCATGCATGTGTGCAGGTACACAAATGACACTGACGTCCTGACCCCCGAGCAGCGACTCTTCTACGAGGAGAATGGCTTCATCCTCATCAAAAACTTGGTGTCAGAGGAGGATATTGACCGTTTCAGGTAAAAACTATGGCCACCTGAAGCGTTGTGTTTAAATGACTCCAAATATTTGTTTATGTTTAAAGATAAACATTTTTTTTAAAGATAATTGAGCGTTGCGCATTCATGAGAGCAAAAATGAATCCTAATACTTGCGTCCGACGGTGTGGTTTATGAATTTGCCCCATGCGATGTTTTCTTTGCAAATAACATTTCATTCAATTTGCCGTATCATATTTACCACTGCATTATGACAGTATGGGAAAAAGTAGATGTTAGACCAAGTCCATATTGTTCTGACTAATTTGTGTATTTTTTCCCCCCAAAAGTATTGCTTTGCCTGCAAACTCCCTATTTACCGGGTAATATTGGTCAAGTAAAACATCCCATCCATCCATCCATCTATTATCCAAATCGCTTATCCTGCTGTCAGGGTCGCGGGGATGCAGGGTCCATCCCAGCAGTCATTCGGCAGCAGGCGGGGAGACACCCTGGACAGGCTGCCAGGCCGTCACAGGGCCGTTCAAAAATACCAAATAAAATCACTGTTTTCTAACGATTTACCATTCACATACTGCATTAGCTAACTTGTTAGCTGGCCAACTCAGTGAAGAGAAGTTCAAGAACATATATAAACATGTATATGGCAAAAACAGCAGCAAAAACATACATATATAAAGGTTAATGTAATGGTTAAGTAAAACAGGAGTTTTGTAATTTTGCTGCAGTAACAATGGGACGTACATGTTAATTCAGAATGCTAATTTGATTTGTGAAATCTAAAATGGGATAAGATTAAGAGTGCACATATCCTGGTCTAGACTAGTTAATGCTGAAACCAAACTTATCAAACTTGGACTGAATTTATCAGCAGGCCCTTATCTGAGCTTGTGATCATGTGGGTGGTTGTCAATGCTTACTTGCAAATTTGTGTGTGTTTGTTTGTGTGTGTGTGTGTCTTGTTTTCGTCAGGATGGCGTTTGAGCGGATCTGCAGGAGGGAGGTGCAGGTTCCTGGGCTGCTGGTGATGAGAGACGTGGCCATTGCAAAATCGGAGTTTATTGAAGATCAGAAAGCCGTCTCCAAAGTTCAAGACTTCCAGGAAGACCCAGAGCTGTTCCGATACTGCACCTTACCACAGGTACCGCCCGGCTGGTCCTGGACATCAACAAACTCAAAGCCGAGAATGAACAACTAAAAGCAACACTCAGGAACACAGTTTTCCTTTAGCGCTATCAAATGCAAAGCAGCACAGGTTCCCTTTTTCACAGGTCTGACCAGTGTCTTTTTTGAGTGGTTGCTCCAAACAGTTAAAGACAGTGTAGAGAGGTTGTGCGTGACTCTCTGACCCTGGAGGTCCATCTATTGGCTATCCTGATGAAACTCCGATTAGGGCTCAGCAACAAGGATATTGCATTCAGATTTAATGTTACCGAATGTGACATCTTTAAAATTACGAGAAGTTGGCTCCTTGTTATGTCTCAGGTTTTGAAACCTCTCATCAAGTGGCCAAGCAAGCATGCAATATTAAGGAATATGCCAAAATGTTTTAAAGCTAAACACACGCGTTGCAGATGCATTATTGACTGCACTGAAATTTTTATTAACAGACCCCCAAATCTAACCTCCAAGAGCCCAAACATATTCGAATTATAAGAGCCCCAACACAGTGAAGTATTTGGTTGGCATGTCACCTGCAGGAGCCATCACTTTCCTGTCTGCAGGTTGGGGTGGGCCGTGTTTCTGATAAACAACTTACAGCCGAGTCTGGATTTTATGACCTTCTAGAAGTAAATGATGAGACACTAGCAGATCGTGGTTTTACCATCAGAGATGAGCTTGCCATACACGGTGCCACCCTAAGAATCCCTCACTTTACCAAAGGTAAAAAGCAGCTCTCTGCTCAAGAAGTGGAAACAGCAAGGCGTTTGTCTAACGTGAGAATACACATTGGAAGAGTAACAGGTAGATGGAAGAATTTCAAAACTCTGACAACTGTTACTCCACTCACACAGGTAGACCTCTGAGATGACACGGTGATTGTGTGTGCGGCATTAACAAACGTTTGTAAATGTATAGTCCCTAGAAAATAACTCGTCAACGTTTTGATAAAGGATCCGTGAAATTATAATCTACATTTTCCAGTATGTAGCGTCCAAGATACATTTCAAGGTTCAAGGTTTTTATTAGTCACACGTTTATGTGCAGGTACAGCAGCAGTGACGTGAGGTAATATTTTTTTTTCACAAGATGCACACTTATTGTAAAAAAAAAAAATTATTATTGAGATTAATTCAACATTAAATTGTTTTAATGTAAGATACAACTACAGGCGATGCCAATTTATTACTGCATTAAATTATGTTTCACAGTACATATTTTTTGACTTCATTTTTTGCACTGTTCACAATACCAACCACAACCTGTCTTTTGATTTGGACTGTCTAATCAGGAAATAGTGTGTCCTGGACATGACCGCTAGTAACATAGTTGTATGCATCCAGAAACGTGTGCGCTTTCAAGTCCTCCCGGGAATAAAGACTTGGTGTGTCGGTCAGGTATTCGTGAATATTTGGCCACTGAAGACTGGGCCATTTTGTCTCGTCATTAATCCACTGACCTGCACCTAAAGCACACGGGTCTCCAAGACGGGTCCCATTCACCAAGGTTAATCTCGTAGCATACCTGGTCTTATCACTGGGTGACAAGCTGTTTTAGTAGGCGGAAAACATTTTAAAACTAAAATCAAACCGTGGTAACGTACCGGAAGTTCGCTAGCCGTCCTCACACCAAGCCGAGGCGGTAATCAACAACCGAGTAACGTTGTTCCTGCAGCCGAGCTGCGCGCGCATCCCCAGTGTTTGATAACAAGTAATTCCCCTATGTGTTGTTTGAAGGCGCCAGAGCTTCATGTCCGTTTTTATTTTGAGTTGTTATTCACACTTCTGGACAGCAGAGGTCAGCATTCAAGCAGTCACACGTTGCTTCTTAAGGGTCTGTACTTAAAATCTCTTCTTATTTTCTCATAGATTCTGAAGCATGTGGAGTGTTTCACTGGTCCTAACATCATGGCCATGCACACCATGCTCATCAACAAGCCTCCAGACGCAGGTGAGGAGCAGGAGGAGCAAAATCTGGTTTTTATGTGCCAAAAAGGTTTAATTTGAACGGGTCTGTGTGGCTCACAAAAAAACAGGTAGGACGTAAACCACATTTTTAAAGGTAGCGTTCAGCAAAGGGAAGAAAAAGATCATTTGAGGAATAACTGATCTCTTTTATACAGTGTTCGTAGATGCCGATGGAAGAAGGAAGTGTTATTTGACAAGTTAACAAACAGAAAAGGGGAATGAAAAGGATGTCATGTTATGTGTGCCTAACAGAACTGACAGCTGAGGGTGTTATATAGGAGCACCAAGTACTAGAACCTGCAAAAAAAAAAAAAAAATCAAATTTCTGCCAAGTAGCCGCACGTCTCAAATCGGTTTTCAAGTGCGAAATAGCTTGGCTTTATAATTAACCTGGCAAGCGGTATTTTTATGGAATGTCTGCTGTTTTTTTTTTTTTTTTTCTTAACACAGGGAAGAAGACCTCCCGCCACCCTTTGCACCAGGATCTTCATTACTTCCCGTTCCGCCCAGTGGACAAAATAGTTTGTGCCTGGACGGCCATGGAGAGAATCAACCGAAAAAATGGATGCCTGGTCGTCCTGCCAGGAACACACACCGGCACACTGAAAGAGCATGACTACCCAGAGTGGGAGGTAGACTAACACATACACACATACAGACACACACATTACTCACCGGTGCCCACAAGTCCGTGCATGTGCACTTGTACCACTGCTACTACTATACATGCATACTGATTATGGACACACACTCATACACACGGCAGCACACGCAACCAAAAAAAACAAAACAAAAACAAAAAACACACACACACATTAACACACGGAATTGTCCACATATAGATTTTCACATGTGGGAAAACCCCCGTACACTGCACACACACACACATCCTGCCAATAGGATGGCTTCTGTGAGGTCCTCACCAGCGGTGTTACCACTATTAACATGGAGAAGTATGGCTTCTTATCAGGTCAATTCTCTGTAACGCACACAAAAAAAATAGTATTGTCTTTCACGGGGTTGGTAGCCTTCATGTTCATCATAATTCATTCTCACACACACTTATGCGCAACGCAGACACAAACTGCATTGCAGACACAAACATTCCCTGCTCTTTTTTCAGGGTGGGGTGAATAAGATGTACCACGGCGTGCGTGACTACAACCCCGAGCATCCCATGGTGCACCTGGAGATGGAGAAAGGGGACACAGTCTTCTTCCATCCGCTGTTGATTCACGGCTCCGGGATGAACCAGACACAGGGCTTCCGCAAGGTGAGCTGCACCCAGCAGTCCCCATGGCTCCAAGTACCAGGAAGCATGCTACATAGAATGATGCGGTTATCCGCCTTGACTCTTTCTCTGTCTCTGTTCCTGTCGTGTTCCCATTCTCTTTTCGACCTTCTCTTTCTGTCAGCCCACCTGCACCACTGATGTGGTACTAATACTCTCCAGTAGTCAGCACCTCCTTTGGCTGTTACGGGGACTATGTGTAGTTTCACCCGAGTGCCGTCCTCCATCATTCAGCGATGTATAACAGCAAAATAGATCAGATAAGCAGACTCGAATAAAAAAAAAATAGCTGACACGTGTTCCCCAACATCTGCCATTTGCAAACACCCACAGTAGATATCACTTTATAGGTATCAAAGCCAGCTTATTCTGCAAATTAAAACTGATTTTCACTTTCACTGTGTGTGTTTACAGGCCATCTCCTGCCATTATGCCAGCGCAGACTGTTATTACATAGATGTGATGGGAACCACGCAGGAGAACATTTGGCAGGAGATGAAAGAGATTGCAGCCAGGAAATACGATGTGGATGACAGCATCACCTGCCAGGTAAAGGCACTTGTGTTTTGGATGTATTTGAATTTGTATTTATATTTGAATTTGTTGATGGAGAAGCAGCTATGTGATTAGTCTAGCCGCTGTTGCCTCATAGCCCCTACTCCCCACGGGTTTCTGCACACATCCCTGGACAGGCCGCCAGACCATCACAGGGCCCACACACACACACACACACACACACACACACACTAAGGACAGTTTAGTACGGCCGATACACCTGACCTGCATGTCTTTGGACTGTGGGAGGAAACCGGAGCACCCGGAGGAAACCCATGCAGACACGGCGAGAACATGTAAACTCCACACAGAGGATGACCCGGGAGGACCCCCAAGGTTGGACTATGCTGGGGGCTTGAACCCAGGACCTTCTTGCAGTGAGGCGACCGCGCTAACCACTACGCCACCATGCCGCCCTTTCTGCACACAGTTTAAAAAAATACTATGAGGTGAACTGGAGATGTCAAATTGCCCATAGGTAATGAATAGGAGTGTATGTGGTTGTGTATGTGGACCCTGTGATGAACTGGTGACATGTCCAGTTCACCATCATGGCCAGGATGTCTCACTGTCTTCTTTCCAATGCATGCTGGGATGAACTCCTGCAACCCTGAATTGGATGAAGAGGGTATGAATGGATTTGTATTTGTAACAAGCACATTTTTTTTTTGGGAAAAATCCCCACCCCCGCCTCCCCTTTTCTCCCAATTGTACTTTGCTGATTACCCCACTCTTCCAAGCCATCCCGGTCGCTGCTCCACCCCCTCCGCCGATCCGGGAAGGGCTGCAGACTACCACATGTCTCCTCCGATACGTGTGGAGTCGCCAACTGCTTCTTTTCACCTGACAGTGAGGAGTTTCCCCAGGGGGACGTAGCGCATGGGAAGATCGCGCCCCGATCGACCAGAGGAGGTGCTAGTGCAGCGACCAGGACACACACCCACCTCCGGCTTCCCAACTGCAGACACGGTCTATTGTGTCTGTAGGGACGCCAGACCAAGCTGGAGGTAACACGAGGATTCAAACCGGCGATCCCTGTGTTGGTAGGCAACGGAATAGACCGCCACGCTACCCGGACGCCCTTGCGTGACAGCTTTTTACGTGGAGTGGCTGATGTGGCTGCAAAAAGATAGCAGAAAAGAGGAAAAGAGGCAGATGGCTGGATAAATGAAATTGTTCCAGCTGCTAAATGAGGATTCGTTTACAGGTTATTTGAAGGTGAGGAAAATGGAAGTTGTTGTTTGGTGAAATGACCCTTCGGATTCTCTCTCCGCCGCAGGACACATGGGCTATCCGGGGACGCCTGGTGAAAGGAGAAAGGACCTCCCTGTGAAGGAGCCTGCACGCCTTAAAACTCTACTAGCTGATCATCACCAGCGGGCAAACCCGTGTAGCGGCAGTGTGTCAGCGCAGGGCTG
Organism: Lampris incognitus; assembly: GCF_029633865.1. Classification (NCBI taxonomy): domain Eukaryota; kingdom Metazoa; phylum Chordata; class Actinopteri; order Lampriformes; family Lampridae; genus Lampris; species Lampris incognitus. The sequence continues at coordinate 8,303,011 of NC_079213.1, forward strand.
TGACAAGGGGACAAGAGGGAGTCTCAAGTTAGGTATCATATCCCTCAAATCAAGGCCTTCCTCTAACCTGGGATTTATTGAGGTGTGAGCGGGAGGGGACACCGATTCTTCTGATGCACAAACCTGAATCATAAAGGCACTTGCTGTGAGTTGGAGCGGAGGGTGAGGAACAGGTTGGGAGAGCGAGAGAAAGAGAGAGCACGGGTGAGAGACTGAGGACGAGGTGGAGAAGTGGCATTAAATATGTAAGAACGACATATACTTAGGTGGAAATGCTGGTAGGGTCATCGCCTTTCGCCGCCATCTCTGACAAACAATTCAGGTAATAGGTTGTTATAACGCACCTTGTTGCCTTAAGCTTTCATGTTGATACTGTTTTAATTGTTTCACAATGAATTTTGTGTTGATTTTGTTTGAGTTGTTGTGTTGTTTGAACATGATGTTCCCGTTCTAACGTAATCAGAAATAAACTGACTGCTGTGATAACAAGGAGCTTTTCCTTTGGTGTCTTCGCTTGCTTGTGCGCGCACACACACACACACACACACACACACACACACACACACACACACACACACACACACAGGTGAGGTAGCCCTAGCTTTGTGCTCGCTTGAAAACGGAAACAAATGTTGAATTAAACCTTAACGAAAGCACAGTAAGGTTGCTGTTTGGTTTTTGTTTTTTTTAATCTATTTACTCCTTTCACTGATTTACCCCCCTACAAGGGGTGCTGGAGTCTTTCCCAGAATGCTTTGGGCTGAATGCAGGGAGACCTCCTGGATGGCTCGGCAATCCATTAGCATGGCCAGCTGATGTTTCATCAAATCCAGTCCAGTCCAGTCCAATCCACTGCAATCCAGTCCATCTGTTTAAGGTTTCCTTGAGCAAGGCAGTGACAGCCCATACGCTCCGGAGGCATAATTATTTTTTTTGGGGGGGCCTTTTTCCCCCCAGTTGTACTTGGCCAGTTACCCCACTCTTCTGAGTCGTTCCAGTCGCTGCTCCACCACCTCTGCCGATCCGGGGAGGGCTGCAGACTACCACATGCCTCCTCCCATACATGTGGAGTCACCAGCCGCTTCTTTTCACCTGACAGTGGAGTTTCCCCAGGGGGACGTAGCACATGGGAGGATCACGCTATTCCCCCCCAGTACCCCCCCCCTGAACAGGCGCCCCGACTGACCAGAGGAGGCGCTAGTGCAGCAACGAGGACACACCCACATCCGGCTTCCCACCCGCAGACACGGCCAATTGTGTCTGTAGGGACGCCCGACTGAGCCGGAGGTAACACGGGGATTCAAACCTGCGATCCCCGTGTTGGAAGGCAATGGAATAGAGCGCTACGCTACCCGGACGCCGCCGGCCAGCTGAGGTTTCATTAAATCCAGTCCAGTCCAATCCATCGCAATCCAGTCCATCTGGCTAAAGTGTCCTTGAGCAAGGCAGTGACGGCCCATTCTTGATCTGAACCTGAACCCTGACCTCTCTAGAGGACAGAAAACAAACCAACACCAAGTGTAAAATGACAGATTCTGACCCAAACGGATCTTCCCTTGCTGCTGAAAGTGACGCTGGAGTCGATTTTCTTGTTTAAACACAGTAGACGGGGCTTTTTCCTGGCTAAGGTCCCTCTCCATACTGGAGCCGACCCTGAAAAAGCAAAAACACACACACCTGATCTAGTCTGTGTGTGTGTGTGTGTGTGTGTCTGGGTGTGTTTGGATGTCTCAACACGCACAGGAGAGAACAGGGTCTTTGTTCGAGGGCCACGGAGGACCTCTCAGGTCTGCCGCTGATGCAGAAACACAGGAAATTCCTCCATATGCAACCAAAACACAGCAGACCCGGAGAATTTCAGAGGCTCACACGCCGAACTCCATCACACAGATGAAAAACACCGGTACAGTATGACACAACACCTCCTTGTTCCTCTGCACGCACTATATCACACACACACACACACACACACACACACACACACACACACACACACACACACACATATAATATCCACACTCAAAACACACACACAATTTCAAATAAACACCTGCACACACAAAAATGAGCTCACAATACATCTGCACTGACCTGCACAACGACAAACACACACAAATGCACATGTAATATGCAAACACACTCGCACACCGTGTGCACCCTGTGGGTCCAAAAGCACGCACACTCACTATTAAATCTCCCCCCAGACGGCTGATCTGGACTCACTTTACTCAGTGCAGGCGGGGGCCAAGCAGTGGAAGACTCGAGCCCATTTTCCTTCCGAGGAAAATTCCCTGGAAGCCTTCAGAACCCCCCCCCCCCCAACACACACACACACACACACACACACACAGAGCCACTGCTCCCGCACACACCGACTCACACGGCATCTGTACACGCCACAGCATCGCAGCCAGTCCAGTATTAGATCCTGAAGAATATGTCAGCTGTTATCTGGCTGCACTTGGCCGATGAGCTGAATCCGAGGATACTTCCATGTGCTTCCATAAGCAGATATTCTTCTAGGTGGTCTGAGGGGTTTGTGTCTTTGGGTCCTGATGTTGAGCATCCCAAGACAAGTCTTACAAACGTACTTCCCACCAGGCCCTCTGAGTATCAGAATCAGTGCATCTCACCTGCAAACAGCCTCGCTGTTTGCAGGTGAGAACACACATATCCAAACTACAAGAACACACATATCCAGACTACAAGAACACACATATCCAAACTACAAGAACACACATATCCAAACTACAAGAACACACATATCCAAACCACAAGAGCACACATATCCAAACTACAAGAACACACATATCCAAACTACAAGAACACACATATCCAAACTATAAGAACACACATATCCAAACTACAAGAACACACATATCCAAACCACAAGAACACACATATCCAAACCACAAGAACACACATATCCAGACTACAAGAACACACATATCCAAACTACAAGAACACACATATCCAAACTATAAGAACACACATATCCAAACCACAAGAACACACATATCCAAACCACAAGAACACACATATCCAAACTATAAGAACACACATATCCAAACCACAAGAACACACATATCCAAACTACAAGAACACACATATCCAAACTACAAGAACGCACATATCCAAACCACAAGAACACACATATCCAGACTACAAGAACACACATATCCAAACCACAAGAACACACATATCCAAACCACAAGAACACACATATCCAAACCACAAGAACACACATATCCAAACCACAAGAGCACACATATCCAAACCACAAGAACACACATATCCAAACCACAAGAACACACATATCCAGACCACAAGAACACACATATCCAGACTACAAGAACACACATATCCAGACTACAAGAACACACATATCCAAACTACAAGAACACACATATCCAAACTACAAGAACACACATATCCAAACTATAAGAACACACATATCCAAACTACAAGAACACACATATCCAAACCACAAGAACACACATATCCAAACCACAAGAACACACATATCCAAACCACAAGAACACACATATCCAAACTACAAGAACACACATATCCAGACTACAAGAACACACATATCCAAACCACAAGAACACACATATCCACACTACAAGAACACACATATCCAAACCACAAGAACACACATATCCAAACCACAAGAACACACATATCCAAACCACAAGAACACACATATCCAAACCACAAGAACACACATATCCAAACTACAAGAACACACATATCCAAACCACAAGAACACACATATCCAAACTACAAGAACACACATATCCAGACTACAAGAACACACATATCCAAACCACAAGAACACACATATCCAAACTAAAAAAAAAACCAGTCAATGCTAGGCGAGGCCGCCGCCAGACCGCCCTCGGTGTTATCGGAACTGCCGGTCTGCAGTTAGGGCAGGGCCGTGGTCCCTGGGCTCACTGAATACAACAGACCAAACTCTCCCAGCTGATCAAGCGCCAGCTCTCCCAGCCATCAAACAAAGACACAAACGTAGACACAGACGTGGACAAAGACACTGCATGGACGGTACTGGGTGAGGCCGCCGCAAATGTAAGTTCGCGCCGCTTGCACGTTGATTTTGTGCATCACTGCAACATTCAGGTGCTATAAAAAGTGTTGACGTTAATAGGGGCCTCCAGGTAGCGTAGCGGTCTATTCCGTTGCCTACCAACACGGGGATTGCCGGTTCGAATCCCCGTGTTACCTCTGGCTTGGTCAGGCATTCCTACAGACACAGTTGGCCGTGTCTGTGGGTGGGAAGCCGGATGTGGGTATGTGTCCTGGTCGCTGCACTAGTGCCTCCTCTGGTCAGTCAGGGCGCCTGTTCAGGGAGGAGAGGGAACTGGGGGGAATAGCGTGATCCTCCTACGCACCATATATCCCCCTGGCGAAACTCCTCACTGTCAGGTGAAAAGAAGCGGCTGGTGATGCCACATGCGTGGGGGGGGGCACGTGGCAGTCTGCAGCCCTCCCCGGATCGGCAGAGGGGGGGTGGAGCAGCGACCGGGACAGCTCGGACGAGGGGGGTAATTGGCCAGATACAATTGGGGATTTCGACCTAGAGAGCTACGAATATTTGTGTTATCTGTTTGGTATATTTGGGTAATATTGTTCTCGATAACAAATTTCAATCCCATATTGACGCTACCTCTAAAAAGGTCCAAAGACTTTTTTATCTCGATAAAAATGAACTTTTCTTTTACGTTTCTACTGAGATGATGACTCTTTTACAGAAGTTCCATTGAATCCGTTTTAAACTTTTGGAAGTCTTGTTAGAGTGGCCGGTAAGGCCTCAGGGAGGAGTCATGTATACTGGATGCTATAATGCAGCGTTTCTCAAACCTCTCCTGGAGGACCACTTGTCCTGCATGTTTTAGATCTCTCCCTGCTCCAACACAGCTGATCCAAATGATCAACTCGTTATGAGCTCCCGAAGCTGCCTAATAACAAAACTGAGATCATTTAAATCAGCTGTGTTGGAGCAGGGAGCGATCTAAAACATGCAGACAAGTGGTCCTCCAGGACAGGTTTGAGAACGCTGCTATAATGGACTGCCAGGATCATGCACGCCATAGGGAGTTTGAGTTATTGCCCTCGGACCGCCATTTCAGGGCTCCTGTTCAGAGGACTAAACGCTCCAGTCTCCTTCATCCCAAGTGCTCTTGATATGCTTAATGCCAGTCAGCACTCTGGTGCATTCCTTGCACTATCGTGGCACATTTGCACACTTGTACTTGGTCTGAATTTGCATTTCCCTGCACTAGTTCTGTGATTTATCGTTGATGATGTTGATGATGTTTGACTGATATACTTTATTGATCCCCGTAGGGGAATTACACTCTGCATTTAACCCATCCTAGCTGTGTAGCTAGGAGCAGCGGGCAGCCGCCGTGCAGCGCCCGGGGACCAACACCAGTTCGTCTTGCCATTCCTTGCTCAGGGGCACAGACAGGAGCATTAACCCTAACATGCATGTCTTTTTGATGGTGGGGGAAACCAGAGCCACCCAGAGAAAACCCACCACAGACACGGGGAGAACATACCAACTCCACACAGAGGACGACCTGGGATGACCCCAAGGTTGGACTACCACAGGGTTCTGAACCCAGGACCTTCTTGCTGTGAGGCAACAGTGCTAACCACTGTGCCGCCAAATCAAATCAAAGGATGATGTTGTCCTTTTGTCTTCTGTCATTATGTGAATCTGCTGCACAACAAATTTCCCCTCGTAGGACAATAAAGATAACCGCAAACCTTGAACCTTGGACAAAAGTCTGTACAAGTTTGTTTTTTTTCCCCTAAAACTGAAAACACTCTTTGATGTAATTGGGGGGTTATTATGTCAAAGGTAAGGTAGGTTATTTTTTGGGGATTTTTCCCCCTGCCAATTTTTCTCCCCAATTGTACTTGGCCAATTACCCCACTCTTCCAAATTGTACCAGTCGCTGCTCCACCCCCTCGGCCAATCCGGGGAGGCTGCAGACTACCACATGCCTCCTTCGATACAGGTGGAGTCAGTCACTAGTCAATTCTTTTCACCTGACAGTGAGGAGTTTCGCCAGGGAGGATCACGCTATTCCCCCCAGTTCCCCCCTCCCCCCCCGAACAGGCGCCCCGACCGACCAGAGGAGGCGCAAGGGCAGTGACCAGGACACATACCCACATCTGCTTCCCACCCACCAACACAGCCAATTGTGTCTGTATGGATGCCCGACCCCTCCGGAAGGTAGGTTGTTAACACAAGAAGACACTGCATTAAATGGAGGTTAGTGTAGCATGCGGGTGCCTACGGGGTGAATGTACAATGTATATATCACTGAGATGATTCATTTCTGGGAAAACAGAGGGTTCGGCACACAGCCAGGCCCGGCATGCCTCAATACAACACACACCTGCATCAACTCTACCCGCCATGGAAGGTACACATACCTATATCACTCCAATACACATACATATACCACTCATATACAACATACCAATATCACTCATAAACACATACCTGTACCACACATATACACATACCTATACCACTCCTATACACATACCTATAACACTCCTATAAACATACATATACCACTCAATACACATACCTATATCACTCCAATACACATACAAAACCACTCATATACACATACCTAAATCACTCATAACACATACCTAATACCACTCCATATACACATACCTATACCACTCCTATACACAACCTATATCCACTCCTATAAACATACATATACCACTCATATACACATACCTATATCACTCCTATACACATACCTATATCACTCCTATACACATACCTATATCACTCCTATACACATACCTATATCACTCCTATAAACAACATATACCACTCATATACACATACCTATATCACTCCTATACACATACCTATATCACTCCTATACACATACCTATACAACTCCTATACACATACCTATATCACTCCTATACACATACATATACCACTCATATACACATACCTATAATCACTCCTATACACATACCTATACCACTCCTATACACATACCTATACACTGCTATACACATACCTATACCACTCCTATACACATAACTACACCACTCCTATACACATACCTATACCACTCCTATACACATACCAATACCACTAATATACACATACCTATACCACTCCTATACACATACCTATACCACTAATATACACATACCTATACCACTAATATACACATACCTATACACTCCTATACACATACCAATACCACTAATATACACATACCTATACCACTCCAATACACATACCTATACCACTAATATACACATACCTATACCACAAATATACACATACCTATACCACTCCTATACACATACCTACATCACTCATATACACATAACTACACCACTCAATATACACATACCTATACCACTCATATACACATACCTATACCACTCCTATACACATACCAATACCACTCATATACACATACCTATACCACTCCTATACACATACCTATACCACTCATATACACATACCTATACCACTCATATACATATACCTATATCACTCATATACACATACCTATACCACTCAGATACATACACCTATACCACTCATATACACATACCTATACCACTCCTATACACATACCTATACCACTCATATACATATACCTATATCACTCATATACACATACCTATACCACTCATATACACATACCTATACCACTCATATACACATACCTATATCACTCCTATACACATACCTATATCACTTCCTATACACATACCTATATCACTCCTATACACATACCTATATCACTCCTATAAACATACATATACCACTCATATACACATACCTATATCACTTCCTATACACATACCTATATCACTCCTATACACATACCTATACAACTCCTATACACATACCTATATCACTCCTATACACATACATATACCACTCATATACACATACCTATATCACTCCTATACACATACCTATACCACTCCTATACACATACCTATACCACTGCTATACACATACCTATACCACTCTATACACATAACTACACCACTCCTATACACATACCATGACCACTCCTATACACATACCAATACCACTAATATACACATACCTATACCACTCCTATACACATACCTATACCACTAATATACACATACCTATACCACTAATATACACATACCTATACCACTCCTATACACATACCAATACACTAATATACACATACCTATACCACTCCTATACACATACCTATACCACTAATATACACATACCTATACCACTAATATACACATACCTATACCACTCCTATACACATACCTACATCACTCATATACACATAACTACACCACTCATATACACATACCTATACCACTCATATACACATACCTATACCACTCCTATACACATACCAATACCACTCATATACACATACCTATACCACTCCTATACACATACCTATACCACTCATATACACATACCTATACCACTCATATACATATACCTATATCACTCATATACACATACCTATACCACTCATATACATACACCTATACCACTCATATACACATACCCTATACCACTCCTATACACATACCTATACCACTCATATACATATACCTATATCACTCATATACACATACCTATACCACTCATATACACATACCTATACCACTCATATACACATACCTATACCACTCATATACACATACCTATATCACTCCTATACACATACCTATACCACTCATATACACATACCTATACCACTCATATACACATACCTATACCACTCCTATACACATACCTATACCACTCCCTATACACATACCTATATCACTCCTATACACATACCTATACCACTCATATACACATACCTATACCACTCCTATACACATACCTATACCACTCCTATACACATACCTATACCACTCATATACACATACCTATATCACTCATATACACATACCTATATCACTCCTATACACATACCTATATCACTCATATACACATACCTATATCACTCCTATACACATACCTATATCACTCCTATAAACATACATATACCACTCATATACACATACCTATATCACTCCTATACACATACCTATACCACTCCTATACACATACCTATACCACTCCTATACACATACCTATAGCACTCATATACACATACCTATATCACTCATATACACATACCTATATCACTCATATACACATACCTATACCACTCCTATACACATACCTATACCACTCACAAAGCATAAAAAGGCAGAATAACATTTACGCAATTAAATCCATCAACACTTTGAGTCTGATATAAATGGAAGAATGCTGCTTGGAGGTACTCATTAAGTTAATCTTATTATTATCATCATTATTGTTATAATTACTAAGTGCAAACACACGCGTGAAACACACACACACACATTTACACAAAGGTGAACACATGCCTGCACACATCTGCATCTCCTTACACATGCTGTCTTTCTATGGTGCAGCCTCCTCCATCAGCTAATAAGAAACATATTTCTCTGTGCTCCTACACCCACACACACACACACACACACACACCTCAGCAGACAAATGAACTTTTCGATGAGGATCTGATAAAGTGATTGGCCGGCGGCGAGAGACGTGTCCTCATTTAGCCTCAGCCATGCCATACCATTCCTCATCTGCAGCCCAAAGTAGGCCTGTGTGTGTGTGTGTGTGTGTGTGTGTGTTTGTGTGTGTGTGTGTGTGTGCGTGTGAGAGAGGGGTTCCTACATGTTGGAAAGTAATTTTTG
>NC_079213.1:8320598-8361348 GCF_029633865.1 Lampris incognitus
TGTGTGGAGGAGAGATGCTGGGTATATTGGGAGAAGGATGCTGAATATGGAGCCGCCAGGGAAGAGGAGAAGAGGAAGGCCAAAGAGGAGGTTTATGGATGTGGTGAGGGAGGACATGCAGGAGGCTGGTGTAACAGAGAAAGATGCAGAGGACAGGAAGAGATGGAAACGGATGATCCGCTGTGGCGCCCCCCAACGGGAGCAGCCGACAGTAGTAGTAGATCTTATAGAAATTGTCCCGACTAATTGGGTCAGATGTTTTTCTTGGTAGGAATTTGAAGGATTCTGTGAGAAAAGAACTCACTTGTGTCAAAGGTCAATGTATAAATAATTTTGTGTCAAAAATCACAACGCCAGGGCGTCCGGATAGTGCAGTGGTCTATTCCGTTGCCTGCCAACACGGGGATCAGCGGTTCGAATCCCCGTGTTACTGCCGGCTTTGTGGGGCGTCCCTACAGACACAATTGGCCGTGTCTGCGGGTGGGAAGCCGGATGTGGGTATGTGTTCTGGTTACTGCACTAGCGCCTCCCCTGGTCAGCTGGGGCGCCTGTTCAGGGGGAGACTGGGGGGAATAGCGTGATCCTCCCACGCGCTACGTCCCCCTGATGAAACTCCTCACTGTCAGGTGAAATGAAGCGGCTGGCAACTCCACATCGGAGGAAGCATGTGGTAGTCTGCAGCCTTCCCCGGATCGGCAGAGGGTGGAGCGGAGGTTGGGACGGCTCGGAAGAGTGGGGTAATTAGCCAGGTACAACTGGGGAGAAAAAGGGGGAAAAATCCCCCCCCCAAAAAAACCCAAAACATCACAACGCCCTCCTATTTAACGCCACTAAAGTTATATGCGGTCCGTTATTTGAATTCTCTGGTTACCCATCTGGCCCCATCAGGGACCTGGCCTAAAAGAAATCTGGCAAATTTTGGTACTGCTTCCTCTCCGGTCCCATCATGACGCCTCAACAGGGATGTATGCTGTGATCTGGTTCAGAATCCGGGAGTTCTTGTGTGTCTGGGTGGGATTATCTTTTTACTCACTGGCTTCACTTAGTAGATGTTGGACAGGGGACCACCGCTGGACTCAGCTTTACAATGGCGTCTTATGGGACAAGTGAACAGGAGTGCTAAATGTGTCCTTTAAACAACAACCCCCCCTCCCTAGTGTCTCAGTCAGACTGTGTCCATGACTGTCCATCATCTATGACTTCTCTATTGTGCTGGCCGGCTAGCTTATGGATGGTCACTACTACCGACGGTAAGCACAGGCCGCTACCTCCTGCAGGTTGAACCAGGACGTTGATCAGCAACGTCATCCACCACTGATCATATTGGACATTTCAGATGATAACCAGCACTTTTGTTAAAATACGTGGTTTAGATAATTGGGTTAAACTGGACTTCTTGAAACGTGTCCGACACTCGCGTTCAGTTGTCCCATAAGACACCGCCGTAACGCGGAGTCCGGCAGCGGTCCCGTGTCCACAACCTCCAGAATAAAGCCGGTGAGTAAAAATGATATTGGAACTGATATGCACGATCGCAAAAAAGCACAAGAATAAGACCCAGGTTGTTAAAAAACAGAATTATCCTTTACGGAGGAGAGAAAATGCACCGAAAGTACATGTGATAAAAAAAAAAAAAGCTTAAATAAAGGCCTGCTACTTTTTCCCAGCAGTGTATTTCCTATGGGTGTTAGTGGTTTGCATGCATTTGACTGTAAGCGTAAAGACCGCTGTGCAAAAAACCAAGCTGGCGAGAAGCGCCAAACACCGGCCGAACGTCACGGCGCCCCATAACTGTGCTGCAAGTGGGAAACGCTACTAACTTCCCCGTCTCTTTTCCTCCTCCTGCTATCACACCTTCTCCCTCCACAGCCGAGCAGAGGGTGAGGCTGGCGGGGGACGAGAGGAGGAGGGAGTACAACGAGGAGCAGAGGAACGAGTTCGAGAACTACGTGGAGGAGGAGCGCGACGGTAAGACGCGGCCCGTCCCCACGAGCCGCTCAGCCGCAGATTACCGGCTGGAGGCCTCAGACCGAATCTAGGCAACCATTAGCGGCCGAACCCAACTGACAATCTTCTCCCGTGGTTGACCGCCCCAGTGAGATTTAGCGGCAGTTAACGACAGTTTCTAAACTGAGCCCTGCGACTGCAAGCGCTCGATTCTGGTTTTAGATCTGTTTTTCGGCGCAGGGGCGATGATTGGACAGTCCCGAATGTCGAAAATTAACACCATCTACGTCTCTCTCCGCCCACAGAGCAGCACGAGAGGACGAGGGAGAAGAACGAGCAGTGGCGGGAGTTCCACTATGACGGCCTCTACCCCCGCTACCACTGGTACCACTGAGCACGCGCCGCAGCACAGGAGGCGGGACGACAGCCCAAAGCAGCCAACCGACAACAGGCGGGCGATGACGTCAACTCAGAAACGCACTCGTTCACGGCAGGAGACGTTATCGTTTGACCCTCCTTTGTAGCAAACGGGACTCCTGTCGCCTTTAAGACACGGCCTCAGCAATTAACGACTTTTACTGTTACGCTCCCTGTTGAAAAATCCAAACGGTGTTAATAATGGTTCTCCAATTCAAACTAGAGCTGGGCAACAACTCAATATAATCCTTTCTCGTCTGTCAGTGGTGTTGCATTGGGATGAAGTCTGAATGTTGTCATATCTTGAGTCACAAGTGTGAGATCTAAATGAACGACAACAATACATTGGCCAAAATGTCTCACAAAATGACGCATGGAACATCTGAGGGAGTATTAAATGAAAAGTGGTTTTGGCTCGATATTACAATTCGTTATTATATACATTACCCAACAGTTCAATGTGATGAACCTCCGTTGGATTCTTAAACATTGTATTTTTGCATATGTAAGCAGATATTGTGCAAAATTGCCTATGGTTATCATGACTATATGTTATACATCGCCCAACACTACTTCAAACTATAAAATGTACGCAAAACGCAGTATGTGTAATGTATGTTGGGCTTTAGGTGTTGGTATGTCGAGCTTTGCATGCTTGTTTTATTGCCTTGTACCTGTATATACTCTTTAGAATCAGAAAACACTCCCTTCGCCGTTACACCGTATGATTATGAGACACATCTGCACAACGCACACACACACACACACACAGCTAAGCATTCTGACGCTAATCCTCATTTATTTCCACTTTTATTTAAAATTTACGCCACAATTTCATCATCACCCTCAAACATTTAAGTCGGTCCGGCGAAGAGCCAAGTCTCCACACAGACTGGACTTCACACTGCTGTACCTCAAAACGTCCAATAAAGAAATTTCCCCCCCCCCCTCATTGTTAAATCGCAGAGGTCTCCTGACTTAATGGTGATATCACCGGGTTTCTGTGGTATTCTGAAGGAGGGGAGGCGGTGGGGAATTCAAGAGCTGAAAGGGAGGAGGATCCTGGAAAACTCATCAGCCTGGGATTTAGGGAAAAAAAGAAAATGGAAGGAAGATGTCCAGATTCCAGATGAGGTTTCTCCATATTCCAGAGTGGAAATATTAAGACGGTTACTGGGCAGGGGAGAAATGAAAGGAAGTGGGGTGGAGGACTTAAAAAAAAAAAGAAGAAAAAAAGGATAAGGCAGAGAGAAAAACCCTCACAAAACGTGGCACGGCACACCGGCATCACCAATCACACATCTCCGCTTCAGTATGATGGTTTCAAATCATCCCCCCCCCCCCCAAAAAAAACCCCATCTATTTTATCTCCAACTCATTGTGTATTCTAGTCTTTTCTTTGTTAGCGTCCTCTGTCCTGCTGTTTAATTAAAGATGCGGCAGGCTGATTGTGGACCGGCTCAGAGGAGAGACTCCTGCTGGACCGTCTGGCTGCAGGTTTGAGATTTCCCACCCGGCTCGTGTCGTGGGTGTGTGTGTGTGTGTTTTCTCTGCTAATGGGAGAATGAACAGAGTAAATAAACACACAAACTTTTAACTCGAGCACCGAGAGCTCTGCTGAACTTTTTTTCCGCCGACTGCTCAGGTCATGTTATTTCCCAGTGCTGTGTTATCAAAGCCGACAGCGCATCAGAAAACCAGAGTAAAGAATGTGAACAAAGGCAGGAAATCACACATTACATGGATACCTGAGCTGTAACCATGACAGCCTTTCTTCACATCAGTTACTATTAGTAATCATCACTGACAGTCATTATTATTACTATTATGATCATTTTTGTGTGACTATGTAAAGTGAGATCAACAGCGCCGTATTTGCACAAGAGATAAGAACGCCTTCTCTTTATTTTAGCCGGTGGGATGTTACTGAGACCATCTCTTCTTGAGATCCTGCAGAATAAAAATCACGCACCGCTTTCAACTCAATCTGTTCTGTTTAATCTGCTAGTTTCTAGGAAAAAAAAGGTTTCATGGCAAAGCACAAAGACTTTAAAATATCCCCAATAAGCATAAAAGCTGATATCCAAGTCACTGCTGAGAAAAAAAACATCTTTTGATCATGAGTAAAAAGCACTCAAAGTGTTAAGTTACTTAAAAAATGTCATTCCCTCAACTCGGAGGTGAAGGAGGATGATGATGATCGTGATGATGAGGACAAAGATGAGCGGCAGCAGGAGTGCGTTTTCACTTCATGCTGTTGAGGAATTTGGCTTGCTCCTCTCCACGAGGCAGCAGCAACTCGCCAGCAATCTTGGGCCCCCTCTTCTCCTGCGATGGGGGAGAGAAGGTTAACATTTCATGGAACCAAACTTTCCACCAAACGTGATCAGTTCACGCTGAGTCGAGGTTGTTGTACGATTCCCCAGTGGAGACTGAGGTTACGGGTGTCTTAGGTGTGTTTCTTTGACAAAGTGACAACACATTATGAGGTTAAGATGAGACTTAATAGACACAGGGAGTATTTTACCTTAAGCATGCCGTCTCGTTCCCACTTGAACAGTCCACAGTTACTGAAACGGAAACACAACATTATAACTCAACTCAGGAAACTGAAACCAAACTTCATAATGTGCACTAAACTGCTCTGATAGAAACGTGGCTGGTGAATGAGGGAGCAAGGTAGAAGTAGGGAGGTGGATAGAAAGAGAAGAGACAGCCTGACGGAGGGATCCAGAGAAGGAAGGGGAGAAGGAGGTGTAGGCTCCCTGTGTCTCACCTGCAGTGTTTGTGAGGTAGCCGGTCCAGAGCGATGGCTCTCTGTCCACACGGACACTTAAAGAAGCGTTTGACGGCGTCGTGCCACCGTAGGTCGTGGTTCTCCCCGACGCAGCGGTCCGCTGGCTTGAAGTAGGTGTATTTACACTGAAGACAGAGGCAGCACGCGAAGGTCTTATTCAAGGTGTCTCTGCTTATCATCATATCATAAAACCAGGCCGCACGGAGAGCAAGTCTTGAAAAAGAGCCGACTGGAAAATGAGTGAAATGACAAGTTTTTCTCATGCGGCAGCTCAACATCGTACTCTCTCATGTCATTTACTGTAGTCTGCTGCACACGATTCAGACAAATGGAGTCATTCCTTGCAGAAATGGGACTTCTGTTCAGCAGTCTCCTCTGTCTGCTGGCACCTTACCATAACGCGTGTGGTTTTTCACTTTTTTTCTCCGTACATTTTTTCCCCCGTACATTTTTACCGAATATTCAGATGTCGTTGCTCCAATCTGACAACGGTGTTCAATTTGCCATCTCTACAAACCTGCACCACTGGAAAAACATCATTCAGTTTCCCCTCTTTAAAATAACAGCCTAAAATGACCACTTTACTTTTGACCAAAACCAAGAAATGTTTGGTAGCATGAATATATCAGAATAAACCAACAGCATGAATGAGCCACGTTGAATTAATGAACTACCAAGAGTCCTTTCTTGCTAGTTTGAGGTAATTTTATCACAGGATGAGGCTTTTGAGGTTAATTTGACGTTTAATGTCTTTTTCTTGTACACTGTTTTAAAACCAGACTGAGTAGATTCAGAACTGGAGGTGAACGGTTAGTTCAGTTATTTTAGGTTTGTTTACTTGCATTGTTTTAGGCTTCATCGCAACACTTCCATACATCTCCATGTATCAGCTGGTCTGAAAAAAAAAACAGGGTAAATTTGACCACAGCAGCTTTACGGTACCTTTCTACAGGTGACGGCTCGGCACTTCATCTCCCTGATACCCTGCATCTTCTCCTCCATCTGCTCCTTCTTCACCAGAGCCGCAAAGTAGCGCTCCTGGAGCTGGTACTCCGCCTGGGAGAGAGCAAACAGTTCCAGATTTAATTTGCTGCAGAAAATGTTTCGCTTTTTTAAAGCTTAAGAAGGCACTTAACTTTGGTCTTAACTTAATTTTTGGCCTTAGTTGACTTGCAGAGAAAAGGTGGGGCGCGGTGAGGTGAGATGGCGAGGTATGCGTGAAAGGAAAAAATATGACATCACTTGAGGTTGCAAGATTCAGTCCTATCTCCGTCCCCTCCCTGTCCTTACAACCTATCACAAAGCAATGTCATCTGAAACTGGTTTTGCTCAACACTCGTTCACTCAATAACAAAAGCCGCATTCTGAATGAATTTATAACGGACAGTAACCTTGATTTCCTCTGCCTCTCTGAAACCTGGCATAAACCCCTGTATTACTTCTCACTAAACCAGACCACACCCACAGGATTCACATACATTGATAAATCTCGTCTTGAGGGGTGGGGAGGTGGTGTTGCTGCTGTTTACAGGAAGGATGTTAAAACAACCACCTTTTCCATCCCTGCCGCTCATTCTTTCAAACACCTTGACTTCAAACTCTCTGGTCCCACTGCCTTGGTCACTGTCGTTATCTATGATGCCCCCCCCCCCCCCCAAAAAAAAAAAAAACAAACCTCTCCTTTCTCTCTGATTTTCTGACCCAGTTATGTGCCATCTCACTTTCTGTTCTCCTCCTGGGTGATTTTAATAATTTTAATATCCATATTGTTGACACCGACTGCCATAGAATTCCTGGAGCTGCTATGATGCTTCAACTTCACACAACAGATCAACTTCCCCACTCAAAGCCATGGTCACATGCTGAATGGGATGGTGAGGATCTGGTGGGAAGATGGCGGTGCAAATTCACGTTTACAGTGGCCTCACCCAGTGCCGGTCAGGGAAGATGGCGGCACGAATTCATGTTTGCGGCAGCCTCACCCAGTACCGCCCATGCAGTGTTTGTCCGTATCTGCGTCTAAGTTTGTCTTTGTTTGATGGCTGGGAGAGCTGGGAGAGCTTCTGCTGCAACCTGTGGGCCCAGGGACCACGGCCCTGCCTGGAGCTGTGCCTGAAGAGGCAACACCGAGGGGAGCCTGACAGGATGCGGAAGCGGGGCAGGCTAAACTAACTGCTAGCCCATGCAGACCGGCAGTTCCGATAACACTGAGGGTGGTCTGGCGGCGGCCTCACCTAGCTGTGACTGTGTTTTTAGTGTTGTCGTGTAGAGTGCGGGGAGGTGTGTTGAAGGTGTCTGGCTGGGAGAGCTAGCATTGGATCGGCTGAGGGACCCTGGTCTGCTGCATCCCGAGGGTCCCAGGACCATGGCCCTGACCAGCGTTGCGCCCGAAGAGGAAACACCGAGGACGGTCTGACAGGACATGGAAGCGGGGCAGGCTAAGCTAACTGCTAGCCCATGCAGACTGGCAGTTCCAACAGTCATCCTGGCTGGTGTTCCTTCTCCTGGACAGTGATTTTTTTTTTAGTTTAAGATGTACGTGTTAGTTTGGATATACTATGTGTTCTTGTAGTTCTTGGATATGTGTTTTTGTCTTTGTGTTGCACTGCTGTGGGAAACGATGTTTCGTTTCATTTCATGTGTTCAAGTGCATGAAATGAAATGACAAAGTGTTTCTGACTCTGGATTTGGTCCGTTCCTTTGGTTTAACAATACATTAACTCTCCAGCCTCAACCTCAATACCTCTGACCTCCTGGCAATCACCAAGGACATTGACATACTTATCCATATTCCAAGACTCAAACACATAATATCCTTCAGAAATCTCAAATCTACCTCCCCCTCAGCTCTTTCTGCCTCTCTTGCCAGTAAAATGTTTGCCTCCCCCCTCCCCTGCTGTCTGATAATCCCTCTGATCTTGTCAAGTATTATAAAGACACTCTCTCCTCCTGTCTTAATCAGCTGGTCCCCATTAAAACCAGAACAGTCTCATTCACACACTCAGTTCCCTGGCATACTCCTGAACTCCATCAAATGAAATTCCGGAAGTGCCAGCTGGAAAGACTCCTCAAGAAAACTGGTTTAACAATGCATCTCCAAGCCTACACAGACTACCTTAAACAATACAAAGATGCTGTCATCACAGCCTGGTCCACCTACTACTCACACCTCATACACTCTGGCTCCACCAACCCCAAGGCTCTCTTTTCCACAATACACAAACTTCTCAAACCCAGTGACAATAACTCCATTTCCTTCACAGTTAACAAGTGCAACTCTTCCTTTTCATTTTTCCAAACTAAAATTGACACCATCTACATCAACCTGACCAACTCCCCACTCAGCCCCTGTCACCTTTCTCCCCTGTGTCCCCAGTGGTGCTGTTCAACCTTATGGTAGGAATGAGGAGCTCCGCTTATCTTCTGGATCCCATCCCATCTAATCTTGTTAAGGACCGTCTCCCAGCTATCTCCTCACAGAACTCATTAACTCCTCCTTCAGCTCAGGTTGTCCCCCATACACTTAAGCTGGCTGCTGTCACCCCATCCTAAAAAAACCTGGATTCAACCCTTACATCATGAGCAACTTCCTGCCCATCTCCAAACACCCCTTTTTTTTCAAAAATACTTGAACGTGTTGTCGCCTCCCAACTTAAAGCTCACCTCATCTCCAATGACCTAATCGAACCACTTCAATCTAGTTTCCACTCACAGCACAGAAACAGCCCTTCTTAAAGTCACCAATGACCTCCTCCTCTCCTCAGACTCTGGCCACCTCAGCATTCTCATCCTCCTCAACGTCACTGCAGCTTTCAACACCATCAACCACACCATTTTTGCTCTCCCGCTCTGAAACCTCCCTCAACATCACTGCCCTCTCCTGGCTAAAGTCATATCTCACAAATGGACAAAGATTCATCAGCCTCAACAACTACACCTCCTTTACTGCTCCTCTGTCCCAAGGTGTTCCCAAGGTGTGTCCCCCCCCCCACCCCCCAGGGTTCAGAGCTTGGTTCTCTCCTGTTCATCCTTTACACGCTCCCCCTTGCTAACATCATATGTCATCATGGTCTCCACTTCCACCGCTATACCGATGATCAAATCAATTTGCATTTTATGTAGTGCTTTTCTAGCTGCAACAGCCACTCAAAGCGTTTTACATTTCTGGTCAAATCTGAATTTCAGACACCTGTAACAATAGAACACAAGCCGTTTTCTGTACAATCGCTACCTATTGCGTACGCGTAAGGCCACCGAAATGTAATTTACAACGATCAACTTATTCACATGTGCATCAACATGCGTCCAAACAGCATCTGTAAATGCGAGCAGCTTTTATAGCCTCCAGGGGTGTGCAACATGATCCAGAAAGGCTCGGTGTGGCAAAAACAAGCAAAAAGTTGATATGATAACCAAAATGTTTCTTGTCATATATCATTTTGCATTAAAATCACATTAAAATCCAGCCCTACATCGCCAATAAATCCATCACCACGACAACTCACTCCACTCTGACCAACTTCCTCACTGAAACTAAATAATGGATGCAAGCCAACTTCCTCAAATTGTGATAAATCTGACATGATGTCATCATCGGTCCCAAATCACCTACCAAAAACCACTCACAACTTCTGCTTCACCATCGATAACTTAACTGTCTCCCTCCCCACATAGACGTAACCTCAGAATCAGTTTTGACAGCAACCTCTCCTTTGAACACGTCAATCAAATCACTAGAACTGCCTTTTTCCACCTAAAAAATATAGCTCGTCTCCGCTCATCACTCTCCTTCTCTGCTGCCGAAATTTTGAGCCATGCTATTATCACATCCAGAATTGACTACTGCAACAGCATTCTCTATGGCTCAATATACAAAGTCCTAAACAAAACCCAGTACATCCAGAACTCTGCTGCTCGCCTGGTCACACACTGTCCTCCAAAACCTCTGCTGGCTCTGTCCCCCAACGGATCCAATTCAAAGTCCTTCTCCTCACTGACAAAGGCCTCCATAACCAGGCCCCCTCCTACCTCACCGACCTGCTCCACTACCATACTCTTTCCCACAGCCTTTGCTCTTCCGATGCCAACCTCCTGTCTCCACCACACAGGACCATGCACCAGACCTGGGACGACACAGCCTTCCCCTCTCTCTGGAACTCCTTCCCCAAACACATCAGAGACTGCATTGATCTGTCCACATTCAAATCATTAATGAAAACTCACCTTTTCAAAATTGCTTTTAATGTACAATTAATGTTGTGTATTACATGTTTTTGGTCTGTTGCTTTTATGTTTATTTTATTCTATGTCCAGGCTTTATCATCCTTTATGGCAGTGCAATATAGGATTTGTGAGAAACAAGGAAGGTGAGAGGGAGAAATGTCTCATCTCTGCCGAGTAAAAAGGTAAGCGTGACATTGAATTCAAATACAGCAGTGGTTTTCAACCATGTGTCATGAGAGAGCTATGCATATGACGGTTTTCATTCAAACCCAACATTACACCAGCTGACTTCATTAATACACCTTCAACCAGACAGCAGAAGACTAACAAATGAAATGAACTGAGGGGAGTTGAAGAAAAGGAATCTGGCAAATCAGATGCGCTCAAGTATTTTGACAGCGAAGTTGTGTTGGTCAGTTTATACAGGGTCAGTGTGTATGACCGTGCCATACGACTTACTGCCTGCAGTTCAGCTGAATGGCGAGATTTGGCACTGAGAATCTTCTGGAACTCTTCTGACTGGAGGTACTGGAGTTGCTCTCGCTTCTTCTTCTGAGCTGGCTCCTCCTCCTCAGCCACAGACGATTCACCTGCACAGTTAGAATATTACATCATAGTAATACTGTTAAAGATACGATCATTATCAAAAGTATTATTGCTAATTTCAGCTGCTCCCATTAGGGGTCGCCACAGCGGGTATTAATTAATAATAAACTTATATACAAGTTTACAAAAAGGTGTGTTCTTATACTTTTCTTTCTGAGGACCAATTTAAGTTTTTAACTATCACAGTGAGGACATTTTGGCCAGTCCTCGCTTCTTTAAGGGTATATTTTAGGGTTAGAATTTGAGTTTAGAATTAGGATTAGGTTAAGATTAAGGTAAGGGTGTCTCCCTGCCTGCCGCCCAATGACTGCTGGGATAGGCTCCAGCATCCCGTGACCCCAGTTGGGAGAAGCGGCTTGGATAATGGATGGATGATTATATATTTATATATATATATATATATATATATTATATATATATATATATTACAGTTAAGATCAAAATTATTAGCCCCCTTTATGAAATCAAACAAAACCCTTGACTTTTCCATGGAAATGACCATATCCAAAATTGTTAATAGTTTAATTGCTTCCAAAAGAACAAAGACAAAATCTCCACTAAGCTTGATTAAGATATTTTACTGATGCGCTGAATTGAAACAAGAGAAAACAAAAATGACAAGGCCAAAATTATTAGCCCTCTGACAATTAATAGTCAATAGTGTAACCTTTCTGACTCACAACTGACAACAATCTCTTATGGTAGTTCCTAACTAGGTTGACACATGTCTCTTGAGGGATCTTAGCCCATTCTTCCATGGCAAATTGTTCAGCTCATCCAAATTGTGTGGTTTTCCAGCATGGACATTAACCTTGAGCTCCCGCCACAGATTCTCAATCGGATTGAGATCTGGGCTCTGAGACAGCCACACCAGGACCTTGATTTTGATGTGCTTCAAAAAGTTTTGGACCAACTTGGATGTATGCTTCAGGTCATTGTCTTGCTGGAAGACCCAGCAGCGACCTAAAGCTAGACTGACAGCAGATTTCTTCATGTTATCCTTCAAAATGTCAACATAATCTTCTTTCTTCATGATCCCATGCACCCAAACAAGGTTCCCCGTGCCTGAAGCAACAAAACAGCCCCACAGCATTATGCTCCCACCATCATGTTTAACTGTGGCAACTGTGTTTTTAGGGTTGAAGGCCTCTCCTTTCCTTCACCAAACAAAAGCAACATCCATGTGCCCAAACAGCTCAAGTTTAGTCTCATCAGACCAAAGGACAAACTCATGCCCATGTTTCAAATGTTCACGGGCAAACTCCAGTCTGGCTCTGATGTGCCACTGTGTGAGCAATGGAGTTTGTCTTGGACGATGACCTTGAAGCCCGCCACAATGAAGAGCCCTCACAACAGTCTTCCTTGAAACACCAAGTCCAGAAGAGGCCAGTTCAGCAACAATCATCTTGGCAGAGATCCGGGGATTGTTGTTGAGATCTCTGACTATGTTCCTCTCCAAAGTATTTGAAATCTTGCACTTTCGACCACACCCAGGTTTGTTTCTAACAGAATTTGTCTCCTTGTGCTTTGCAATGATGCAACACACATTTGTTCTAGACACGTGAAATGCTTGGAAATGGCAGTAGAGCCTTCCCCCTTAAGATGAGCATCCACTATCTTCTGTCTGAGTTCCAGAGTGATTTCTTTACTTTTTGGCATGATGAAATTACTTCTTACCAAGAATTTAAGAGTAGTCCCTCTCAATCAAGTGTTCAAATGCCAATAGCCCTGTTCACTGGAGTCCCTTAATTAAAGTTCAATGCTGATTGATTGTTCACAGGTGTGGTTTGAAAGCTGATTGATTGCTCAGGTGTGTCTTGAAAGAAAAAAAAAAAAAATCACATGGGGGCTAATAATTTTGACCACCTCCATTTTCACTACATTTGGTATAAAGCAAACCTGAAGATTTATTTTAAATTCCAAAATGTACCAAATAGGGGCCTTAACATTGATGAATGTTTTACTGTGTAAAGTTTTATGAATGATGCAAACACTGGGCAGAATTTTAGGGAAATGTTCCATAGTTCCTTGGGGGCTAATAATTTTGACCTTAACTGTATATCCAGTTTGAACCCAGGACCTTCTTGCTGTGAGGCTATACAATATATATATATATATATATATATATATATATATATATATAAGGATAAGCGGCTTGGATAATGGATGGAACACGATAGCGCATTAAAATAAGGCTCGGGTGAACAAGGATGTCTCTCATTTTGTTAAATTTTGCTTCGACTCCTCTCTCCTCGCTTTACGTGTTTATTTATGTGATTGTGACACGTCTATGCCACGGGGGGGTTCGAGATGAAGACGGGCATGGTTTCAGGCGATTAACACAGGCTTTATTCAATAATGTCTTTCATTTGTTCACTTGCACGAGTTGGTACACTCTGGTGCCGGAGCAGTTTCCTCACTCTCTCCTTTCAGAGCGTGTGGCTCCCCTTTTCTCCGTCTCCCCTCAGCCCTGTGTTTTGCCCACGACTCAGCTTCACCGTGGTATGTAAAGAATGAAATGAAAGCCACTTTATTTTGTCATTGTAGGTTACAATGAATTTTTTTTTCTGCATTTAACCCATCCTATTATATAGCAGCAGGGGACTGCAGCTGCCCGGGGACCAACTCCAGTTCTTTTTCCTATTGCTTAGCGAAGTGACAGGTTGTTCATTTGACACACCTGAGCCACGCCCCCTCTCTCTGCTTGCAGCCGAGGCTAAAGCACAACCCCCTACCACAGTGATGTATGTGTTTACTTGCATATAGAGCGGGGAAGTGAGATATGATTGCAAGTTGTCACTCGAGACGCATGTGGAGAAGCATTCTAATCTCAGGTCTAAACTGATGCACTTAGAGCTGTCCACTTGTGATCGGATCGCCCAAGAAGCGTGTTAACGCCAACTATAAACAGACTCACTGTGAGCTGAGGTGTATGTGTCTACCTTCAGGTGGGACCCGGTTCCTCTCCACCCGGTTGTTGATGTCACTGATGTCACTTCTTTTCCTCTTTACAGCATTGGGATCATCCTTCACAAGCCCCACTCCTTTGGCTCGGAACTTCTTCAAAGCTGCCACCTTGGCAGCTGACAGGCTGAGAGAGCTGGGGGGCGGGGGCAGGCTTTGATCAAAGAACAGGATGTCTTCTCCCTCAGAGAAGCCCCGCCCCAGCATGGGTGACTTGGGGACTGAGGGGCTCTTGGTGGCCTTAGGGACTTCAGAGGCAGCCTTAGGAGAGACCAGGAGCCCCTGGCCTAGGGGAGCAGAGGGCCCAGGTGCCCCACTGGACCCAGGCCTGGCCCTGATCCTGGACTGAAGCACCCTGTTCTGGATCTCCTCTGCCCGGCGCCGGCGGGCCTCCAGAAGCTCCTGCTGTTTACGTTTCTGCTGCTTCAGAAGCTCTGACGCCGAGATGGACTGGACCTCACCACCAACCAGACCCTGGGAGCCTGTAGGAGGAGGAAGGAACAGGGTGAGGAAGAAGGGAGATTTAGAGACAGATGGGAAAGGTGAAGGGAGGGGGGGTTATACTGCCACAGCTGCATTATTAAAAAAATGAAACAGAAAAAAATCCACCCAAAAACTGTCCCCTGCTCTGTAAGAACGGACTCATACCACACAAATGACAGAAAAGTGCCCCCTCCCGGATCTCCCCCCCCCTTTTTCTTCGGATTGTACTTGGCCAGTTACCCCACTCTTCCGAGCAGTCCCGGTCACTGCTCCACCCCCTCTGCCGATCTGGGAAGGGCTTCAGACTACCACATGCCTCCTCAGATACATGTGGAGTCACCAGATGCTTTTCTCCTGACAGTGAAGAGTTTCGCCAGGGGGACGTAGTGCGTGGGATGATCACGCTATTCCCCCAAGTTCCCCTCCCCCCCAATAGGTGCCCTGACCGACCAGAGGAGGTGCTAGTGCAGCGACCAGGACACATATCCACATCTGGCTTCCCACCCGCACACACGGCCAATTGTGTCTATAGGGACACCCAACCAAGCTGGAGGTAACACGGGGATTTGAACAGGCGATCCCCATGTTGGTAGACAACGGAATAGACCGCTACGCTACCCGGATGCCCCAGAAAAGTGTTTTCTTGATGCAAAATCTAAAATCCCAGTCATGTATTATGACCTTTAGTATTCACAAAAAGCAGTTGTTCATGGAGGCCCCGATGTCACAACCAATCAAATCTAGCTAGTTCACAAACTTTGCTGCATGTATCTGTCTCTCTCTTTCAACTTGAATATTAGATACAGAGAAATTGCCAAAAATATTATCTGAAAATAGTAGAGAAATTGGTAATAGCAGTCCACCACTGCACAACACTTATAGTGGTTGAAGAGGGCACAGACTACAAAGGTGGCAAAACCAGGTCCTGAAAGTAAGTCTGAACCGTATCTTTGCTCCATCCATGTACTAAACCAGCTGATTCTAATCAACCCCTCTTCAGCTGAGGAAGGGAAACTAGTCAATGAACCCAGCTGATTTATTACATGGATGGAGCAAATATACGGTTCGGACATTTTGTTTCTGGACCTGGTACTGGTACTGCGGGTAAGCTTCCACATGCGTCCTCTGACACACATGGAGTCGGCGAATGCTTCTTTTCAACTGTCGGGTTGTATTAACCCACTGCTGTACCTGACATCTTGGGCTGTGATAGATGTTTCTTCAGCTGCAGGGCTCCGGGAGTGGGCAGGGACATCAAGTCCTTAAACTCATCTGTGCATCCTGAAACCGCGCCAGACTGCATGGCTACACACACACACACACACACACACACACACACACACACACACACACACACGCGCGCACATGAGAAAGGTCAAGAAGAATCGAAAAAATTAAGTTAAAAAAAAAAAACTAATCAAAAACAGTGCAGCTGCTTCCACCAAACATTCATCCATTGTTCGGTCCCCCTTCATGGAGTAAGTCTCAAATAGACGACTCTCTTCTCCAGATACTTACCCAGTTTCTTGGCCTGGTCGACCAGCTGTGCTGCCCCCTTCACAAACAGTTTATCCAGAGTTCGCTGGACTGGCTTGTTTGGCTTGGAAGCAGTTCTACAACACGGAGAAAGAACTGATAAGCTATTTCCAAAAAAGATTTAACAGAGTCCAGGAGCACATTTGCACTTAAAAGACTTTTGCCTCGGCAGGATTCTCACTTAAAAAACATGACGGACATAACACAACTTTCTAAAATTGAAAAACAAGAAGGTATCAAAGATGAAAGTGTTTTCCAAGAGTATCTAAATATCTTAAGACATCTGAGTAAAGGAGGACGAGGTCATTACTGGCATCCTCTACTGCCAGTACCCATGAAATCGCCAGTTCTGCTTAAAAACAGACTTTTGGAGACCGATATTTTAGTTGTATGAGCTCGTTTGTTTTCAGTTATTAGCAGGAATTGTTAATTCACATCAGTATCTATCTTGTGCATTTTTACCATGGGTTTCCTTTTCCTTTAAAGTAGAAAGATGACATATTCGGCTCGGAATGACAGTTCCGTTTACACACTTCCTCCCACCTCTCTCTGAACCATCTGGTTGCCCGAGGCTTCTCTAGTCTGACTG
This sequence comes from Lampris incognitus, assembly GCF_029633865.1. NCBI lineage: Eukaryota > Metazoa > Chordata > Actinopteri > Lampriformes > Lampridae > Lampris > Lampris incognitus. The sequence continues at coordinate 8,337,161 of NC_079213.1, forward strand.
AGGACCAGTAAGAAGCAAGTTAAGACCGGACTCTATGGTACTCACAGCGAGGCGGCGCACGCGGCGGATGACATGCCGCCATAATGGAAGCCGTCTTGACACAGACGTTCCTTCAGGCTGGTCCCCCTCCCCCTCCCCCTTCTGGGAGCCTTCCCCGAATAGGTTGACTGTAGATCAGCCCTCTTGGAGCTCATCTTCTGGTACTGGGCCTTGACGTGGTACTGGCAGTACTGGCACTCGTACTGTGAGAGAGGAACCGCCATGCACACGTGTTCAAGTCCCAAACAGTCACACACAGTGTACGATCAAGAGCTCAAAGAGTAAAGCCGTAGGCTGAAGAACAGAGACATAAAGGCTACTAAAGGAGCTCACTAGTTGACAAGTTGATAATTAATAACAAATGTAAAGAAAAGGAAAGGAATAAAAATCAAATTGAAATGAGAGCATCTCTATAGCTGGCTTTCCATCTAAGTGTTCAAATTCAAATTATTATGCAGTGAATTAGAGAAGGTGTTTGGGATTCTATCTTCTGTTTTTTTTTTTCTTTCTTCATTCATTATCGAAGCCGCTTACCCTGTTAGGGTCGCGGCGTGCTGGAGCCTATCCCAGCGCTCATTGGGCAGAGGGTGGGGAAGCTCCTTGGACAGGTCACCAGTCCATCACGGGGCAGACACACAGACAGACACATTCACACCTAGGGGCAATTTTGTATCTCCAATTTACCTGACTTACATGTCTTTGGACTTTGGGAGGAAACCGGAGCTCCCAGAGGAAACCCACACGGACACGGGGAGAACATGCAAACTCCACACAGAGGACAACCTGGGACAACCCCCAAGGTTGGACAACCCCAGGGTTTGAACCCAGGACCTTCTTGCTGTGAGGCGACTGCGCTAACCACTGCGCCGCCCTGGAGTCTTTCTTTTGACAACTTTAAAGGTTGCACACTGTGGCACAAATGAGTTCATGCTGGTTTGTGAAATGTTGCAATTTTAGACCAAGCTGATGGAAACACTCGTTTCCAACATTTTATATTTTCTCAGTGATAGCAAAAAGTACGTTTTATGTCTGTATGTAAACACAATGGCTTTGTGCATACTGACAGATATTCAGATTTATTAATAATCCCTGTGTAAGACTGTTTTGATGCATGTCTGTGAATGTTCTCATTCATCCAGGTCATGGTTATCCAAAGGAGTTGAATCAAGTGCAACTAGACTTGGTATATATCCGTGAAGACGTTTCACCTCTCATCCAAGAGGCTTCCTCAGTTCGTGCCTTTCTGACTAGACCAAGCTAGTCTGACTGGCTGTTGATGAGACTCAGAATGTATCCTCTTTGGAGTCGTTGTCAGAGCTATAGATGTCCATGGCTCTTTGTGTTCCGATGTTTACCAACGCCCGTCGCTTCATGCATGCTCAATAATCCAGGTAAGAATGTGAAAGAAGGTACGTTTAACCCAGATGAATTGATTCAACCTTCTTTGACCTATATAAGACTGTTTGTAAATGAGCCCCCCCAATCTCTCTCTTACACACACACACCCACACACACAAGGTAGAGTAAGACTCACCAAGTTAACAATCTGGGAGCAGGGGTCTCCATTCTTCTTCATGGCCTTACAGGTACCATAGTCCTGGGCCTCCCCCATCAGCAGCACCTTCTGGGGGTGGTCCACCGACAGACGGACCTGACAGAGGAAGAGGAGGGGAGGAGGAAGAAAGAAAGAAAAATGTTGCATATTAAATATTTCATATGGTAGTGTTGAATGAGATATATTATTCATGGCAGAACAAAATGGCTGTAAAATAAATAAAATCATTCTATTACAATTGTTGACCAATTCAAATCAACAGTGAACATCACAAGGTGTGAGCCAATAACAGTGTCTATCTTTACACTGCTCAATAATCCAGGTAAGAAAATCACAGAAAGTTGAATCGGTTCATCTGGACACGTTTATTGACTGAAACGTTTCATCACTCATCTAAGTGACCTCTTCGGTCTAAACTGACTGCAGGTATCCCCACCCTTATAAACAATACAGTGGCATAACGACCGAAAACAACGATCGGTTTCATTGTGTTCTGCTTCCAGTGTGGGAAGATGGCGGCGCAAATTCACGTTTGCGGCGGCCTCACCCAGTACCGTCCATGCAGTGTCTTTGTCCACATCTGCGTCTAAGGTTGTCTTCGTTTGACGGTTGGGAGAGCTTCGTCTGCTGCGTCCTGCGATCTGTAAAAACAACATCGCAGACCCAGAAGCACAGCAACTGCGGACGAAAGTTTCAGTACTGATCAGTACTTAAGGTTTGACTCTCATCATCCACTGAAGCACAAACTAGGAGTCATCAGCACACTGTACCACCGAGCTGACAACGTCCCCACCGACACAGCGGCTGGGGAAGGGGAGAAATCCCACATTAAACAGGCCCTGGTTAAGCGTGGTTACCCTAACTGGGAGTTTGTCAAAGCCAGGAAGACGCCCCAACAGTGCACCAGCTGATCAAAGAGAGAAGGACAACAGTTGTCTTAGCGTAAACCAGTGGTATTTTCCAAACACCACGTCTCAGTTGCTTTCAAACCCCAAAACACCCTGCACCAGAAATTGGTCCACCCCAAGGATCGGGTCCCCCGGCACAAACAGAGCAATACAATGTATGCTGTTAAGTGCCAGGAGGATTGCCTTGACTTGTACATCAGGGAAACCAAACAGATGCTGGCAAAGAGGATTGCACAACACAGAAGAGCCAACATGTCAGGCCAGGACTCCATAGTCTACACCATCTACAGGCCAGTGGCCACTCTTTCAAGGATGAGGATGTGCACATCCTTGATAGGGAGGAACGCTGGATTGAACGGGGAGTCAAAGAGGCCATCTATGTGAAGAGGAAACGACCATCCTTGAAGAGTACTCCTCAAGACTACATCTGTTGTCATCTTACAATGCTGTGATTGCAACCATTCCCAAATCCTCTGTGAACAGTACACATGGCCATTGAAACTCTAGTTAATGGTCACAACAATTTGCATATGAAACCAGCCGTTGTTTTTGGTCATTATGCCATTGTATTGTTCACAAGGGTGGGGATACCTGCAGTCAGTTGAGACTGTAGAGGTCACTTAGACGAGTGATGAAATGTTACAATTCTTTCTCAATAAACGTTGTGTCCAGATGAACTGATTCAACGTTCTGTCAGTAACAGTATCTATAGTTACACTGAATTCATAGTGTAGTGTATATATTTTTTTCTTCTTCTTCTTTTTTTTTTTTTTAGACTGTGTGCCCAGTTTACAAAGTTTTTGAGACTTGGAAATTATAGACATCTTATTTCAGGTTTTTTTCTTCTTCCAGATTTGGCCAGAAATAGACTTAAGGCTGCCATTTAGAGATAAACAACAGAGCTCGCACCTATTTCTCTTGCATATGAATGCATTTAAACTACATCCAGCTCACCTCGTCGTAACCGTCTTTCTCCCTCATGGGATTGGGGTTGAGGAGGCCGATGACGGTGCCAGGGTCGGTCTTCCAGTGCTCCTTATGAACCTCCCCAAACAGCAGGAGAGACACAAACACTTCCAGGTTATGGAGGTCATTCAGTTTCCAGATGCTGAAGGTTTTTCCCTACAAAGAAGAGACAAAGTGGTTTGTTTAAAGGGAATTGTCATGATACCAACTGACACCAATAGTCATGGCAAAAAATTTATATAAAAAAAAAGTCAAAACAAAATAATAATTAACAGCTTTTCGGGACATCGTTTTGTTTACCGATGAACCTTCATTTTCCTAAAGGCTGAATATTATCTATATGGATCATTCATTATCTCCAAACAAAACAAGACCCACATCCAATGATTTGATGGACTGGTGGCCTGTCCAGGGTGTCTCTCCGCCTGCCACCCAGCGACTACTGGGCTAGACTCCAGCTTCCCCGTGACCCTGAGCAGGGTAAGCATTTGGGATGATAGATGGATCCAATGATTTAAATTATATGTTACCCTTTAAAAAAATGACTCTACAATCATTCCTTTTTCTACAATCAATCAGTTTTTCCCACCAACACTGACGGTTATCTGATCTCCCAAATCAAATTCCTCAATCAGTCACGATGGAGTTAAATAGTGGTGACGTGAAGGTGGTCTCAGAAGGTTAAGTGTTGACTTACGCTGCTGTGGCTCTGAGGCGTCACCTTGTTCACCAGCACAGCAAAGGTCACCCAGTCGCTGTCCTCCAGTTTCTCTCGGGCCAGGCGCTCAGGCAGCTGTGAGAGACGGATGAGCCTGCGGTCTGCCATCTTGCGGTCCATCTCAGTGGATGAGACCCGCGGCCTCCTGAAATGGAGGAATCTACATTCAGGTCCTAACGTATGATTTGTGTGTGTGTGTGTGTGCGTATTTGAGGTTCACACACTTTAAACTAACTTTCCTGGATATTACAGATCAGTATACAAAAGTCTAATCAAACGTTATCTTTGACAAAAATTCGGGTGATCATTGCGGTGTGTCTGTTTATCCGTTTGTTTTATGGATGACTGCTTTGTTAACATGGCAGGATGCATACAGGTAACATTTAAGACAGTTTGAAACCTTTTCAATGTCATTTACAATAAAATGTAAGACCTATTTTGCAGGTGAAATATATTTGAAAATTAAAAATACTTTGGATCCATCAGAATAAGTAGATCTGAAGACTAAGCTGATTTCTCACACAATAAAAACGAAACCACACAACATTTTTGAGGAGCAAGACCTGTATCTGAGACTTTTTCATGCTTCAAGCAGTTATATTCTAGACTTTCGGCCTTTTGTTTAGATAACATTATTTTAGAGAATTTCAAAATAAACTCTTCCTGGACTTGCAGAAACCCTGAATAAGGCTTTTCATGTACGAGTGAAGTTTCCTGACCCCTGACCTTAGCCGTAGTCCAGAATACTTCTCGACACCCACGTCTTTTGGAAGAGCAGGAGGAGGAAGAGCCTTGCTCTGCCCAGCTTTGGGAGGCGCTGAGCCAGGTTTGCTCTGGGAAGCTGGGGGCGAATGAAGGGGACTGCTGACCTTGCTGGTGCTCTCCATTGGCTGGAATGAGCTGCCAATCTTGATCTCCACCAGTGGTCCGCGACCATCTGCGGGGGAAGCCGGTTACACATAAAGATATTAAGGTGTTTGAAAAAACAAGAAATCCAGTACACCTCTAGTGTCTCTAAGTTTCATGAGTTCTCTTGTGTTTTACCTGGTGATGTGCTGGCTCTGGGCTGGTGGGCCGTCCGGGATTTTCGTTTGAATGCGTCAGCGTTGTTCAGCTGGGCGGAGAAGTCTGCAGACTCTTGCAGCTTAATGCCTTCTTCTCTTCCTGGGGTGGATGAGGGTTTTACTGCAGTCAAAGAATAGTCATATGAACATTATATTAGTAAGCTCATGTACAGCTTCAAGTTCAACATCTTTTTTTTGTAATTTTGTCAGCCAAGAAAATTTTCATATAAGAAGAATTGAATTGGGTGGGATTCTCAGCTTAAGGAACACCAATAACATAAACACAACTGCCTGAACTAGGAAGAAAACTAATAGTATACTAAGAACATCAATTAGATAGTAACTACATACCAAAGAATTAAACTGGTAAGTAGTTAGAAGTAATTGAGCAATATTAGGTATAGTTCTGTAAAAAAAAAAAAAAGGCTTCACAAACAGGAAAAACCTGCATGTGTGTTTTGACGATCACTGTACCTTAACAGACACTAGTTCTGCTGAAAACCTCTGTGAATTGGATTGTCTAGTAACAACGCATATAGATAAGTGTAACAAGTCAGAAATACTTGAACATAATGACACAACCAGTCACTACATCAAGCACTAGATGCAGATGGTGATACACTCATCTTAAGACAGAGTAAAGCTATTCCAATGAAAAGTGAGAGAGAATGCACTTCTGTTTGCTTCCCCTCTATATTTTGTGAAACTCGGCCAGACAAACTCAGCTGTAAAATTCAAGATGAGTGATATTAGGAAAAGATAAGTTGGCAGATTTGGGATGTACCAGACACTATGACAAGTGGGAGAAATTCAGTTTTCTACCCTGTATATGGCATACCTGCTTGGGTCCGGGTTTTCTCCACGCTCAGGGTTGGTTTGGTGGCAGCCTCCCTGGATGGGCCCTGTGAAGGGGACCTCGGTTTGGGGTGACCCAGGGTTGCTGTTGTCCTGGCTGGGGTAGAAGGTGCACTGGAAGCCGTTTGAGATGCCTCCAGCTGCTGCTGCAGCCTCTTCATCTTCTCCTGCATGAGTTTCAGCTCCTCTGAGGAGACAAGACAGCCATGCACATCATTAGCTTTTTGATTTTTTTCAATTCTACAGTCAATCATCAAATCGGCTGTATACCTAATTTAAGGATATTTACAAGCTTTGGATTCAGTTCTGGTGAGTCATTGGAAAGCATTTTTTGTTTAACATACTTAAAATCTTATTTCATGAGCTGTTTTGTGCATTATGTGTATTACAAGAACACCCTAGAGATTTGGGAAACACGTCATGTCATTTTCCATAAAGTATGTATATTTACTGTTAAGATATTTTTTTTGTATAAAGAAGGGTTAGGGTTATGGAGAGAAAAGTGGGAGAACTAGCGATCGTTGTGTTAAAATCCTATTACAGCAAGTTTAAGGGTAGCTGTACAAACCTTGTAAATCCTCCTTAGATTTGTTAAAGCTCTCACTGGCATCTTCTTCTGTGGCTTGTCCTCGTCCACAGTTGTCCTCCTCCTCCTCGATGTCATCAACATCCCCAAAGAGATCAGATACTGTGTCGTCTTTTCCAACACCTCCCTCCTCCTCCTCCTCATCGATCCCTTCTTTGTACTCCACCTCCCCCTCATCATCATTGTCAAACAGGCCATCCAAGTCATCCACATCTGCTCCAACATCCTCACTCTCTGCCAGCAGGGCCGTCAATATGTCCAAATCATCCTCACCTTGACGGGTCAAAGAGAGTTGACTGTATTTTGAACATCTGAAAACTCATACTTTGTTATGCCCTGTATTGAATGCTAATTAGTTTCCCTTGTCAAAACTCGGATAAGACACAGTTAATTATAGCTTGAACATATGAAAAATCATACTGTTATACTTTGTGTTGAATGCTACTTAGGTTCTACTTCAAAAACCTGGATAAGGCAATTAGTTTGAAAAATCATACTGCCACACCTTCTGTTCAAAGCCACTTACCTTCCATTTCCTAAACATGAAATCTGAGGAAAACAGGGTTGTGGTTTCAGATGATATGCTGGCCTAGACACGGCAAGGAGGAAATGTATATAACGTTATGTTACACGTGTCATTTATCGAAGACTACCATATATCAACCATATATCCTACTGTTTACATTCGTAGACGATAACAACATGAAGTGACTTCTACGACGCCACTCTCAACGTCACCGTAACAAGGGAGGAGAGCCTCGGCGTCTTATTATCAACAACAGCGTCCCGAGTGTTGCTACGTTGTTCATTAACTGAACCTCAAAACTTAAAATTACATATACAAAGTTAAAAAAAATAAATATATATAAAGACAAGTATTTCAAAGCATTAATTCTAAACTACCGTACTGGCGGCTTTCTTTTTCTTCGGCGGTTCCGCGAGAGAGAAAACTGAAACTGGCGCTAACCGCAGGACCCCGCCGTGTTGCCGTTCTACTGCGGGGCGCTTTGCAGTTTGCCTGAACAAAAACGGCCACAAGCGTCATCGCGGCCTGAAATGAATGTACACATTTTTAACAAATTCTAGCAAAATATTGCTACGCCAGTAACACAATAAACAAATAAAGCACACGATTACACGTAAACAAGAATTATACGAATTAATTGGCACAGGCGACACCGAAGCCTGCTGTTCTATAATACCTGCCGTATTAAGGGAGCCTAGCCCATTAATAACATAGTTAATAGTTACTTAGTTAACCGGGACGGCTAAAAAAAGGGCCCTTTCACAGTGACGTCAGTTAACTTCCGCCTTACCGCGAAGCGGGTTATCTTCGCTTCCATTGGCGCCGTAGACGATTCATGGATGTAGGGACGACCTCTGAAAACGCAGGAATGCTCAGCCTGAAGTCATTTCGAAAGGTAACGTTAAGACTAGCTAATCGGGGTCATAATCGATTCTGTCTCTGTCTGTCTGCCTTTCTTTAAAGTAATTTTTGTCTGTCTGTCTGTCTGTCCGTCCGTCCGTCCGTCCGTCCGTCCGTCTATCTATCTATCTATCTATCTATCTATCTATCTATCTATCTATCTATCTATCTATCTATCTATCTATCTATCTATCTATCTATCTATCCATCCGTCTATCTATCCGTCTGTCTGTCTGTCTGTCTATCTGCACATCTATCTATCTATCTATCTATCTATCTATCTATCTATCTATCTATCTATCTATCTATCTATCTATCTATCTATCTATCTATCTGTCTGTCTGTCTGTCTGTCTGTCTGTCTGTCTGTCTAGCCACTCTATCTATCTATCTATCTATCTATCTATCTATCTTATCCATCCATCTATCCATATATCATAATACTCTAGGTCTTATGACACAGCATGACTGAAATATTTTAGTTTTCGTCTCTGAGTGGTCGACAGAAGGATCATATTTGTTCCAAGTTGCTGTGGCATTTGTTTGTTTGTATTTGTTCGTTTTTCTATCCAACCTATTCTCAGCAAACGGTGGCAAAACCACATTTCGGCAGCACTGATTTTCTTTTCATCTATTTTAGGCAGAGTCCGTCCTTCACTTCCGTCTATCCTGACTGACCATACGGCTGCTTGTAGTATTTTCATTTTCAGATTGGTTGAGATGGCGCGATCTTTCCATAAGTTATTTAGTTGAATTCAAGATCTCTCTCTCTCCCTCTCTCTCAAGAGCTCTCTCTCTCTCAACATCTCTCTCGAGATCTCACATTCAAATGTGCTTTTATTAGCATGACAAATATACATTTGTATTGCAAAGCATTTTCATATAAAGGACAGTAACAGTGCACGAATACAGAACATATATACATCAAGTCTGTGAATGTTCTCATTCATCCAGGTCATGGTTATCCAAAGGAATTGAATCAAGTGCAACTGGACTTGGTATATGTATACGTCAACACATGCAATAAAACAACTTACAACTACATCATGGCAACAAGATCCTGTGTGAGTGGATGTGTGTGAATTTGTCAGTCTGTGTGTGTGTGTGTGTATGTGTGTGTGTAACCAGCCCTCCCCAACAGATCCCTCAATCTTGGATGAACTACCTGTCCGCCCCACCATCCAAGACCTTGACCTTCCACCAACCTTTGAAGAGGTTCATTTTGCAGTTAGGTCGCTGAAAAATAACAAGACCCCTGGCCCTGACAGTATCCCTGCAGAGATTTTTAAACAGGGAGGCTACCTCTGCACCTGTGCACTTTTCCTGTTCATCTCACATGTATGGAAGAATGAAACCGTCCCTCAGCAGTGGAGGGATGCTAACATCATCTCCATATATAAAGGCAAAGGAGACAAGTCCCTCTGTGGCAACAGCCGTGACCTTTCACTACTGGCTGTTGCTGGAAAAGTCCTGGCCAAACTCATGTTACACAGGCTGGTAAAAAACATCTCAGAGGAGCTGTTGCCTGAGTCCCAGTGTGGGTTCAGGAGGAATAGGAGTACTGTGGACATGGTGTTCACAGCACGGCAACTCCAGGAGAAGTGTAGGGAGCAACACCAGGACCTCTTCGTAGCCTTCATCGACCTGTCAAAGGCTTTCGACACAGTCAACAGGGACATCCTATGGAACATCCTCCTGAAGTTTGGCTGCCCACGAAAGTTTGTCAACGTCCTTCAAAGATTTCACGTGGGGATGATGGCACGTGTGACCATTGGAGGCCAGGAATCCGAGCCCTTCAGGGTGTGCACCGGGGTACGTCAGGGATGCATCCTTGCTCCAGTTCTCTTTGACATATTCCTCCTGTGTGTGACATTGCTGCTGCACAAGGAAATCAGGAAGGACAGTGGGGTTACTGCGGACTTCAGACTAGATGGAAACCTATTTAACATCCATAGGCTCCAAGCGGTCACAAAAATGACATCTGAGCACATCATCGAGTTACAGTACGCAGATGATTGTGCAGTTGTGGCCCACACATCCGAGGCACTACAAGCTACCCTTGCAGCTGCTACAAGGGCGTATGGTAGGCTGGGGCTCTCTATAAATGTGACAAAGACTGAAGTAGTATGCCAGAGGGCATCTACTCCTCCATCTCATTCACCAACCTTCACCATCTCCGACAAACCACTTGCAACAGTGGAATCCTTCAAATACCTGGGCAGCTTCCTCTCTGACGACTGCAGCATCGACAGGGAGATACAAAACCGGATTAAACAAGCGTCATCCTCTTTTGGCAGACTTAGGAGAAGGGTCTTTCAAAACAAAGACCTCAACCTCCACACCAAAATATCCGTCTACTTGGCAGTTGTCATCACGACTCTCCTCTACAGCTGTGAGGCGTGGACCCTGTACAGCCACCACCTCAGGATGCTTGAGGCCTTCCACTTCAGATGCCTACAATGCATCCTGAGGATAACCTGGCGTGACCGAGTGCCCCATACTGAAATACTCCGCAAGACCAACTGCATCAGCATGGAGGCGACCGTCAACCAGCATCAACTTCGATGGCTCGGTCACGTCATCAGGATGCCAAAGGAGCGCTTACCGCGTAAAGTGCTGTATGGCCAGCTACATCTTGGTAAGAGCATTTCTTGAACACCAGGATGAAGTCCAACCCGAACACTACAACTAAACGTCATCGAACCTTTATAGGAAGACCTGTAGCACAGAGTACACAGTAGATTTCCACCTGCTTCACGCGTCAATTGCTCGAAGAACTGCAGATTTTTCTTCTTGAAGAGTGGTCCGACATGTACTCCCCTATTTCCATACGTACCCTTCAACTTGTGACACCGACAAAAAAATGCACAACTATATTGCACTTACAGTGGAGCAGTCCAAACATAAAGGTGTGCTTTACTGTTGACAAGTGAGGACAAAGGACAAACACAGACAAGTAATATTTGCAAACAAATTTTATTTCTTTAATTAACTGGTGCATGGATTGGAGTGGCTTGTGTACATTACAAAGAGGATTAGGCGGAAGTTTTCGCCGACATGCAGGCAACAGATGCCAGTCTCCTGCACATACTACAGAGACTGCTGCTTAACGTAACTGATTATCTTGTCTAATCTTTATAATAAACATATCACCAGGTATCATCTGAGTAAATAAACCAGATTACGTCCCAGAATTAATGTGCAAACGTTTTGCATACGCCCTCATTTTAGAGAAACTGTCAACCTGAAATTCAACTTTACTGACAACAAATGAGAACCATTTAAAAACTCAAAAAGGGAATTTTCTGATTGAAAGGATAAAGAAAGACAGCTCCACACACACAGAGACGTTTCACCAGCTGGTTGACTCAGATTTAACTTGAGAAGAAAAAAAAAAAGGCTGAACTTTGGCTGTTTTTACTGTATTTATGTGTGATATAGTGTAAGTACACCCAGAGACGAGATTTACACACTCAACAAACAGTCCTGCTCCACTTCTACTGCTTATTGCTCCCTGTCAGCGGATCAGCCCCGAACACTCGCCCCGTCTTGTCTGTATTTCAATGCCGTCAAACATATTGAAAGACAAACCAACTGAATACCTATAACAGACTTGCTAGGCAGTTAAGGAGACTGCCCTTTAATTCAAACAGGTTCGAACCCTCCCAACACCCACGAGTCCTGTTGACGTGACCTTCAGAGAGATACGGGACACCCCACCTGCATACCCTATTAGTCAGCTACTCTATAACAGCATCATTTTAAATGGGATTATAAACCGTTACCATGTCGGTCAAAGATGCATTTCCAAGCAGGGGAAGACTCAAGGTTAAGGTGCTACTGCAGATGTTGTTGTCTGTAGTCAACTGCTGCGGATGATTATCACGGTGGAGGTTTAAATGATGCAGTCCATGATGTGGATCTGCAGGCTGTCCATGTCTGGTAGGATCTCATTACATTTGGGGCAGGCGTGTTCTGGGATATTCACCTGCTGCTGCCAGTCCCTGCCGTCACCGCCTTGAAAAGACAGGAAGACATGAATCAGCACCTGAACATGACAGGACATTCTGCAATGCCCGAAACATCTGGGACAACCTGGGTGACCACTTATAGGAAACGGTTACTAGACAGTGTCTCCCCAGCCCACCCCATAGCATCAAAGAACAACTGCATATAATTGCATATTTTCCACAGTAATCATTGCCCTTACTGTTGGATTTTCTACTTGAAGCCAAAAAGTGTCTGCTGTCTTCATTTGTCTTTACTTGTCAATCAAACGAGTGTAAACTGAATAACTGTGATTGAATCTGTTGACGTGACAACACTGGGATGCTGTCTTATTAGTCCTCTGTGTCACTCTAAACTGGGATTGGATGCATGTTATGTATGGATACATAAATTTTTTCCCCTTTTCCTCCCAATTGTATCCAGCCAATTACCCCACTCTTCCAAGCTGTCCTGGTCACTGCTCCACCCCCTCTGCTGATCCGGGGAGGGCTGCGGACTACCATATGCCTCCTCCCATACATGTGGAGTCGCCAGCCACTTTCACCTGATAGTGAGGAGTTTTGCCAGGGGGACGTAGTGCGTGGGAGGATCACGCTATTCCCCCTCCCCCCTGAACGACCAGAGGAGGCGCTAGTACAGCGACCAGGACACATACCCAGATCCGGCTTCCCACCCGCAGACATGGCCAATTGTGTCTATGGGGACGCCTAACCAAGCCGGAGGTAACACGGGGATTGGATCCGGCGATCCCCGTGTTGGTAGTCAACGGAATAGACCACTACGCTACCCGGATACATACATTTTAAAGGGAAACAGATATAAGGTTCATGTTTTCCTTAAGACCCGAAGTTTACTAGTTCTCTCCTTCTTTTTGTGCTGGTTTTCTCTGAGCACTCCAGTGTCACCCCCTCCACCTAAAGCTGTGCATGTCAGGTAGATTGGAGGGTGCAAATGTCCCATGGGTATTAATGGTGTTTGAGTGATTGTATGTGCAGGTCCTCTGATGGACAGGTGACCTGTCTAGGGGATTAGACCCTGAATTAGATTAAACAGGTGTAATGAATGAAATGGAGAAAAAAAGAGTTTGACACTACAATGCTGAGTTACCTCTTCCACCCTGAGCACTGGCGCCCCCTTGTGGATTGCCTCCCCGTGACACGTGCCTCCTTTGCATCTCGTTCAGCGACTGCCTGTGAGAAGGACAGAAAAGGTAAGTTAGGTTGTTTTCTGCAGTGGGCTGATGTGCCTTGAAACCAACTGTCAACCACACGAGGGTTTTTTTTTATTGGAAAAACACCATCTCACATCCATATTGTTGATTACTGTCTCAAAAAAACAAAACAAAACAACACACAAAGCAAATGTTCAAAACGGAGTCCATCCAGGCAAACAGCTTGATGCTAGCCTTGGCTAAAAACAAGCTCCTGACTCGCACGCCTTATAAATACCGGTGATAGGCCACAGTAGAATGTCTTTATATGCATGCTCAATAATCCAGGAAAGGATCGCTGTGAGGGTCGCCTCACAGCAAGAAGGCCCTGGGTTCGAGCCTCGGGGTAGTCCAACCTTGGAGGTCGTCCCGGGTCGTCCTCTGTGTGGAGTTTGCATGTTCTCCCCGTGTCTGCGTGGGTTTCCTCCGGGTGCTCCCACAGTCCAGAGACATGTAGGTCAGGTGAATCGGCCGTACTAAATTGTCCCTAGGTGTGAATGTGTGTGTCGGCCCTGTGGTGAACTGGCAGCCTGTCCAGGGTGTCTCCCCCCGCCTGCTGCCCAGTGACTGCTGGGATACGCTCCAGCGTCCCCGCGACCCTGAGAGCCGCATAAGCGGTTTGGATAATGGATGGATGGATAATCCAGGTAAGGAAATCACAGGAAGTCGAATCATTTCATCTCAAACGTGTGCAGATGGACTGATTCAACTTTCAGTGACCACAGGAGAATGGCTGCAATACACATGGCGGTGTTGAGGAAATCTGGCTTTAAAATCAGAGACAGAATCAATTGCATTTGCAAAACAAGTTGTCTCATACCAGGAATATGATGTCCTCATGGGGCAATTAGACAAAACACAAAATTATAATACAAATATGAAAGTAAATGAATATAAACATAAGTTATGAATTCTCTTTCAAAAACTTTTTCTGTATATTTTCTGTCTCCCTCCCGGACTATCTCAGAACTGCCCCTTCCATCAAGGTTTTTAAAATGGGCCTTAACCCCCCCAACTTTTTCTCCCCAATTGTATTTGGCCAATTACTCCACTCTGAGCTGTCCCGGTCGCGGCTCCACCCCCTCTGCTGATCCGGGGAGGGCTGCAGACTACCACATGCCTCCTCCCATACATGTGGAGTCGCCAGCCGTTTCTTTTCACCTGACAGTGAGGAGTTTCACCAGGGGGATGTAGCGCATGGGAGGATCACGCTATTCCCCCCCAGTTCCCCCTCCCCCCTGAACAGGCACCCCGACTGACCAGAGGAGGCACTAGTGCACCGACCAGGACACATACCCACATCCGGCTTCCCACCCGCAGACACGGCCAGTTGTGTCTGTAGGGACACCCGACCAAGCCGGAGGTAACGCGGGGATTCAAACCGGCGATCCCTGTGTTGGTAGTCAATGGAATAGACCGCTACGCCACCCGGACGCCCCATGAATTTGACAATTTTCTAACCAAACACATTTCTTATCAGCATATGCAGATTATATTATCAAGCCCTTCTTTATCAGAAGGCCTTCTTTTGAACCTTTCATAGTGGCCCACCTCTTGTTTCAATCCTTGTTTTACTTCATTTTATTCTACTTAATTTCTTTTTTTACAGCTGCCCACCCTGGTTTTACTCCTCCTCTATTATCTTTTTACTTTTGGGCATCTTGCGGTAGCGCCCTACAAAGGCTGCGTCCCTCTCCTTTGTTTACAGATGGTACTAAGATTTAGTTCCCTCTCCGTTAACACATGTAACCAAATGAAAAGCAGAAACCAGAGGACCGAAGTGACAAACAGGACCAGGTCATCGGGACAAACGCTTAATGCAGAAGCCCCGTAGAGGACTAATGCTTAATTCCACACCGCCCCAGTATTATTTAGACTCAAGTCATAACATGCTCCCCCCATTAGGAGGCGTGGTTCAGCCCCTACCTGCCCAGTGACTCCATCTCTTCCTGCAGCTGGCTGTTCTGCTTCTTCACGAACTCCAGCTGAGCGGCCAGGCGCTCCTTCTCCTCGTGGATCTTCTCCCGGGCGGCGCGCTCGGCATAGAAATCTGACGAGTACACCTCCGCCTGCGGGACGCGAACACACACCCGTTAAACCACCACAAGCACAGCCAGTCACTGGCTCACAACACAATACCAAACTACTGCTGAAGCCATTACTCCATTAATCAGTTGATTGACAGGAAGTTAACTGGTTACATAATCTTGGTAATTGATTAATCATTTTGCACAGTTATCAAATAAAGTTACTGAGGCCTTGTAGGCCTCAAAGGGGGGAAATATATGGTAATATGTAAGGGCACATGTGGGTATCTGTCATTTCATGTGATTAGAGTGACAAGCAAGTGGCGAGTAGCACAAGGCCATATAACCAGGACAGAACGTTAGTAGAAGATAAACTTGTTTATGCCCAAAAGTATGATAAGTGACATTCCATCATGTAAGTGTAACCATTATTATGCAGAAAACAGTAGCAGCAGTAGTAGCAGCATATCAAGACAACCATTAGACTGTCAAAGGGGGAGGACTGAAGACATCCTAATGTCCTCCTTACATCGATAGAGATGCTCCTGCTCCACCAACATGTCCTGATCAACAAGGTCCCTGATTAAAAGCAGGACATTGACTGGCGCAAGTAGATTGTTCACTAGATGTGTAAATGGTATAAAGACAAGGGAGGCTTTTGTCTGATTTTCAGTCACTCTGCAGACCTGACTCAGACTTTGTTGATACGTCAATAAAAGTCTTATTTTGAAGGATCCTCGTCTCATTGACTTTTTTTTTTGTTGCAATTTTGCTGTATCACTGGCCACCGCATTACCAAACATTTGCTGGTTACAGCCCCACAAATGCTAAGATTTCTCTGATTCATATGACAAAATAAATCCTTTATGGGTTTTTCTGGCTGCTGATCAGACGGACTTAAACGGTGTTCAGACTCGCTCACACTCGATTTGGGCTCTGGGAACTCATGATGGGCATTTACCATTATTTTTTTTAAATTTCAAATATTCAATGATTATTTTTCAGATTTATCAAAAAAAAAAAAAACAAAATCAGTAGATTAACTGATAATGAAAATGTCGGTTCGTTTCAGCCCTCGTGCAAACACACATCTGCATCAGCAGCGGGGAGGATGAGGTCTGACAGGAAACACACCCATGTCTGTTTCCTGCCAAGTTAAATAACACATATGACAAGTTCATCAATATCAACACACACACACAAACACAAACATTTTAGAGCAGAATAACTGAAAACACTAACTTAATTTAACAACCAAAAAAGCTACCCCGTACAACAAATATTCTATGTACCTAAGATTACTGAAAAACCCAAATATACCACTTTTAATTGAGCAAGGAAGTATACGCTGAAAGCCATCATTCTGTTTGACGATAACCTGTGTGCAGAGTTACCCGTTTCACACCGACCTCATCTTACATGATGCGTTCCTGTAAGTTCTGATACATCATCCTTCAGAAGTCTACCTGCTCTCACCGCGCTGACCACGTGCAAAACTGTTCGAGCGACATCCTTACAGCTGAGACTTAAACTTAGCCTGACCCGAATCCAAACCACAACCCTGTCTTGTAGAGTTGGGAGACCGAGAATGTGTGAACTCTGAGGTTTTCACGACTTTCTGTGGAAGTCGTGAGTACCATTTCATCCTCACAAGTACAAGACACACACACACACACACACACACACACACACACACACACACACACACACACACACACACACACACACACACACACACCTGGGCCTGGAAGACTGAGATGGTCTCGAGCTCCTTCTCCTTCTGGTAGATCTCTTGCTTCATGCCGTCGATGCGCTCCTGTTTCGTAGCCAGAGCCTGCTCTGCCGACTCCAGCCGTGTCTGCAGGTTGTCCACCATCTCCTTCGGCATCAACTCAGACTAGTCAAAGCAAATGTCAACATTAGATTCGTCATGGAGGTGTCGCCATTTTTCTACTTGATCTCCACGTGTCGTTCCTCAGTAGTGCTCACTTACAGGACGGCAGCATTTCTGTCTCCTCGCTCTGTGCCGCTGTAGCTAGGTTGAACATTTATCCGCCAATGGATTTAAAATTTTTCTCCCCCCCCCCTTTCTCCCCAATTGTACTTGGCCAATTACCCCCACTTTTCAAAGCCGTCCTGGTCGCTGCTCCACCCCCTCTGTCAATCCGGGGAGGGCTGCAGACGACCACATGCCTCCTCCCATACATGTGGAGTCGCCAGCCGCTTCTTTTCACCTGACAGTGAGGAGTTTCACCAGGGGAACATAGCGCGTGGGAGGATCACGCTATTCCCCCAGTCCCCCCCACCCCCTGAACAGGCGCCCCAACCGACCAGAGGAGGCGCTAGTGCAGCGACCAGGACACATACCCACATTCGGCTTCCCATCCGCAGACACGGCCAATTGTGTTTGTAGGGGCATCTGACCAAGCCGGAGGTAACATGGGGATTCGAACCAGCGATCCCCGTGTTGGTAGGCAGCGGAATAGACCGCCACGCCACCTGGACGCCCACTATGGTCATTTTAAAATCTAAAATACAGAAAGCAGAAATTGCCAGCCGAAATGTAGGACAGACAGATGACAGATGGGGACATATTTCATGATATTTTGACGGAGCAGTTACACGAAATTGAGCAACAGGACAAACCTGACCAGTGCTCACAATTAATCCTGGTCACAGTAGGAATGGCTAAATCTAGCCAAAACTTGACTGTGAGCAGAAAAATGGCATTTTCTCAGCAAATATTGGTTAAGTTTGTTTTTTTTAATTGCCTCTATAAATTCAGGTAACAGTCAAGATTGACGTAACATCCACACTAATGAAAATTTCCCTTTAACACCAGTATTGAATCCCTGTAACGCTATTGATAAAATTCTGCCCCACCACTAGAGGGAGCGCTTATCTTGTTTTCCTTGTTGGGCAGTCCTTTGGGTGGGGGTGCAAATGAAAATAGAATTTCCCCTATCGGGGGTCCAGCAGAGTGCCTCAGTATTGCAGAGTTATAAAAAAAAGGGGGGGGGGGTTCAACAATATATGTGATATCCAGTAACATTTATTGTAAGTCTGAAAAAAGGTAAGGTAGTCACCTCTCTCTTCTTCTTCTCCTCTTTGAGCTCGTTGTAGTCCTCAAAGAGCTTGGTGTAGGCATCCTTCAGCTGCGCCAGGTTGTTCCTGAAATAGACCAGGTGGCGTTGGTGCATGTGTGTGTGCTTGTGAGTGCAAGTGTGTATGAGTGTGTGTGTTTTTGTGTGTGTATGATGGGGGTAAGCTGTCCAGATAACAGCTAAGAAGTGAATGTTACAGGTTGCTATTGAGGACGTGGGGCTTTCCAATAGAACTGATATCTCATTACATGACCTCATTTCTGTCAGTGTCAGCTGAGTGTGTGTGTCTGTGTGTGTGTATATGTGTGTGTTGGGGGGGGGGGGTAAATGACCTCTCCTCCTCTGACTTCCTCTGTTCCAGCTGGCCCTGGGCCTGCATGCTGTCCAGCTGAAGCTTCAACCTGTCGTTCTCGCTCTGCACCGCCTGCTTGTCCGACAACTGAGTCCGCAGAGTTGCCATGTCCTGCTCCACATCCCGGCATCTGAAGACAGAGACACGGAGAGAGGACAGAGATGGAAAGAGAGAAAGGGAGAGAGGAGGGAAGACAGGCAAACGCAGAGAGAGACTCTAAGTTTATCTTTGCATGTGTCTATCTGTGGTTGTATCTTTCTGTCTGTCTCTCTGTGTGTCTGTTTGTCCATCTGTATGTCGATCAGTGTGTCTGTTGTCCGTCAGTCTCTCTGTCCTTCTGTCTGTTTGTCCGTCCATCTATCTGTCTGTCTTTCCATCCGTCCGCTTGCCTATCTCTCCCTGTCTGTCTTTTTTTTTTATTTTTTTTTAGTATTTTTCTCCCCAATTGTACTTGGCCAATTACCCCACTCTTCAAGCCATCTCGGTCACTGCTCCACCCCCTCTGCCGATCCGGGGAGGGCTGCAGACTACCACATGCTTCCTCCCATACATGTGGAGACACCAGCCGCTTCTTTTCACCTGACAGTGAGGAGTTTCACCAGGGGGATGTAGCGTGTGGGAGGATCACGCTATTCCCCCCAGGTCCCCCTCACTTCTGAAGAGGCAGCCCGACTGACCAGAGGAGGCGCTAGTGCAGCGACCAGGACACATACCCACATCTGGCTTCCCACCCGCAGACACGGCCAATTGTGCCTGTTGGGACGTCCGACCAAGGTGGCGGTAACACAGGGATTCAAACCGGTGATCCCTGTGTTGATAGGCAACGGAATAGACCGCCACACTACTCGGACGCCCCTTTGTCTGTCTGTCCATCTGTCCCCTCTGTCCGTCTACCTGTCCTGCAGGTTTTTCTTCATGTCCTCGGCTTCATACAGTTTGCTCTGAGCCTGCTGTAGTTCTTTAAACAGGGTCATCATCTGCTCCCTCAGGTTCTCCACCTCGGACACCTCCTGAACCACAAACATTCCCATTAACAACAATTCAGTCTATTAACACTCAAACGTAAATACAAAAGACTACATCAAACAAACTGAACATCATCAGAGACGAAGCTTGTACTGCTGGCATCAGTGTTGGTTACTCTGGGTTTAAGCGTGTCTTCACTGAGAATTCAGAAATAACCATGAAAACATGTACAGATGTATTTTCCCTGTAATCTCAACCAGACAGTGTGTCTGAGAATTAAATGCTCACATTCATCCCATGCAGTCTGTTTCCACGTTAAACTGGTGTCAGAATACATGTATTACAGCCTGCAATACAAAAACACTCCCTGTACTATTAGCAATAGTACTGCAACCACTGCTAATACCAGCTGTAGTGTTATAACTAATAGTACCATTGCTGCCACTCTGGACGCTGGTACTACTTCTATTACAACTATAATTTACTCCAACCACCACTGCTAATACTACTCCTACTACTAACGATATTATAACTTCAGTTACTTCTTTTAGAAGTATGGTATGAGTACCTTCTCTTCCTTCCCAGAATTCTCCTGCTGTGTCTTCTCTGTCTCTGCAGCCTCTGGCTGGAGGGACGTCTGTGAAGTCTTTTCTGTACAAGTCTTCTTCTTCTCCAGCTCAATGATACTAGGTTAGAAAAATACAGTTAGGTTTGGCCACACAGGTTTGCATGCACGAGGACTTTGACTTGGCAGGATGCACACAAAAAGAGAGAAAGAGGCATTCTGAAGCACAACGACTGAAAGTGTCCCGAGAGATAACGGAGGAAAGAGTATCTAGGAATCAAACATTATGTCAGCAGGCATGAGGAGAAGAGGCATTTAAAGAAGGATGGGTATCTTCTGCACAGAGCGACTCCACATGTATCGGAGGAGACACGTGGTAGTCTGCGGCCTTCCCCGGATCGGCAGAGGAGGTGGAGCAGCGACCGGGACGGCTCGGAAGAGTGGGGTAATTGGCCGGATACAATTGGGGAGAAAAAGGTGGGGGGGAAGAAAAGACTCATATTTACCCGTATGATACGCAGTAATTACTACTCATCATAGTTCATTTATATCTATATAACTCATATAGTATTTAATTATTTCTGAGTAATGAATGGCCTATAATCTAAAGGACGGACTCTTGCTCCACATTCACCCTCCAGCTGCTCGTGTTTTGTAGAGAAGAGAGAGAGATGCGGTGGTGTTTTATTTTCTGGATTATTTTACAGTGAAGAGGCAGACAGGAAATGGGCAGAGAGAGAGAGAGAGAGAGGAGAGAGGAGAGAGAGAGGAGAGAGAGGGAGAGAGAGAGGAGAGAGAGAGAGGAGAGAGAGAGAGAGAGAGAGAGAGCGAGAGAGAGAGAGAGAGGAGAGAGAGAGAGAGAGAGAGAGAGAGAGGGAGAGAGAGAGAGAGAGAGAGAGGGAGAGAGAGAGAGAGAGAGAGAGAGAGAGGGAGACAGAGAGAGAGAGAGAGAGAAGAGAAGAGAGAGAGAGAGGAGACAGAGAGGACAGAGAGAGAGAGACAGAGAGATGAGAGAGAGAGAGAGGGAGACAGAGAAATAGAGAGAGAAAGACAGAGAGACAGAGAGAGAGAGGGGGAGACAGAGAGAGCACAGAGAGAGATGAGAGAGAGAGGAGAGAGAGAGAGGAGAAGAGAGAGAGAGAGAGAGAGAGAGAGAGAGAGAGAGAGAGAGAGAGAGAGAAGAGAAGAGAGAGAGAGAGGAGAGTGTATGTATGACATGCAGCAAAGGTCGCTGGCTGGAATCGAACCGGTGACAGTTGCAACTGCGCTGTAACCATTCGGCTACGGGGTGCCAGTGTGGCTGTGCTCTTGATTAAAAATCTGGTTGTAAGATATACAGCCATGAGGTCGTGTATCTCTAACTGTGGTTATGTATCCTGTGTGTATGCCGTAAATCATTTGTCTGATTTCAGGGGAAATCCAACTGCAAGACACACGTTTAAATCACTGCACAGCAATAAACCAGCTGCAAGCAGCGCCTCCGGGGTTCGAGCCAACACAGCCTGTGTGAAAACTTCAGACCGCTTAATTAAATTATCCACCAAGTTTGGTGACACTTGGACAAGCTGCCATTGATTTATGGCCAAATTTGCCCGAGGCCCATGCACGTGTTTTGGAACTGGTGGCGCCACCTATTGAGCGATTTCAAAATAGTTTTTACACACGTGGTTCAACATTATAATGAAATATATCTGCAAGTTTTGTAACGATTGGACAAACAATTGCTGATTTATAGTCTTGCTTGTGTTTATGCCACGCCCATTTTTTTTTTTCAAATCTAGAGGTAGATTTGAATGCAACTTTCAGGGTATGTTTCAGGTACTTAGTATAAAAGCAAAAGGGCATGGCTAAGCACATAAATAGACCAAAGTCAACAACCACTGGGCCAACAATCACAAAACTTGCAGGATATGTCCACATGCTTTCTTCCCTTATCTTTTGCCTGTAAAGCACTTTGAATGACCTCTGCCACGATAAGGAGCTATACAAATAAACTTGCCTCGACTTGCCTTTCGAAGTTCATTGGTCAATATTTTGAAAACTAAATAAGATATCGACAAGCTTTACACAACTTTTGATAAGCGTTGTCCAATAATGATCCATCGAAGATTTGGTAGCAATCGGACCTATGATTTAGGAGGAGGTGTCAAACGTGTATTTCAAAAAATTCCCAAATGCGGAAAATCTAGTGAGGCGGCCTCTAATGGTTCTTGAGGCAAATTTGTAGAGTGACGATAGACGTACGTCTGTACCAAGTTTCGTCTAAATCGGACTAATTACTAACGGAGTTACGATTTTTTATTTTTCAATATTTTTGGGGATTTTTCCCATTTTTTCTCCCCAATTGTATCCAGCCAATTACCCCACTCTTCCAAGCCATCCTGGTCGCTGCTCCACCACCTCTGCCGACCCGGGGAGGGCTGCAGACTACCACATGCCTCCTCCCATACATGTGGCGTCACCAGCCGCTTCTTTTCACCTGACAGTGGAGCGAGCATCCTCAACCGGGGGGGGGGAGGGGGGGGGGGCGTAGCGCGTGGGAGGATCACGCTATTCCCCCCAGTTCCCCCTCCCCCATGAACAGGCACCCTGGCAAACCAGAGGAGGCGGTAGTGCAGCGAACCAGGACACATACCCACATCCGGCTACCCACCCGCAATGGGCAAAATCTCATGTCTCTACCATTTACCATCTCTCAGGAATTTGCGCAAACATTCCTAAAGAAAAACAAACCAGTACAAAACCAATAGCAGGCTTGAACCCTAAATATGTAATCTCTCTGATGGGCCCGTTTGACCTGTCAGTCATACAGGGCATCAAAATCAGTGAGAAACTCCTCATAGCAGCTCTTAAGTGATTGATTCAAGTGATGCGATTGAAACAAACCAATCCCAGTGACACAACCAACTGAATGGAAGAGTTGGGAAAAGAGAGAGAGAGGGAGTGAGGAGAGTGAAAGGGAGAATCCTAGTTTGGCTCCTCCAACAGGGTTAAATCTCCATGTCAGATAAGTAATGACGGAAATGAGGCCTACCAGGCCTTAGAAACCCGGAGCTCAGTTTGGAGCTGCTCCACCTTGTGGGTCTCGTTCCTCAGGGAATGGAGGAGCTGGCTGACCGTCACCTCCTCAGAATCCAGCCGGGGCGCCGTCATGCTAACGTCCAGCCGTCTGCCCCTCTCATCTCCGCCTTCCTCCCCACTGCCATCCTGGAAACACAATGAAAGGGGGAAGATGTGTTTTCTGAACGAGGTGTAAATCTGGTCAGACCAGTGGGAACAGGGCATGTTCCTACATTTTCACGTTGTGTGTTTTCCGTATAGTTATTGTATGTTTTCATATGTGTATGTACAGAATCTCAGTCTTAGGACAACAAAGGGGAACTTGACTTGACTTGGCTTTTGATTTTGAGATACTTTACTGATCCCCGTGGGGAAATTACACTTTGCATTTAACCCATCCTAGCTGTGTAGCTGGGAGCAGTGGGCAGCCGCCATGCAGCACCCGGGGACCAACTTCAGTTCGTCTCGCCATGCCTTGCTCAGGGGCACAGACAGGAGTATTAAACACTAACACGCATGTCTTTTTGATGGTGGGGGAAACCGGAGCACCCGGAGAAAACCCACCACAGACACGGGGAGAACATGCAAACTCCACACAGAGGACGATCTGGGATGACCCCCAAGGTCGGACAACCCCGGGGTTCGAACCCAGGACCTTCTTTGCTGTGAGGTGACAGCACTAACCACTGTGCCACCATACCGCAATGCTTGGCATACCGCGGGCTTGATATTAGCTTCAAGAACTACTGACATCTTGTACGTCAAATAAATCTGTAATAT
>NC_079213.1:8361548-8366548 GCF_029633865.1 Lampris incognitus
AGAGAGAGAGCAGAATACTGCCATCATGGACGGTGGGTCTAAAATGGGTCTAATTGGTCGTCTGAGCTGCTGATTGGTGCCTATAAAAAAGGGAATTATAAATAATCAGAGTCCAGTGTAACTGAGCCGGAATTTGAGTCAGTTGATTTCTGGACCGTAAAGGAGATTTTTGTTGAAAAGTTCTGCTGAGTTCTGCTTCCCACATCTTAACCTCAGTAACTCTCTCCCTGTTGCTCTCCTTCCTCTTCTGGTCTCCTCTTCTTCCCCCCCCCCCCCACAGCTGCTGTGCTCCTCGGTACAGGGGGCGCTGTTCGAGGAGGAGGAGCGGGTCAGGAAGCTCCAGGAGCGGCTGGCCGCGGCGGATCGGAGGAACCGGCAGCTGAAGGAGCGTGTGCGCAAAGTCAAACGCTCACTGAGGAACGCCCGCAAGGCCGCCCGCAAAGCCGAGCAGGAGGCGCGGGAGCTGCGGGAGAAGCTGGGAGCCGCTGAGAGGCGGGCGGGACATCACCTCAACACCATCACGCAGGAGGAGGCGTCGGCCGGCCGGTACGGCGCGGCTCTGCGCCCGCGGGCATCGCTTTAACCGGAAACGACCCTGACCCGAACGTCACCTCCTCAGCTTCGGACCGGAGACGAGAGGCTGCTGGGCGGTCTCCGTGCATGGATCCCACACACGGAGACTCACAGAGACCGTTTACATAAAAACACAACAACGTCATGTTGCGTTATGACATCATCTACGCGCGCACATCTGTCCACTGTGAACTGACAGTAGATATAGTAGTCATGGATAGGTTGTCTCTGAAGGCAGTCGTGCTGCTGAGAGCCAAGAGTGTGCCGGTTTTCATGCGATACAACACAACACGACACGCCTGTGCAATACAGTTAAATGCAATGCAAAAAAAAAAGGTAAACGGGATGCAAAACGCTTCGATCCAAATGTCAAGGTAAAATGGAAATCCTGGAAAAACTACACATGTGTTTGTGATGGCTCACCTGACGTACACCTCATATCCGCCCCGCGACCCTGAAGTGGATGAATTGGATGTGAAGAATGAATGAATGAATGTCTATCTAGAATCAGTACAAATGATATAAAGAGATTAATATAAAATAACAGAAAATTGGAAGACTAAATCCAACGTATTAAACCAAACATCTGATTTTTCTTCTTAGTTACCCCCTATTTTGGCTGACAGCATGCTAATAAGTAAAAATAACCTACTTTATTGTTTGTTAGTGGAGGAAACTCGCATACTTGTGGCTCTTTGTGTGACATGGTGGCTCAGCTTTTATTTAAGCATTAATTCCACTGAGAGCCCGTCCCATCAAACAGCTCCTATTCTGTGGTCATATTCTTCCTTGGGCCGGTGCCCTGACGCAAGGCACAAGCTATGATGAAAAGGAGGATCTACTACTACTTCCGGCTGCTCCGTTAGGGGGCGCCACAGCGGATCATCCGTTTCCATTTCTTCCTGTCTTCTGCATCTTCCTCTGTCACGCCAGCCACCTGCATGTCTTCCCTCACCACATCCATAAACCTCCTCTTTGGCCTTCCTCTTCTCCTCTTCCCTGGCAGCTCCATATTCAGCATCCTTCTCCCAATATACCCAGCATCTCTCCTCCACACATGTCCAAGCCATCTCAATCTTGCCTCTCTTGCTTTGTCTCCAAACCGTCCAACCTGAGCGGTCCCTCTAATATACTCCTTCCTAATCCTGTCCTTCTTCATCACTCCCAGTGAAAATCTTAGCATCTTCAACTCTGCCACCTCCAGCTCCGCCTCCTGTCTTTTCGTCAGTGCCACTGTCTCCAAACCATATAATATAGCTGGTCTCACAACCATCTTGTAAACTTTCCCTTTAACTCTTGCTGGTACCCTTCTGTCGCAAATCACTCCTGACACTCTTCTCCACCCACTCCACCCTGCCTGCACTCTCTTTTTCACCTCTCTACTGCACTCCCCGTTACTTTGGACGGTTGACCCCAAGTATTTAAACTCAGATGCCTTTGTCACCTCCACTCCTTGCATCCTGACCATTCCACTGTCCTCCCTCTCATTCACGCATAGGTATTCCGTCTTGCTCCTACTGACTTTCATTCCTCTTCTCTCCAGTGCATACCTCCACCTCTCCAGGCTCTCCTCAACCTGCACCCTACTCTCGCTACAGATCACAATGTCTGTGATGAAAAGGAGGGTAAAGGAGGAAAACTACGTATGAAACTTACATTGTCTGCAGCGGCATGTGATTCATTGTTTGCAGAAAGAACAAAACCGCAGGACTTGTATGACGGAGTCAGCCGTCCATGAACACCGCCTGGCTGGGTGACGCTCTGGAGAAGAGACAATGGAGCGTGTCATGTGAATGAGAGCTTAGTACTGTCATAACCATTTACAACAACAAAATCACAGTTAACCCATCATGCATTTATTTTTGTTTTCTACGAAATGATGGAAGGTTGTATAATTAAGCAATATTGCACGAGCGGGCGTGCTTTACTGTCGCCACTGGCACGTCAGTGACGCTTACGGAACTCGGCGCCCTCGTACAACATTGCGGTTATACAACGGTTACCAACAAAATAAAAGATATAATCAAAATGTACTCATACTGTGGGGCGATTCGCTCTCAAAATAAAAACTTCTTGTGATACCTCCGTTCCCTGGAAATATATAAGATGTGACTAATACCTGGAAAACAACCAGTCACGTGAACAGACTGCTATGAAATAAAACATCGTTTACTACTCCAGCAAGTAGGCGGACCCTTGGTAACGACCTCGGAACCCCGATTTCTAGTCCCTGCTGAGTCAGCAGGCCAACCTGAGCTAACGCTTTCTAGAGATCGTGAGATTTCCCAAACTGAATAAATACTGCACATATAAACACAACACTACCTTCCTAGCTCAATCTTGTTGTAAACAAGATATCTGCCAAAAAAAAAAAAATCAAACAGGACAATAAACATGGCAGATTTAGCTATTACGTCCGCGAACTTCTCATATATCTTTAAGCTAGTAGCGCCGGTGGCGGAGTAATATTTATAGTGATGAGACATTTGAGCATGGCTAGATGTGCTGCCGTGCTGATTTGATCAGGTTCAGTGTCTAGCTGACCAATCAGATCGCTTGGTCGGAACTACCTGTTGTATGATAGACTCACAAGATGGGCCCTCAAGACGGTCCTTCTATGAAACCCACAATGGTTTTGCCTCCCGACTCACATAATGCTTCGACCTTTCCTGGATTATGTCTACTTACAACAGATGTGCTCAAGGTTTTACCAGCCTAGCACACAAACCATCCCATTGTTCACACTGTAGCCAAAAAGGCGAAAACAGCTCACGGGAATTCAGCTTGTCCAACTAGAAGAGGTATGATCCATACACTATATGAACATTACAATAAAAGAAAACTTGTTAACAAGCTGGCCGATGGAACATTTGTAATCTAGAATAAATCAGGGAATCGGGAACATTTAATCGTCACAGCCATGAAACTGTCCATTATTCTACACGCGTTTCCATTCAGATTAGGCTACAGACTCTACGAGTATAGACGCAGCCCTCTAACGCTGTCGCTAGTGGGGTGGGGGATGGGGTGGGGGGGTTATCCCTTCGCGCAGCACTGAATAAACCCACTATGGCAGGGGTCCCCCATTACTTTTCATAGCGGGCCACTTTTAGGGCCACTTTTAAAACCAGGGGCCACTCGACCTCCAGCAGCATGTCGTTCGTTAGTTTGTTTCGGTGTCGATACGTTGCAGGTATTATAATTTAAACAGAGATTTCTCATCTATTTTTCGATATATCACTAGTCTTACTTTTACTAAGAAATTAACTTTTTTTTTTTTGGTAGGGAAATAATAAAAAAAAACCTTCCTCCTGGCATTTCTCCAAAAATTCTCGCGGACCATAAATCAACCCGTCACGGGCCGGACGTGGCCCGCGGGCCGCCTATTGGGGACCCCCTACACTATGGCGACAGCCTTAAGAGGGCGATAAGGAAATAGAAATGGCCCTTCGCCGCTTCGCCAGGCCTTGCTTAACTCATGAGCGGTTTTCCTCGTAAGGGTCATTTACAGAGGGCCGTTCAAAACACACAAAGGCGGAATAACTCACACGCGGATCAAATCACTACGGCAACATCTGCCACGGCGGAACGGGAATAGATGCTCTCACTTAGGCCCAATTAGCTTCCATCAGCGAGTCATACGTCCGTAATAACGCAGCGATTGGCTAACTGCATCTGCGCTAATGCGATAAGGCGCGTGCTGCCAAACAAGAACGTGTTTCCTGCAGCTTTCTGCTCGCCACCCTACTGGCACATGTCTTCCACGAGGAAAACATCTTCTCAGGGAATCAAATTTGCCCTTATAATTTTTGGCCATGAAGACCCGAACGACGCCCGGTCAGAAAACAGCTTGCAAGCGGCAAAGAGACCCGAACCCTGCAGGACATTACACATAATCAGCACAACAGCCTGCGTTTGAGTGGTTTCACGGGAATGCATCTCATATAGAGTTTGATTTCAGATTCGTGGGTGTGAGCATATGAACACTCCTGAGTGAGAGTGAGTTATATGATAAAAAGATAACGCTCAAAACACATCGAAGCACTGTTCGAAGGTTAATATGCAAGTCTCTTTTTTTTTCCCCAGAAATACGTTGCTTTTCGTCTCATTTGGGGGGGGGGGGGGACAACTTTTGCAGAGCTTTGGGAAATAGTTGGAGAAAGGAAGAAAAGAAAAGACGATGCTGTGAAAGAGGTGAAAAAGAGGAGTGAGGAAACGTATTTTGATGGGTTTCCCTCTCTGCCCTGTAGACTTCACCAGATGGAGAAAAACCACCCACGCAATCTCTCTCTCCCTCTCTCTCTATCAACGCATGTCTGTCTATCCCTCTTTCTCCCTTTTGTCTGTCATTTGGATTCTCTCTCCCTCTCTCCCCCTCTCTCTCTCCCTCTCTCTCGCCCTCGTTATGCTCCATCATTTGAACTCTA
>NC_079213.1:8369048-8376548 GCF_029633865.1 Lampris incognitus
GAGAGGGAGAGAGAGAGAGAGAGAGAAAGAGAGAGAGAGAGAGAAACAGAGAGGGAGAGAGAGAGAGAGAGAGAGAGATTTTTTTTTTGATTTTTAAAAAGTGACTTTTATTTTAGAAAAATACAATCATATTCAAACCACAAGCCAATAAATAAAATTCCGCAGAAAATAAAAGGTAAATCACATCAATTCTCCAGAAAAAACAAGTTGGTCATCTTTTACTGAGCACAACACTTCCCTGTAAGCCAGATAGCACTGAAGTGCTGGGTATCTTTCATTTCTTTGTAATAATTGAAATCAAGAATCATCCTGGCTTTTACCATTCTAGTAAACAGCAGCTTTACCTCAGTGTCTACTGAGTCTTCTATCTTTCTTTTTCTGCTTATATATATGGCCAGTTTCGCTTGTCCCAGGATGAAATTCATCAGTTGACATTTGTCTTTCACAGTACGTTTATACACAAACCCCAGAATGAAAGTGTGCTTGGAGAAAACCTCCCCTACCTTTCTGAATAAACTCTCCAACAACATGAACAGTGGTACCAGGCGCACGCACTCCAGGTAACAGTGGAAAACAGTTTCTTTGTAAGGGCAAAAAATACATTTATCACTCACACCCTGACCAATAACAGAGAGAAAAGCATTAACTGCTACTATCCCATGCACAATCCTCCACTGCAAGTCAGCAACCTTCTTTGTTAATGGCGGTTTATATAAACCCCTCCAAGCAGGTCTGACATCGACTCCCAAGCCCAGATGACTTCGCCAAGGTTGTGTCGACTCGGTCGTGTAGTTTACCTTTGTTTAGACATTTAACCATCGTTCCATACAGTAATTTGCCTTTTGCTTCTTCTAAATTTAGAAAAGTACTTCTCTTCTCAGTAAAAAAAAAAACCTGAACAGTCATCAAAGCTGGGACGAATACTTAAACAAGGAAAAGGATCATCGACATTAGGCACGATCAAACCATTGCTGTATTCATTTAACAGGACGGATTCATGTCTCGTCAGACAGCGTGTCCAGTGTTCAAGCAGCCTGTTGATGATCCTCACAGAAGGCACTCCCAGACCAGCCGCGAGAGCAGCTGCATTGCACAAGTCAGGTCCAGCAGTGTTCACCACCGATTCAAGGGTTAGAAAACCTGCTCTGCAAAACACTTCTGTGACTGCCGATCCTGCCCAGCAGGGTGTGTTCAGACATCCTCCGTGCGCCACAGGCTCCCTCAACAACCAGTACAGGGAGTCGCATTGCTTTGTCCTCTCTTTCACCACCATCTTCCACACTGTGAAGACACCGCGGTAGAAAGGTGGCAGGGTTTGGAACTTCACAGTCTTCAAATCCATGAGGAACAGTGAGTCATGCAGTCCCAAACCACCAAACTTCTGCAACACTATGTGTGCCAGTGGTCTCCACACCAAGTCTTTCGGGCCATAAAGCAGTCTCTGGAGGAATTGAAGGCGGAACGCAGCGCCTCTACTGGCCAAATGTGCAAGTCCTTGTCCTCCTTCCTCCTTTGGGAGAAAAAGGACAGCCTGGGGAATCCAATGTAAATTATCCCAAAAAAAATCAACTAAAACAGCTTGAATTCTTGCAAGTAAATTTGAAGGGGGGTCAACACAAACTAATCTGTGCCATAATGAGGAGGATACTAGATTGTTGATTACAAGCGTCCTCCCTCTGTAAGACATGCTTGGCAGGAGCCACTTCCACCTTTTAAGCCGGCCTTCTATTTTTTCTAAAATGTTCTCCCAGTTCTTTTCTAACACAGATTCTTCACCCAAATAAACTCCCAAGTACTTTATCCCTCCTTTTTTCCAAATCAGCCCTCCCGGTAGAACTAAATTGTCAAGTGGCCTTTTCCCAACCATCACGGCTTCACTTTTTTCCCAGTTTACCTTAGCAGATGACAAACTATTGAAAAGACATACAGTCCCCTCCAAGGTATCAATATCACTCTGTTTGTTAATCATTATCATAACGTCATCTGCATATGCTGAGACCTTCACAGCTGTGGTACAACCTGGGAAAAAAACACCTGAGAGTTTTTCCCTGAGTTTGTGAAGGAAAGGCTCAATGGAAAGGGAGTACAGCATTCCAGAGAGTGCGCATCCTTGACGTACTCCCCTCTGTACAATGAAAGGTGCAGCCAAACCACCATTAATTTTCAGTATACTCACAATGTCACGGTACAGTACCTGGATCTTGGCTATGAAACCTGGGCTGAACCCAAAGGCATTTAGCGTCTGCCACAGGTATTTGTGTTCAACCCGGTCAAAAGCCTTTTCCTGGTCTATGGAAATGAGACCAGTATCTACACCCAATGACCCAGAGAGTTCCAAAACGTGCCCAATTAGTGTGATATTGTCACTTATTAACCTGCCGGGCACACAGTAAGTCTGGTCAACATGAATGGCCTTACTCATCACCTCTCTAAGTCTAGAGGCTAAAACTTTAGAGAGGATTTTATAGTCCCCACACAGCAGAGATACAGGTCTCCAGTTCTTCAGGTTTTGTAGATCCCCCTTTTTCGGCAGCAAAGTGATAACTGCCCTTCTACAGCTCAGCGGTAGCTGTCCTCTGCACAAACTGTCCTGAAGCACCTCCAGCAAATCTTTGCCGACCACAGACCAGAAAGACTTATAAAATTCAACGGGCAGGCCATCAATGCCAGGTGCTTTACAATTGCCCAGGCTCATGAGAGCAGTGTACAGTTCATTCAGAGACAGTTCTGCATCTAACACCGCATTGGTATCACCGTCCACCTGAGGAAGCCCAGCATAAAAAGAACTGGCCAACTCTGCATCCTCCACAAATTCACTTTTAAACAGGTCGTTGTAGAAGGAGGTGGCATATCTGCGGATCTCAGGGGTTCCCGTTATTGTGGTTCCATCGCCAGAGCGTAACGAATGAATGATCTTCCTCTGACCATTCCTTCGCTCCAAACCAAAAAAAAACTGCGATGGGGCATCCATTTGAGACACATTCATGAAACGTGAACGGACCAGAGCTCCCTGTGCTGTAGTGCCCAACAGGTTGGCTAAGGCAGCCTTTTTAGCTTTAAGGGCTTCAATATGCCCTTGATTTCTTGTAGAATCCACTAAACCCTGTAACTCTACTACTTCAATCTCCAGTTCTTTAAGAGATCTGGTAATGTACTTGGTGACATTGCGAGTATACTCCTGACATAATTGTCTTATCTTGCTCTTTCCTACATCCCACCATTGCTGTAATGAAGAAAAAGTGGTCTTGCTTTTTCCATGCAAAGCCCAAAGAAACTCAACAGCCTCTCTGAAAGTTCTATCATGTAGAAGACCAGTGTTAAAATGCCAATATGCACTCCGTACTTTAACATGCTGAATGAAAAAAGAGCACTGAACAGGACAATGGTCAGAAAAACCAACAGGAGTTATTTGACTTGATTTAAAGATACCAAAATTATGTTTGAAGCAATAAAAACGATCAAGTCTGGCCAGAGATAACAAATTATCCTTGGAGTGACTCCACGTGTACTGCCTGTCACTCTTGTAAAAACCTCTCCAAACATCCTGTAGGCCATGGGTTTCAATCAACCGCTTAAGTTTAGCAGACGAAGCGGGATGAGGCTCTAGATGGTTCCTGTCTAGTTTGGCATTTTCCGTGCAATTGAAATCACCTCCCAGAAACAAAAAGAAATCGGTACAATGGTGAATTACATCACATAAGGTGTTCAGCAGTCTCATTCTCTCAACGCCCGAAACTGGGGCATAAACATTCACAAAAATCAATTTCGCACCCTCATATTGTACTGTGACTTTTAGAATGTGACCACACACTATCTCTTCAACCTCAGAAGAAGAGGGACTGAAACCCTTAGAGAAAAGCACACCAACGCCGCCACTGTTAGTTAATTTGTGGCTTAGGAAGACCTCCCCAGGCCACTCCTTCTTCCAGTCACTTTCATTCACAGCGTCACTGTGAGTTTCT
Source organism: Lampris incognitus (assembly GCF_029633865.1). Taxonomy (NCBI): domain Eukaryota; kingdom Metazoa; phylum Chordata; class Actinopteri; order Lampriformes; family Lampridae; genus Lampris; species Lampris incognitus. Next base: position 8,373,011 of record NC_079213.1, read on the forward strand.
TGAATAAAGACCACATCCAACCCTTTCAATTCTACCAACTTGAAGAGAGAAGCTCTCTTCACATCGCTCCTGGCGCCATTTAGGTTTAAAGACCCTATCTTCAAATCAGCCATGAAAGGGAAAGAAGTTGTCTCTGCAACAAGAAAAGCACATACAAACAATATGAGGAGAACAAACTTTGTCTTAATCATCACTGATTAATTGTGCCTTGACTTTTGTCGTGATTTTCTTGAGCCGGTAAACCTCTTGGTCAGTGAAAGCCCCCTCTTCCTTCCTCAGTCGTGCCGCAGACCTGACGAAAGATCTCAAATCGGGGAAGAACTGTTCGGTTTTAACCGCCCTTTGCCCTTTAGTGTCAGTTAAAAATTTCCTAATTGTCTCGAGGGGATAAAAAATGGTTTCATCCTCTTGTGATGGTGTCCACTCACTTTCCTCATCCGATGAATCATCCAACACTTTCTTGGCCTTGGCACTACCCTGCTCTTTGTCAGACATTTTCCTTTTACTGCGTTTAGCTGTTAAACCAGTCTCCTCCGTAAACATGGTGCCATCTACCAGTTCCTCACTGACCACACTTTCCACACTCTGACCGCAGTTTATTTTACCTTTATCACATTTCCTTTCCTCTGCCAGCTTACATTTTTCCGGTTTCTCTCTGGTCTGGGCATTATCGGCATCATTTCGACTCGTAGCTTGGTCCTGTTCCTCACTCTGCTCCCTGTCCTGCATGTCGGCCTCGGTCTCCTCTACTTTCTCTGCGGACTGCTGTGCACCAGGCGAGTCAGACTCGGCTTCAGGCTGCGGCGCGTCGGGCCGCGGCGCGTCGGGCCGCTCAGGCGGGTTCGAGCTGGTCTGCTGTCCGGCCTCAGGGCAAGACCGAACCACATGTCCTTCCGCACCGCAACCGAAGCATTTCATCGTCTCAGAGGTGGCAAACACGGTATAACTAAAACCGTCCACTTTGAACGTGAAAGTCAGGTTTAAATCGCCCGTGTTGTCCTTAAGGATCATGAATACCTATCTTCTGTGACACACAACGTGTCTTAGTTTTGGCGACTTGGACCCCAGCAGAACCAATTTAATGGGGGACACCAGCTGCCCGAAACGCGACAGCTCCGTGGCCAACACTTCGTTCTTAATGAACGGAGGCGCGTTTGAAACAGTGACCTTCTTTGCCCCAGCGGGAGAACAGGGGTGAAAGAGTCGCGAATCACGACGCCATTTTCCACAACCTTTCCAACTTTGGCCACGTCATCTAAGAAGATGACAACAGCCTTGTTCATACGCGAAGCAGACTTCACACTTTCAAACCCGACAACCTCTCCGACAGCATAGCTGGCCTCCTCCACCCTAACAGCATAGCTGGCCTCCTCCACCCTAACAGCATAGCTGGCCTCCTCCACCCTAACAGCATAGCTGGCCCCCTCCACTGAACAGCATAGCTGGCCTCCTCCACTGAACAGCATAGCTGGCCTCCTCCACCCTAACAGCATAGCTGGCCTCCTCCATCCTAACAGCATAGCTGGCCTCCTCCACTGAACAGCATAGCTGGCCTCCTCCACCCTAACAGCATAGCTGGCCTCCTCCACTGAACAGCATAGCTGGCCTCCTCCACTGAACAGCATAGCTGGCCTCCTCCACTCAACAGCATAGCTGGCCTCCTCCACTGAACAGCATAGCTGGCCTCCTCCACCCTAACAGCATAGCTGGCCTCCTCCACCCTAACAGCATAGCTGGCCTCCTCCACTGAACAGCCGATACTCGGCAATATCTTAACCGCATGACGGCGTGTCAGCTTCTCCAGCTCCGCACTACTACTGACAACGGGCATAGTGCCCGGCTGCCAACCGCACCACCAAACTACACCCCAAAAAATTGACCACCTAACAACAAACTAATCACGAAAATAGATACAGAAAAGAAAGAGAAAGCATGGAAATTTTCACTCACACCAAAGCAAAAAAACGCCGTCGCTCCGTCCACTCACTCGCACTTCCGCTCAGAGAGAGAGAGAGAGAGAGAGAGAGAAACAGAGAGAGAGAGAGAGAGAGAGAAACAGAGAGAGAGAGAGAGAGAGAGAGAGAGAAAGAGAAAGAGAGACAGAGAGGGAGAGAGAGAGAGAAAGAGAGAGAGAGAGAGAAACAGAGAGGGAGAGAGAGAGAGAGAGAGAGAGAGAGAAAGAGAGAGAGAGGGAGAAACAGAGAGGGAGAGAGAGAGAGAGAGAGAGAGAGAGAGAGAGAGAGAGAGAGAGAGAGAGAGAGAGAGAGAGAGGGAGAGAGACACGGATTTTGATGAATCAAACTGAAGATGAAAGGAGACGACAGCAATCAGCGACTCGTCCATCCGCCGGAACCTCAGCCAGAATCAACAAACACACCCCGACATTTTTATTAAGCGCCATTGTGCGTGTATGTGTGTGTGTGTGTGTGTGTGTGTGTGTGTGTGTGTGTGTGTGTGTGTGTGTGTGTTAGATGGTGGATGTCAGGGATCAGGAACATTTACTTGTCATTTCATTCCATGCACCTGCACACATGAAATGAAACGAAACATCGTTTCCCCCATCCCACAGCAGTGCAACACAAAGACAAAAACACACCCAAACTACAACAACACACACACCCAAACTACAAAAAACTACAAAAACACATATATCCATCCATTATCCAAACCGCTTATCCTGCTGCCAGGGTCGCGGGGATGTTGGAGCCTATCCCAGCAGTCATTGGGCAGCAGACACCCTGCCAGGCCATCACACACACACACACACACACACACACACACACACACACACACACACACACACACACACACACACACACACACACACACACACACACACACCTACCTAGGGGCAATTTAGTACGGCCGACTCACCTGACCTGCGTGTCTTTGGACTGTGGGAGGAAACCGGAGCACCCGGAAGAAACCCACGCAGACACGGGGAGAACATGCAACCTCCACACAGAGGACGACCCCCAAGGTTGGACTACCCCGGGGCTCGAACCCAGAACCTTCTTGTTGTGAGGCAACCGCGCTAACCACTGCGCCACCCATATAGATCCAACATTAAAAGAAAAACAACAAACAACAACCCTTCACTGTCCGACAGGGCGAACGCCAGCCAGGATGAGTGTCGGAACTGCCGGTCTGCATGAGTTAGCAGTTAGCTTAGCCTAGCCCGCTTCCGCGGCCTGTCAGACCGCCCTGGGTGTTTCCTCTTCGGGCGCAGCTCCAGGCAGGGCCGTGGTCCCTGGGCCCACAGGACCCAGCTGATCCAGGCTCTCCCAGCTGATCCAGGCTCTCCCAGCTGATCCAGGCCAGCTCTCCCAGCCGCCAAACGAAAACACAAACCTAGACACAGACGTGGACAAAGGCGCTGCATGGATGGTAGCGGTGAGGCCGCTGCAAGCGTGAGTTCGCGCCGCCATCTTCCCACACCGGAAGCGGGGAGGATGTCGTGTTGCTATTCTATGTAAGTACACTGAGAGCCACTAAAGCGGAGTCAAATTCCACGTTACTGTTGTAAACTACTAATAAG
>NC_079213.1:8379048-8397293 GCF_029633865.1 Lampris incognitus
GCCTCATAACCAAGGCAGTGCAGGTCTGAACCTGTTAAAGACCTGCTGGAATGGCTTTTTAAAAGCTTTTCTTCCTCCACATTTGGGACTAAACGACGGGACGTGGTGATCTGTCAAAGATCCCCGACTCATCCAACTGGTGGGAGTCCAAGGAAACGGACACAACCGGGGAGACCGGGAAGGGACTAAAGATGAAACGCAAGGGCGTTTTATTTTGTACTTATCGCGGCTGGTAGAAAACCAGCTTTGAAAAATGGGTGGTAGTGTCTAACAAGAGGGCAGGAGGAGGGAGGCTGTTGTGGGATGGGTACTTTGCAGGACAGGGCTTCAACACGGCGGGGACGACGAGCCAATGGGGTAAAACACTTAGCGTGTCTTTCACTGCTGAACGTGGGTCAGAAAAGTGCCAAAAACAGAAACAGGACTTGTATTAACTTGATTACTGGACCAGGAGCTGGGCCTGCTCCTGCTGACTTGCAGGGCTAGGCTCCAGCATCCCCGCCACCCCGAGAGCAGGACGAGCGGGTTGGATGATGGACGGATCTGGAGCCATCTGTATTTGTCATGAAGTTTCCAGGTCAGTCAGCTCATGCCGTCAGTCATGTCGGTGCTCTTCCTGTTTTATTTTGATGGTCTCACCTGTCTGTTCCTCTCGGTCCTCCTGTCAGAGGGTCTTGTGTCGAGCCGAGCTTGCCAGCATTGCGCTAGTCCACCTTCTGCCCGTTTCTGGACTTTGTTTCTCCCGCCTGCCGCTCGTCGGTTCCGGTCGCGGGTTTGGACTGATTTCCTGTGTGCTGACCCCTGCCTGCCTTGACCATTAAACTGCCTGGTACTGTAACCTCCCCGTCCGTGTGTCGTGTGTTTGGGTTCCTACCTGTCCGTTTCCCCGGAAACGTTACAGTATTTTGCATCTTGCCCCAACACAGTTTCTTAAAACACCTATGCGTGCGCACACACGCTCGCACGCACATCCCTCTGGGTCTTCAGGTGGGTGTCGAGGCCGATCCTGGAGCCGAGGACGCCTGCACGTGACAGCTTTTTACGTGTAGTGGCTGATGCACCTGCTGCCACCACGCGGTCCTTGCCAGGAGGCAGCCGGAGTCCAGTGGCACGGAGAACCAAGACGATAGGGGACCGCCCTCTGTTGCGGCCTTCATCCGCCTTCACTGCCAATGTGGCCTGGAGACATCTTCCGTCGCTGAGGTCTTTGTTTGGATTGTGCTTCGTCCGGAACCTCCCTCTTGACCTGTCCGCCTTGGGTGACCCTACCAGGAGCCAAGCTCCGGACGACATACCTCTTGGGATCATTGGTACACGCAAGCTTCTCCACCACGGCAAGGAGGCGATCCAGGAGCTCTTACACACACACACGCACACAACGGCATTTCGCCCTTCCCCTCACTCTCGACACACTCCTCCTACACACTCCTGTTCTAGTGTCAAGTGAATACCCCCCCCCCTCCTCTTGGCGTGTTCCCCTGAAGCGCACTACATGGCATTTTTCTGGATAGAATACGCCTTCTAAACTTTGATTGATTGAATGATTGACTGTGCTGTCCTCGCCATCTGAGACGGTGTTGGTATCTGAGGCTAGTGTGTACTTTGAAGGCACATCTGTGGGCAATGCAGGTTTGGCGCTTTTACACCATTAAAGGATCCACATGTTCCCGGGATTCCCTTCGACATCTGCCCCGCGTCTGGTAGATGTCGGCCAGAGTGATGTGGTGTGTCTGCTTTCTGATCTGCATCCATGTGCACTGACCCAGCCTATTTTTAGGATACTGTGTGTGTGTGTGTGTGTGTGTGTGTGTGTGTGTGTGTGTGTGTGTGTGTCTATATGCTGAAAGTGGGGTGTTTCTAACCAAGAAAACATCATGATGGTAAAGGTCAAAGGTTACAAAAACGTCACAGATCCTTTCAGTACTGAGAGGGTGAACACCTTGCGGAATCCTCTCACTGGTTTTCAACACAGTCCAGTGGGATGATCGTTTAAGCCTTCAGGAATCACGATGTCTCCTTTCCAAACATGGAATTCTCACATAAAGTAGAGTAACGCGTGCATTCATTTATTTTTATTTTTCTCAGAATATGTTTTGAAAAGGTGCAAAACCTGCTTGTATTTGATGCAACTTTTTGCCGGTGACGCGGTTGATCCAGTCCATCTGTAAAGGTTTGCACTCGTGAGAGCCGGAAGTCCTTTAGCATTAGCATTAGCATTAGCTGTGCACTTCCAGAGACTGGTGTGGCGACAGCGAGGAGAACGTAATTATGGAAGTACAATAATATAATCGGCGTATAAACAGTTAACTCCGCTCACAAACTCAGTTTATATGCAGACGACATTTTGTTATATCTACGGAATACATCGGCATCCCTGCCGGAGGTATTAAAAGATTTTAGGGCGTTCCCCGACCGACCAGAGGAGGCGCTAGTGCAGCGACCAGGACACACACACCCACATCCGGCTTCCCACCCGCAGACACGGCCAATTATGTCTGTAGGGACGCCCGACCAAGCGGGAGGTAACACGGGGATTCGAACCGGCGCTCCCCGTACTGGTAGGCAAGGGAATAGACCGCTACGCCACCCGGACGCCCCCATTAGCAAGTAATTTTAATACTAACTTGACTGGTTTGGCCCAAAATAGTAGTACAGCTGGACATTAGGGCGCAAAAAAGCTTTTAATGCAGTAGGGTGTATATATATATATATATATATGTGTGTGTGTGTGTGTGTGTGTGTGTGTGTGTAGTGTATATCACTCATTTCTCTCTGGATTACATCAGTCTGTCCTTTAATAATATTAGATTCACATCAGTGAGTGTAGTCATTTCTTTAAACCTCCAAGTCAGCCCCCAAGACTGTCCCAAGACACACATGTATGCAGTAGACACACACACACACACACACACACACACACACACACACACACACACACGAGAGAAGGCCTGACACGGGGGAGAGTGACGTCACGATCATTCAGGGGTTTGTTTTTATTCCGGGAGAAAAGAAACACAAGTCAGTCATTCTGGTTTCCGTTGACATGGTTACTCTGATATGTGCACATGATTGTCAAAGGCATTGGATATACAAGCCCCTTTAACAGAAAGTCATCATCGTTGTCATCGTCATCATCATCATCATCATCATCCTCACCTCCACCAACGTCATCGTCATCATCATTATCTTCATCACCATCACAGCACAGGAAGCGCGGCAGGAAGCGCCGACTCCACCACGAGACACGGAGGTGTTCCCCGGGGGGGGGACACACGGGGGCAGGAGATGGGTGGGTTTGTCAGAGTCACATGCAGAGAGTAAATAACAGCCGGCCCCGGATGTGGAGCCCCGCCGGGCGAGGGGTGAAGCCGGGGTCCCGGCTTATGAACCCGGCTCTCTGTGACTGCATGGACCAATCTTTTTTGTTTGTTTGTTTGTTTTTACACAACACAGAGAATACAGACATCATACAAGGGCATATAAGGTTATTTAAACACGCGGTGAGGTGGAGTTCTCAGCAACTTTTCCAAACATGCTTTTATTTCTACGGCTTGTCACGAGATACTTTGGGGGGGGGGGTGTTGTGTGAATCGTGACGGTCGGTGTGTGGGGGGGCGGGGCATTTGTGAAAATCTCCCTGGCGTGCAGGCTTGATCGGGAGCGAGGGCGGGCTGACGTCATCAGACGTCGCCAGGAAGTGATCGCCACGGGTCCAGAACAGTGAAGTGATTTCAGCTTTGGATTTTATTTTATTTCATTTTTTTTCCTCTATTACACACAGGATGGCAACCTTAAGCCCGAGTTGGGTAACAAGACATTTAAGGTGGACTGACACAGTAGTGGTAGTGTTGAAATACTGACGGCTTTAAATTGCGCAGTAAAACTGTGAGGGTCTACATGACGGCCTTCCGGTGCTATACGCTGTGGGGTGTTATAAAAGCTACCTGCAGTGGGGAGCACGGCTGTTTTGTTGTTTCATTTTTTTTTTTTACATTTAACATTCCGAAGCGATTACAATCAACTCTCCCCACTGCACATCCATGTGCTCCCTCACACGTGCACACACGCACGCACGCACGCGCTAGAACGGCACAACATTCATAAATATTAACTTGAAAATTGTCATTCGTATTCACAACCTATTTACAGTATTTTTCGTTTTCCTGGTGGAAACGTTATTTTGTAAAACGGCATTTTTAACTTAAATTCAAGCTTGTGACGAAAAGAAAAGCCGAGCAGAACCGGAAGTGAGCCTTCGCCCGGACCGACCTCCCACGGTCCCGCGTGACGTCACATTCACAGGTGGACGTTTTCAAAGGAGGCGGTCGACGTTTTTTTTTTCCGGCTGGGTGCCAATTCAGAACCTCGAGGCCTTTACGACGGGCGCAGATCCTGGCCTTCAGCTCGTGTAACGTGGCCTGCGTAACGGACAAAGAGACGCTCCTACGCGTCATCGCCCCGCCTCGGGTACTGCCCCCTGGAGCTTGTAGGGACGCACTGTCTTGCGTATCACGTGCAGGACTTTTCTAATTCGACGTCAAATCCGGACCGACGCCCAGTGCCTTGTAAAGCTGAAATAATGCACGCGTTAACGAGGTGTTAATTAGCTGGCTTCCATGCGCACAAAATCACGGCAAGGCGACAGTTTGGTGATGGTCGACATCGTCCGAAGCAACTCACACAGTCAAGGTTCACATGGACTGTTAGGTTCTTTTACGCGGGGTGGGAGTTTGAGGTCCAGCTTGTGTATCATCTCCACATCAGATGAGAAATACGTCGGTCTGAACAATACCAGATTTCGGGGGTTGTCCGCTGAATGTGACCACGTGCTTCCAGGCCACCTCGACGCAGGATCCATTGCCCTCCACGTTAGCCGAGCACAGACGGTGCTCTTGTAGCGAGCTCGGGGAACGCCGCAGCTGGGACACGAACCCGTGTCTCCCGCGCCACGGGCGACTGCGGTAACCAGTCGACTAACGGGTCGGACCCACTGGCCAATGGGCTAGCGAGTCCAGTTATCCGTGGTCGTTACACTACCCCCCCCCTCCCTCGGGAAGCGCGCCCTCACGCGTCCGGGCGCACGTGCTTCCGATGGCCTCACGGTCTCACCATCCCACTTCTGAAACCAATGTAGTGAATTCAGGGGGCAACCAGGGTCTCCCGCACCACGGGCGACTGCGGTAACCAGTCGACTAACGGGTCGGACCCACTGGCCAATGGGCTAGCGAGTCCAGTTATCCGTGGTCGTTACACTATCCCCCCCTCCCCCCTCGCTCGGGAAGCGCGCCCTCACGCGTCCGGGCGCACGTGCTTCCGATGGCCTCACGGTCTCACCATCCCACTTCTGAAACCAATGTGGTGAATTCAGGGGGCAACCAGGACGCGAAACCGGGTCTCCCGCACCACGGGCGACTGCGGTAACCAGTCGACTAACGGGTCGGACCCACTGGCCAATGGGCTACCGAGTCCAGTTATCCTTGGTCGTTACACTATCCCCCCCTCCTCCCTCGGGAAGCGCGCCCTCACGCGTCCGGGCGCACGTGCTTCCGATGGCCTCACGGTCTCACCATCCCACTTCTGAAACCAATGTGGTGAATTCAGGGGGCAACCAGGACGCGAACCAGGGTCTCCCGCACCACGGGCGACTACGTTAGCCAGCTGGCTAACCCTTTAGCCAACGGGCTAGCGAGTCTAGTTATCCGTGGTCGCTACACTGTCGTGTGAACACAAGACACTCGACACAAGCAGTGCCGCCATGTTGTGCAGAAACACACCGCCATCAGGGTCGACTTGCTTTCAAGCTGTCTTAATAAATCTCAGCACAAAAACAAACAAGCTGAAAACGTAGAGCAGAACTCTAAATATACTGGCCAGCTTATGATGATTTTACTTTCTCAGACGAAGATCATCAGAAAAGGTGTTGCCAGGATCAGATAACTCGTGTGCATGTAAACATACTCGTTGGGGAAAAAAATCAGACGGCTTTGAAAAAAAGAGATTTTGAGAGACAGAAACTTGTCGCCGGACACGTCATACTGTAAATAGGCGATATCTTATGGCTAATGGTGGCTAGTGAACCTTGTTGCTAGCCAGTAAAACAGTCGACATTTAATCACTCACTCAGTGCTCTATGCTGCCCCACTGAGGCCAACAGCAGTAACTCCTTTCTTGGCGTTGTTTTGAATGACAAACAGGCATGAATTTAACATGAATTCTCATCACGCCTGTCAGTGGACATGCTTCCATCAAAGCATTCCTATGCAAATGATGAAGTATCGCATTAGAAAAGTCGGATTGAGATGGCAAAATTACATACAGCTCACGCAATGTCGCAATAAAAGTTCGAACCCCAGGCCGTCCCAGGTCCTTTCTGTGTGGAGGTTGCATGTTCTCTCCATGTCTGTTTCCTCCCACAGTCCAAAGACATGGAGGCCAGGTGAATCGGCCGTACTACATTGTCCCTAGGTGTGAATGGGTGTGTCGGCCCTGGGACGGCCTGGTGGCCTGTCCAGGGTGTCTCCCCACCTGCCGCCCAATGACTGCTGGGATAGGATCCAGCACCCCACGACCCTGAGAGCAGGATAAGCAGTTTGGATAATGGACGGATGGATGGATGGATGCTCGCTTTGAGGTGATGGATGCTCACTTGAGAGTTCAGGTGCTAAACGGGCGACGGAAACACGTGTTGAATATCAGCAGCATTTTTCTTGTGGGTGTTGAAGTCTGGACATCTGACGTAGGAAACGTGAAACTACATCCATGGTTTTATTCACTGAAACGGATCTGATGGAAACGCACCTACTGAACATCTTATTATTTTGACGACTTTTGAAAAGTTGGCTTAAAATTCGTTTGAAAGTTTGATGGAAACATGACTACTTTTACTCCAAAACATGCCATCCAATACTCAAAACCGTGCTTTCCAATACTCTGGGCGGGAGATCAGCTCTGGAGATCTGTTTTCATTCTCACGTGGTGACTTGTTCTTTGGCTTTGCAGGGCAGCACAGTGGCGTCCGCCCCGAATCAGTGGGCACAAAAAGTGACGTGTACCTCTCGTGGTGAGCGGGACCGATATGATCAAGTGCTTATCAAAGAAATGGTAGGTGGAGAATAATAGAGACCAAGAGAGCAGGGTGAGTGTTGACAGAAGGAGAAGGGGTGTGTCTTGATACTTGATTGGTTTGACTTGGCTTTCTCAGGTGTGTCAGGAGGATTGGACTGACACACCTGACACAGAACTGAACCGACACAGGGAAGCCACGAGCTTTAGGCAACCATGGAGAGGTATTCGAAAGGCAAATTTTCATACTTGTCAGTGATTTTTAAACATACGTGTTTAAATCCAGTCTTCCTCAAGGGGCCAATCCCACCCACGTGGTACAAAAAGTAGGTTAAAACAGAATGATTTAAAAGCAGCGCTTGTCCCAAGTCTGGAAGAAGGAGTGGAAGGCAGAGGGATGAACTTGTCAGAGACCAGGATGGGATACAAGAAGATCATTAACTAGTCGTCTCTCTCCAGGTAAGCTAGCAGCTGGAGTTAAGCCCTTGGTTTTAATTCATTATTGAATGAGAAAGCTCTACTCTACGGCGCCCCCTGTCTAGCCTCCTCAGGCAGAATTGGATAAAACGAATGCTCTGTGTTGCAAGCGCTGGTCTTTGGCTACAACTCACAATAAAGGGATAGAGTAGAATTGCATCTAATAAAGACATGACAATCTGATATGTCCGAGCAAGCACCCGGCGTTGTACGGTGATGCTCTCTGAGCTGTGTCTAAAATCTACCGAAGGCTTTCAACACGTGAAAGCAAGCATTTCCTCAACCAGAACCATGGGCTGTTGGAGAAAATCCACACTCTGCATCCAACTTGTGAGGATTCAGACGGTGTCAAGAATGTTTCTCAGCGGTCGGGTTGTGAGTATGGTTAATGGCCGCCAATTTCGTCAGCCCCGAGCCACTCGTTAACTGTGGTGCCCTAACGGCTGGACCAGAACATTTACAGAAGAAGGAAAACCGGGAGACGGGTGTTCTCCAATGCACAGTGCTGCCGCAGTATTCCCTGAGCACTTCTGAACTCGGCGCTGCATGGCAACGCAATGACAACGGCTCTGTGGTGAGGTCATGGCTTCTTTAGGAGAAGGGTAGCGGGGGGGGGGGATTCAGCGCCTCTATCTTTGATTTTGTACGAGTGTTTTCAAAAAGCAGGTTAGAGACTTTTCCACAGTAAACTTTTGGACATCTTTTTCAAAACTGCCTCACTCCACCTGCGGCCCACGGTAGTTTAGGAGTCAGAATAGCTAGCTTGACTATCAACATCTCAGCATCACCTGTTTCTGTCTCTGTACTTCTGTGCTGCTCGAGTCGAAGCCTACTTCGTGTTTTCTAGTAGCACATAAGCGTGTCCCCTTAAAGGTTGATTGTAAGAAAAACCTAATAAAGTAAAAAATAATTGGACACACCAGGACGTTTTCAGGAGACCAAGGTCCCCTACGTGGGGATTTAAAAGAAGTTTTACAATCTCTTCTCTCCACCTGATAAACAGTGTTAATAGTGGCTCCAACTGGTGGAACTGCAGAGACCGTCTCTGCACCTGTGAAAACGCACCACATCCTCCCTGTGCAAAAAGATAAAGCGCTTACTTTTGTAACACCGCCCAACAGTCATACGGTACTTGTTAAAGCACTTCTTGAAGCACGTATAAACAAATAAGCCAATGAAAACATGTGCAGGGTCCTAAGATAATAATACAAAATAAAACAACAAACAAAACAATCCAGTTGCCAACTGCCAAACCGAAGCGAGAATAAAGCGAAAGGAAACGATGCAGGAAAGACCAGATTCAAGAGGGAAGCTGACGTTGACTGACAGTGATGAACACCAATGACACCACCCCCACCCCCACCCCACACACACAAACACTGTAGACTAACCAATGGCCAGTAACACTCACAGCAGGCGATGCCCCCTCATTAGTACAGACAGCCAACAGGAGTTCGCCTCATGAACAATCGTCCTCTCAGAGTCAGTAGCCATGCCGTTTGTCAATGTGTCCGATGGTGGGTGGTGTTGGGTGGTGGTGGTGGTGGTTGTCATGCGGTTTGAACCGGTTTGGTGTTTTCCGAGTCCTCTGCTCTCCGTCCTCCCCGATGGCCCATTTTAAGATGGGGAGGTGGTGGGGAGCAGGGCGGGGAGCTGGCTGGGGGGCGGAGGGGAGTTGCGTCATAGAGGAAGTTGCTGAGAGTGAAGAGATATCCATCCATTCATCCGTCCTTACACACTCTCTCTCTCTCTCTTTCTCACTCCCTCTCTCTCTCTCTCACTCTCTCCCTCTCACAACGCAGTTGCCTCCCAGCTGGTTCCCCGCGGGACCTGGCGTCACTTAGTCCCTGTTAACACCGGAGCAGGAACCGCCGAGGGGTGGGGCCGACTGAGCTCTGACCCCACCGCTGTGGTGGAGGCTGCGGACGCCAAACTGCAGGGCGTGGCCGGGGCGGCAACACCTGGCGGGGCAAATCAAACATGAGGTCACCATTGTTTACTTATTTCTGTTAAAGCTATCTGGGAGAAACAAACGTCCTTTATGATACTTCTTTCACTGGCATATTAAAGATAACAGCTATTTCTCTCCAGTTGTATTCGGCCAATTACCCCGCTCTTCCGAGCCGTCCCGGTCTCTGCTCCACCCCTTCTGCCAATCCGGGGAGGGCTGCAGACTACCAAAAGCCTCCTCCCATACGTGTGGAGTCACCAGCCGCTTCTTTTCACCTGACAGCGAGGAGTTTCACCAGGGAGACGTAGTGTGTGGGAGGATCACGCTATTCCCCCCAGTTCTGCTTCCCCCCCGAACAGACGCCCCGACCGACTAGAGGGGGCGCTAGTTCAGCGACCAGGACACACATCCACATCCGGGATCCCACCCGCAGACACGGCCAATTGTGTCTGTAGGGGGGCGTCCGGGTAGTGTGGCGGTCTATTTTGTTGCCTACCAACACGGGGATCACTGGATCGATACCCCATGTTGCCTGGTCAGGCATCATCACAGACACAACTGGCCGTGTCTGCGGGTGGGAAGCAAGATGTGGGTGTGTGTCCTGGTCGCTGCACTAACGCCTCCTCTGGTCAGTCGGGGCACCTGCTCAAGGAGGAGGAGGAACTGGGGGGGAACAGCGTGAGCCTCCCACGCGTCACGTCCCCCTGGCAAAACTCCTCAGTGTCAGGTGAAAAGAAGCGGCTGGCGACTCCACATGTATCGGAGGAGGCATGTGGTAGTCTGCAGCCCTCTCCGGATCGGCAGAGGGGGTGGAGCAGCGACCGGGACGGCTCGGAAGAGTGGGGTAATAGGCCGGATACAATTGGGGAGAAAATCCAAAAAAAAGGTGTCTGTAGGGACACCTGACCAAACCGAAGGTAACACAGGGATTCGAACCGGAGACCCCCGTGTTGGTAGGTAATGGAATAGACCGCCATGCTACCCTGAATGTAATATTTTGTCGCAGTAAATTTACTGTGTTCAGATTCAGGTTAGAGCGGGACTCAAAAGGCCGGTCCAGAAGGAGAGGAGTGTGTATCTGTAGTTTTTAATGCTTGGCAGCAGTATGTGCGCTGTGTTGTGCACCAGCCCTACGCTGAAACTTTCCCATGGGGTTGTGGAAAAACTGCATTTAAGTGTGTTTCTTCCCATGTGGGAGTGTCTCACATGTGTGTCTCGGTCTGATGTGTGGTGCCGGCACCTGTGCAGCACCAGCCAGCCACCCGGTACTCACATTCCTTGCGGAGCGCAGTGCTGGAGCCGTCCACATCAGACATCTTGGCGGGGGCAGGGTTGGTACCCTGGGTCTGGGCCGCCTGGCCGGGGCTCTGGCTCCCGCCGGGGGGGTTAGTCTGGCCCGGGTTCCCTTGGCTCTGGATGCTGGACTGGGCAGGCAGGACCGGCGCCAGTTTCTGGGCCTGGTTCTGTCTGCCTGGAGGGTTGGAGGCGTCCATGCTGCTCCCCATACTGCTGCCCAGCTGTAGCCTCCTCATGTGTCGCACCACCGCCGTGGCGTTGAACGCTTGCTGTGGGAGGAAGGAAGATGAAGAGGAGGGGGAGAGAGAGAGAGAGAGAGAGAGAGAGACCGGTTTGAGGGCTGTGAACCAACGCAACGGAAAACGAGAACTACAAAACACCCAAAGGAGTGTGATGGCGGCGGGCCGAGCTTACCCTCCACTTGCTCTTGGCGAAGTTCTTCCTGATCTGCCGGCTGACGGACTCGTGGATGTTTTTGCAGAGAGCCGTGTCCCCGGCAATCCTGAGACAGACGACCACACAATGAAACACACCAACGCTTTGTCCGCTGATGTGCCGTTTCACGAATCTTTTTGATGCCAGACTGAGCATGTGTCTAGTGTGGCCATGTGTGCGTGTGCATCATGTGTGTGTTAATGTACAGGGGGGCAGGTCTGTGTATCTTTGGGGTTCCATGTGCGTTTCTCTGTGTGTGCAAAGCATGTGACCCAGGTATAGCGATTCTGTAGGTGTGTGTGTGTACATGCATGCATGTAAGTGTGTGTGTGTGTGTGTGTGTGTGTGTGTGTGTGTGTGTGTGCGCTCACCATGGGTGTCTCAGGGCCTGCTCACAGGTGTAACGTTTTACTGGGTCCTTTTCCATCAAACGGCTGATGAAATCCTTGGCTGGAGAAAAGAAAACATCAGGGTAGATCATGTGACAATACTAACCATAAAACACACACACACACACACACACACATCACACTTGCTTCGGAAATAATTCACCTTTTTTATTTTTTTGGACCCCCCCTTTTCTCCCCAGTTGTAATTGGCCAGTTACCCCACTCTTCCGAGCCGTCCCGGTCGCTGCTCCACCCCCTCTGCCGATCCGGGGAGGGCTGCAGACTACCACATGCCTCCTCCAACACATGTGGAGTCGCCAGCCGCTTCTTTTCACCTGACAGTGAGGAGTTTCACCAGGGGGACGTAGCGTGTGGGAGGACCACGCTATCCCCCCCAGTTCCCCTCCCACAGGTGCCCCGAACGACCAGAGGAGGCGCTAGTGCAGCGACCAGGACACATACCCACATCCAGCTTCCCAGCCGCAGACACGGCCAATTGTGTTTTATAGGGACGCCCGACCAAGCTGGAGGTAACACGGGGATTCGAACCGGCGATCCCTGTGTTGGTAGGCAACGGAATAGACTGCCACGCCACCAGGACGCCCAAATAATTCACTTTTACTATCAGTTCGTCCCACAGCCATTACCCTGACATATTAAACAAGTTAGTACACTTTTCTGGCACCTTGCCTGATAAATTGGATTTTCATGATGGGGTAAAAACTCAAGCGTTAATAAAATGATGGGGTAAAAACTCAAGCGCTGACAACCACATTCACACACTTTCTGACTGAGTGACTCTGATACGCTGCGTCAGTTCGTATGCTGGGTTCCTGAGCGGTTTCTCACACTCGATTCCTGTAATCATCACAGCAACGTAACAGCCGAGAAGGAGGGAAAAAACACTGGATAGACCCTGGACATGGTGGTGACTGGTGACCCCCCCAAACACACACACACACACACACACACACACACACACACACACACACACACACACACACACACACTCCACGCGAATGACGTCAGGGTTTAGTGGTGGAAGATGTGGTCTGTGTGGTCCACATGTGCCACACGGTGGAGAGCATAGGAGGAAGGAAGGAAGGAGGGGTGGCAGTTATGGTGGTGGTGTTGGTGTTGTGGGGTGGGGGTGGGGGTATTCATTGGGAGCATATCTCCGGTGGGCTGGACACACACCTGAATCAGATATGTCGTCCCAGTAGGGCGCATCGAACTCGTAGTCGGCTTTCAGGATCTGTTCGAAGAGTCTGGAGTCGTTCTCGTCGTAGAACGGAGGGTATCCACACAGGCTGCAGGGCAGGGGATGAAGAAGAGGAGGCACAGACAAGTGAAAATGTGTCGACTTATCTCCTGTTGGTGAACATACATTTTCTGGACTGATTGTCATCTTACACAATGTCATGATTACACATCATTGCATGTCAATCAATCAATCAATCAATCAATCAATCAATCAATCAATCAATCTTGATCCATTCATCCATTATCCAAACCGCTTATGCTGCTCTCAGGGTCACGGGGATGCTGGAGCCTATCCCAGCAGACACTGGGCAGCAGGTGGGGAGACACACTGGACAGGCCTCCAGGCCATCAGCCCCCCCACCCCCACCCCACACCCCACACACTTTAGTACGGACAATGTAGTATGGCCGATTCACCTGACCTACAGGTCTTTGGACTGTGGGAGGAAACCGGAGCCCCCGGAGGAAACCCACGCAGACACGGGGAGAACATGCAAACTCCACACAGAGGACGACCCGGGGCAACCCTCAAGATCGGACTGCCCTGGGGCTTGAACCCAGGACCTTCTTGCTGTGAGGCAACCATGCTAAACACTGCGCCATCATGCCGCCCCGTCGATCAATATCAACATATCAGTGCAGGAGGTCAAGTGCATGTGCAAAACACACTGCGCCATTGCATAAACAACACTAGAGCTCAGTTCTGAAGTGCATAAATAATCTTCTAAGCTGCAAAATGTCTGATTTTGGTCACGGTGACCTCCCAGAGGGGCGACGAGAGGAACTGATGAAGAAGATGAACTGGGGCGTAAGTAACTAAAAGGTTCCTGCCCACCGAGAGCGACAGACAGAGAAATACGTCCATCTCCATGGATGCATTAATAAATCATCGATTCATACAACGACCAGAAATTGTGTGCAATTGTTATGAACAAATCCACCGCAAATAATCCTTATCCACCTTCATAAGAAACAGTCAGCGTCAGCAGGGTCAAAGGCCACCAGTTGTGAGGTAATGATGGACAGGCGGACGTCTGAGAGGGACTGCTGGTTCTACCATGAAACAATGGAGGGAAGGGTTGCCTGACAGCTGCAGTGCCCCTGAGCGTAACACGTTCAGAGGAACAGCGAGATGGACACCACACAGGACATACCCCCTGGGTTCTTGCAGAGCCTCAACGGAGGATTTTACATTTTCTTCCTGCACCACGCCTGGCGACAGCAAACTTTCTTATTTGGTCTAACAAGAACAGTGGTTAGCACAGTCACCTCACAGCAAGAAGGTCCTGGGTTCAAGCCCAGGGGTAGTCCAAACATGGGGGTCATCCTGGGTCAGAGTAAGAATCAGAACCACTTTGTCGTTTCATTTCATGCACTTGCGCACATGAAATGAAACGAAACATCGTTTCCCCCAGCCCACAGCAGTGCAACACAAAGACAAAAACTACAAGAACACATATATCCAAACTACCACATACGTATATCTAAACTGCATTACATTACATTACATTACAGTCATTTAGCTGACACTTTTATCCAAAGCGACTTACAATAAGTGCATTTAACATAGGAAATCAGGAGAACTACTAGTCATCGGAGGTCATAAGTGCATCTAAACAAGCATCTAAGAGCAAAACCAGTGCTAAAGTAAAAGTGCAAGAAAGAGATTTTTTTTTTAATAAGTGAATACAATAAGTGCTAAGAACAAGTAACAGGGTAGTAGTTCTTAAAGAGGTGAGTTTTCAACCTGCGCCGAAAGATGGGCAGCGACTCCGCTGTCCTGACATCAGTGGGGAGTTCATTCCATCACTGTGGGACCAGGACAGAAACGAGCCGTGACCGGGTCGATCAGCAGCAGGGGCCTCTGAGCGACGGGGCAACCAGGCGTCCTGAGGCAGCAGAGTGAAGTGGTCAGGCGGGGGTGTAGGGCTTGACCATGGCCTGGAGATAGGAAGGAGCTGTTCCTTTCACTGCCCTGTAGGCTAGCACCAGAGTCTTAAACTGGATGCGAGCAGCTACTGGGAGCCAGTATAGGGACATGAGAAGGGGAGTTGGGTGGGAGAACTTAGGGCCGTTGAACATCAGACGAGCTGCAGCTTTCTGAACAAGCTCCAGAGGTCTGATGGCCGACGCCAGGGCGCCAGCAAGGAGGGAGTTGCCGTAGTCCAGCCGGGAGATGACCAGAGCCTGGATGAGCACCTGTGCCGTCTCGTCGGTAAAGAATGGGCGAATCCTCCTGATGCTATAGAGGAGAAATCTGCAGGAGCGAGCAACCGATGCAAAATTTTCAGCAAACGACAGTTGGTCGTCCAACTACCACATATATCTAAACTACCAAATATATCTAAACTACCACATATATCTCAACTATCACATATATCTAAACTACCACAAATATCTAAACTATCACATATATCTAAGCTAAAAAAAATAAATTAAAAAAAATCACTGTCCAGGAGAACGAACACCAGCCAGGATGACTGTTGGAACTGCCGGTCTGCATGGGCTAGCAGTTAGCTTAGTCTGCCCCACTTCCACGTCCTGTCAGACCACTGTCGGTGTTACCTATTTGGGAACAGCTCCAGGAAGGACCACAGCACGCAGCAGACCAGGCTCCCTTAGCCAATCCAATGCTAGCTCCCCCAGCCAGACACCTTTGACACAGCTCCTCGCACTCCACACAACGACACGACAAACACAGTCAAGGCCAGGCGAGGCCGCCGCCAGACCACCCTCGGTGTTATCAGAACTGCCAGTCTGCATGGGCTAGCAGTTAGCTTAGCCTGCCCCACGTCTGCGTCCTGTCAGACTGCCCTCGGTGTTACCTCTTCGGGAACAGCTCCAGGCTCGTGGTCCCTGGGCCCACAGGACACAGCAGACCAAGCTCTCCCAGCCGATCCAGCGCCAGGTCTCACACCCATCAAACGGAGACAAACTTAGAGGCAGACGTGGACAAAGACACTGCATGGACTATACTGAATGAGGCCGCCGCAAACGTGAATTCGCGCCGCCATCTTTCCACCCCAGAGTCGTCCTCTATGTGGCATTTGCACGTTCTCCTTGTGTCCGTGTGGGTTTCCTCCGGGTGCTCCGGTTTCCTCCCACAGTCCGAAGATGTGTAGGTCAGCTGAATTGGTCGTATCAAATTGTCCCTAGGTGTGAATGTGTCTGTCGGCCCTGTGATGGATTTGAGGTGACGTGATTGGATTCATTTACTTGAAGAGGGACGCCACCAGGTGACACGTGGCCTGTCGCCATCTTGTAATCAGAACATTGGGCGAGTTGAGATTAATTAACAGCACTGAGGCATTTCCATGGAAATCGCTCGAGTTGAAAGTATCGCCCAAATCAGCGATGTGTTCTGATTGTGCGTGTTCCTGAGTGTTGTGTTGCAGCGCTCCTCCTACACACAGGGTGAACCATAATTTATAAAAACCAAGGGGGGGGGGTAAAACTCTGAAGTTTTCATAATAAACAATTAAGCTTCATAATTAGCTCAATGAGGAGACTCTTCGGCTAAACGCTCTCGAGAAGACAAAAACAAATCACACCGGTGGAGCGGCGCGGCACCAAACTAACCGTGTTTCCCTCCCTGCACAAAATCCCATTGGAGCCAAATTGGATTTCTGGATGTCACTAAACTGTTACCTCCCCAGAACTCCCCGGCACCATGATCACAGAAACTCATCAGAACCACTTTCTCCTTCAGTACACCCCCGAAAAATACAAGGGAAGGAGAAAGAAAAGTTGTGCTTTCACATTTGCTTAAAGACTCACTCATCACTTGCTTCCCTAAACACACACACACACACACACACACACACACACACACACACACACACACACAGGGGCCTGGGCAATTATCACGCCCGATTACCTGATGCGCTCTTTACACCTGAGGAGAGCACCAGCCAGGCGTGACCACAGAGGGCCCATGTGGCCGCTGGGTAAGCTAGCGAGGTCTGAATCCCCCCGTGCTAATTGCGCTAATCGCTAGCGGGGTGCTGCTACTCTCTGGACAACACACACTGACAGGCTAGACGCTGGAGGCCCGCACCTCCTGCCCCCGTTCACACTACACGCTCACCCAGCACTGACAGACTCAACAGCATGGTGGACGGTGTTTCCCCAGTAAGCCCACCAGACACACACACACACACACACACACACACACACACACACACAAATACCTATACACGTACCCAAACACACATTCATGCAGACGTGTTCTATCTGCCTCTCTCAGATCTATCTGTCTATCTATCTATCTATCTATCTATCTATCTATCTATCTATCTATCTATCTATCTATCTATCTATCTATCTATCTATCTATCTATCTTCCTCTCTCTGCCCACTCTCCCCCTCTCTTCCCACTTCCAGTTTCTCTCTCCATTTCCTCCATCAGAGTGTTAATTTTGCTCGATCATGGGGACAATTCTTTAATCTTTAATATAGAAATGTAACCATTCTTTACTCCCATGCCCAGTGACGAGGGTGTCCCCCAGACCAACATCTGGTTCACCATCTAGTGACACGAGGGTGTCCCCCAGACCAACATCTGGTTCACCATCTAGTGACACGAGGGTGTCCCCCAGACCAACATCTGGTTCACCATCTAGTGACACGAGGGTGTCCCCCAGACCAACATCTGGTTCACCATCTAGTGACACGACGGTGTCCCCCAGACCAACAACTGGTTCACCAACTAGTGACACGAGGGTGTACCCTAGATCAACATCTGGTTCACCATCTAGTGACATGAGGGTGTCCCCCAGATCAACAACTGGTTCACCAACTAGTGACACGAGGGTGTCCCCCAGATCAACAACTGGTTCACCAACTAGTGACACGAGGGTGTCCCCCAGACCAACATCTGGTTCACCATCTAGTGACACGAGGGTGTCCCCCAGACCAACAACTGGTCCACCATCTAGTGACACGAGGGTGTCCCCCAGACCAACAACTGGTTCACCATCTAGTGACATGAGGGTGTCCCCCAGACCAACATCTGGTTCACCATCTAGTGACACGAGGGTGTCCCCCAGACCAACATCTGGTTCACCATCTAGTGACACGAGGGTGTCCCCCAGACCAAACTCTGGTCCACCATCTAGTGACACGAGGGTGTCCCCCAGACCAACATCTGGTCCACCATCTAGTGACACGAGGGTGTCCCCCAGACCAACATCTGGTTCACCAACTAGTGACACGAGGGTGTCCCCAGACCAACATCTGGTTCACCATCTAGTGACACGAGGGTGTCCCCCAGACCAAACTCTGGTCCACCATCTAGTGACACGAGGGTGTCCCCCAGACCAACATCTGGTTCACCATCTAGTGACACGAGGGTGTCCCCCAGACCAAAGTCTG